>NW_024044570.1:13088015-13658281 GCF_014851395.1 Micropterus salmoides
ATATGTGTATAATACTATGCACACACTTAACAATGCTCCATTTCCTTATTCATTAGCAACCAAGAAAGTTGTAGTTAAATACAGTATTGAATAGAGAATCTTATGTTCTGATCTAATACCTTTCTCCTTGTAGAGAATCCTTTCTGAAATTTGGCTTTTTTCTTTCTAGATGCAGTGAAGTTGCAAGGCTTCCTTTTTAGGAAAAACCCTTCTGGTTCTCATTTTCCAGTGAAATGTTTTACAATATGATACTTGGGTGACTTTGTAAAACAATATAAGCTATCAGTACTTTTTTTCTGTGTACATATGTATATAGGAATGTAAGGAATAAAATACAATAAAAGTAGAATCAGTTAAAATTCTATGTATTATAAATAATATTCATACTAATACACCTATATACAATACAGGTAACATTCTACATAGGTGTAAAAATATTTACACACTAAGCAATCAATATACAATAACAACTATCTTACAATCTGATACAGTCAGAATATACTATCTTATACAATACTATATATATATATATATATATATATATGTACATGTTTATATTTAAATTTGATAGTTTAGTTACAAACAGCCTTGATGAAAACATACAAGGGGTATTGGTAAAAATGTTCAACTTACCTCTCGCTTTGGTCTTCAGGATGGAAAGATGAAAAAGTTTTTCAAAAGAACAACACAGTGAAATATCTACATACCGTTAAGATGACAGATAGATAAATGGATGACTGGTAAACGATTAGTAAGAATAGTAAAGAAATTTTAAAGTTGGTTTTCCTCCTTCAAAAAACTGCATACTTGTCAACACTTCCACAAGACACCAAAGACTGCCATGCACCTTCTCTGAGGAGCCCAGAATATATACACATCCTGACTAGCTATCTGGACAGTGATTGGTTCTTAGGATAAGACATCAAATGCTAACTACTGCTGGCATAGTAATGCAAATGTTTCTGGCAATTAGATATAGTTTGATTTACTTTTGTTTACTGTGGTAGACATGTCAGACATACTGCTTGAAGGTATGTTGTGGATTTTTAGAAAGAGTTACACATGTCTTCAGTTAATGATGTAGATTTAAAAGAATCCTCTACATTTAAGTGACTAGAGCCTATGTGATTCACAAATGTTTTAAGGTTGAAATGTTGAGAGCTGTCTCTGAGAAGTCATCTTGGGTGAGGGTTGTGAAGTTTCAGTCATTGTTCTCCATTGTGTGCAGCGTGGGGGATGGTTTCTTGTTGCTGACGATGGTCGTTAGGGCGTCAAGATCGCAAACCAGTGACTTGGCCTTTGTAATGCAACTTCTCTGGAGTCTTGTGGGAGATATTTTGAAACTGTAAAGCGGATGTACAATACTCCACTTTTGTTGAAAATTGTACCCTATGTTACAAGCTACTCACAAAAAGTAGCTAAATAAGGTGTTTTACACCAGAAAACATCTACTAAGAATTAGTATAATAACCATACATATGTGCGATTTAGTACACCCCCAAATAATGGGGTTGAATAACTTTTAAAATATCACCAAATGAATTTTAAAGCGATTGTGTATAATATGGAGTTAATTTATTACACTAGTATGGACAAAAATACAGCAACACCTACCATTACTTTTATGACATCCCATTCTAAATCCATAGGCAAGATTTCCCTTAACAACCCATGAAAACACCCCTACCAAATTTATTAGGACAGGGGTAGCACCTTTGCCATATAGTGTATTTGGATGGAAATCTATCTCAAAAGAAGAAGACTGATGGTCTCTCTGATTGGTCTGACACATGATCAACAATGCTTAAAGTCACTGAAAAGGTTACAAGCAGTGGGAATCATTTAATATGTAAGCTTACAATGAATGTCAACCAGGCATTCATAGTCATTCAAATTCTAGGTCACTCTCTTCTGATGAATTTAAACTTCTACGTATATTAAGTGTAGTGGTGGAGTTACCTACAGCCTGTCTCAGAACCAACATATGCCTTATTGTCTTGCTCAGATTTTTATTATTTGGTCATTTGTCCTTGCTTTTTGTGCTTCTACCATAGGTATTTAGGCTATGTAGTTAAAAGGCTTCTGTTTTATTTGCCTTAATTGTGTTTATTGAGTGTTTAATTTATTTTGTGTTACATGCCACTTGTGTCAGGGATACTATAATTTAACAGTGGTGAGAACTTCTCTCAGGCTTACCAATTTGTAAATATGCTATACAAACTGGCATACATTTCTTTTAAGCGTATTGTTGAAACCCAAAATGTAGAGTGGCCATTATAGTGCAGTATACAGTAAATTGAGGGTCAAAGTTAAGAGAGAAGAGAGCAAGAAACTTTCAGTTTATGAGCGTGTGTCTTCAGGAGCATGTGCACCATACACAAATGAGTTCTTACTGCAGTGGCCCAGTTCTAATCAAACCTGTGGCTTATTAGCATGCATCTCCTCTCTCCTGTATTTATTTTCTCTCTTTGGCTGTACCATCATCAGATTTTTATTAGAATTGGGTGTTTGGGCACTTTTACTAAACATATGTCTACATATATTTCTACCGTTTTCTTTTTGTGGTTGTAGGAAACTGTTATTAGCATCCAATGCAGAGTTAAGCTAAATACAAAATCCTGGAGAAAGTGTGAGTGCTGTCTCTGAGAGGTGACCTGGAGCAGGTGAGGGGTGTGAACGTGTGTCTGATTGTCTGCAGTGAGAATCTGTGTCTGATTGTCTGCAGTGTGGGGGAGGGTTTCTTGCGACCAATGATGATCGTTAGGCCTTTGAACTTGAACTACTTAACATTTCACACTTGCACCCAATATTGTGTCTCGCCTAGTCTTGTAAACTTAGTGTCTCTTCAAACCCCAAGTAACCACAGATTATATTTAGTTTAAATTATAAGTTTCTCTTAGAAATTATCAATTTCTTTTTTATTTATTCATGCTGGAGTGTGAGTGTCAATCCATGCTATCTAAGAGGGAACTTGTGTCATTATGTACCAGCCAACAGTGGACATTTTTGTAATGCAAAACAACAAACAAAATGCATTCCGTTACATACAGATTAAAGATACATGTACATTGTAAAATTGATTGAAATCCTGTGATTGTCATAATTGGTCAATATACTGGGAAAATTGGGGGCTAAATCCTTTCAAAGGGCTGGTGAAAGTTCATAATAAATCTGTTTTTAGCAAATAAAAAAAGAACATTAAGAATCTTCCTGCTGACATTTACTTCCTAATTAAATTTATTTATCATGCTTGAGGAATATTTAATGATGTTGGAGTGTGACTGTTGCTCCATAGGATCTAAGAGGGACATGTGCCCTATGTAGCAACAGTGGATTCCTGTCATTTAATGTGTCATCGGTAATAGTCTTTTTGTCATGGGTAATGTGGGTTACACATTTCTTAGCAAAGGACAGCAGCTTCTCAGGTGGAGGATCAAACTTCAGGCTCTTGAATTTTTAAGTTGTAAAGTTTGTGCTTTAATGTTTTGTTTGGAGAAAGGAGGCAAGTTCAGAATAGGGAATGTGTGTGGGTCAAAAAGCGTCAAATACCAGTGAACTAGTTATGAGCAATACTTTGAATGAAGAACATATTATGAGTTGGAAAAGACTTAATTGAGAGTTATTTGGAAACTATTACTTGTTACATAACAATAGACCTTATTTACAAGTATAACTAAAGATTCTATTTAGGTTACATTATAATTTTCTTTAAGAATCATACATTCTTTTTACTCATCCATGTTGCAGTGTGAGTGTCGATTCATGCTATCTAAGAGGAATTGTGTCATTATATACCAGCCAACAGTGGACATTTCTGTAATGCAAATCAACAAACAAAATGCACACCTATAAATATAGATTAAAGAAACAAGTACATTGTAAAATTGATTAAAATCATGTCCTAATTGGTCAATATCATATTTGGAAGATTTGGGGGCTAAACCATTTCAAAGGTCTAGTAAAACTTAATAAATATGTTTTAGCAATTAATAAAAAATTAATACAAAGTATCTTGCTGCTGACCATGTTGTTCCTACTTTTTATTTATTTATCTTAAAGTACTTATGACTCTCCTGACTTGTGGGCAGCCCTTCATTTTGATGCAGTGTCAAGATTGAAAATGGTTAAGCCATCAACTAAAGCTGAGACATCATATTTCATTACAAAACAATAATAACAAATCATGCTTGAGGAATATTTAATGATGTTGGAGTGTGACTGTTGCTCCATACTATCTAAGAGGGGACATGTGTCGTTATGTAGCAACCAACAGTGGATTCCTGTCATTTAATGCCATACAAGTGTGGACCTTTTTTTCTGTAGGCAATGCGGACCAGTAAATATTATGCATTCCTGATGAAAACTCATCAGGACATTAATGCTTCATGAATTAATTTGGGTAGCCCTTTATATTAGGGCTTGTCCATAAAGTACACAGGTACATCTAAGCTTGCATGTCTGTAACTAAACCAGCATTTTCATTCCACACTTCAACAAGGGATCGACTTTGCCTCTGGATGTCATGTCATCGGTAATAGTCTTTTTCTCATGGGTAATGTGGGTTACACATTTCTTAGCAAAGGACAGCAGCTTCTCAGGTGGAGGATCAAACTTCAGGCTCTTGAAGGTTTAAGTTGGTAAAGTTTTACTTATGACTCCCCAAACTTGTGGGCAGCCCTTCATTATAATACAGTGTACATGTTTAAGCCATCCATTAAAGCTGAGACTTTATATTTCATTACAAAAACATAACAAATCATGCGGAATAATTATTGATGCTGGATGTTGGAGTGTGACTGTGCTCCATACTATCTAAGAGGGGACATGTGTCGTTATGTAGCAACCAACAGTGGACTCATGTCATTAAATGCCATACAAGTGTGGACCTTTTTTCTGTAGGCCTAATGCAAACATGAAAATACCATGCATTCCTGATGAAAACCCATCAGGACATCATTTATTTGGGTTGCCTTTTATCTTACAGTCTGAAGCTTAATACTAGTTAGGAAATCTACTATTGCTGAGCCTTTAAGTTTGTTTCAAAAGCATATTATCAAATCATGTGTCAACAGACTGCTTAGTTGAGATTATATTTTCTCATAAGTATTATTGTTTTGATTCAAAACCAGTCTAAGATTCAGTTATTAAGAGCAAATACAAAGTAACTCTTTAAAATGCATACATCACAGGTCATAAAAATGACCATCCCACACAGAAGAATATGAATTCCCCTAAGAGAAAATTAAAATAAGTGCACTAGTGTAATAAGATATTTTATTATTATTTAAACGGTATTTGAAACCTAGATCAAGTAATTTTTGTTGGTAATACTGTAGTGCTTGATATCAATGCATGCAGCAAAGTTACTTCTGAATTAAAGTTTAAAGTTTATTTATTTCAGTTAAAGTGATTAAAGTTTGGATCACGGTGAAATGTTTACACATCGCTCACATTAAAGTTAAATTATCCATTTTTGAAAGAAACAAAGAAAGTCTTTGAAGGTAAAAACAGTCATTAGGTGAGAATGAGCACAGACAGTTCCACTGCATAACAATGGAGGTCCCTCTTGGATAGGTAGCTATCGTTTAAGGATCTAAGTCCCCTCTTGGCAATTTCTTTAAAAAGCAAAAAAAAGCAAATTTGCAGTAATATTATGTTAAAAGACAGTAAAAGTAAATTTTGTATTATATTTATTTTACTTCAAAAGGACTGGAAACACAGGTCCACACTTGGCAGTTTACTCCGACGGTGCACTGTTGGATAGGTACGCGTGTATGTGTGTGTGTGTGTGTGGGGGGGGGGGGGTGGCTGTAGGTCTGCACATTCTAAGATTTGTTGTTTGTTTTATTTTTATTTTTCTATTTCTGCAATCATCATTGACGCTTTTGTAATGGCAACAAAAGTCTGTAGATCATTGCCAAAACCCACAGACCTCACAGTCGTCTTTGGGCTAAAGATGACTAGCTGGCATTCAACAATGTGCAGAATGATATGTAAACACTGTGGCATCTAGAGACTTAATCACATACATTGTTTCGGCATGCACTCTCAGATTGTAATTAACTGCATGTTTCTTGGAACTGTTGGAGGTAGAGAAAGAGGTGGTTGGTGTTCATTATGGCATTATGTGGTTGTTTGCCAAGTGTGAGTGTCTATACATGTGTTCCTGTGTGTTATTTTTGTGCATATGTGTATTTGTTTGTATTTGCAGTCAGGGGAGATCCTTTGTTTGCATTGCAATGTCAGTCATTAAGAAGAGTCACGCAGTCTAACTCCAAATAACTGCAATTTAGTGCCACCAGTGTTTCAACATACCTCCCCTGTAACAATGGCGTTGTAGAACAAAAGTTTGGCAACTCAAGAGACTTTAGAGAGAGGAAAGAGTTTCCTTAACATATAGCCTGAAATGATAAATGCCATGTCTCGTAAACATTCCCAAAACCAAGAGCAAAACTTATTTAGGAACCAAACATTCCTTCACTTACACTGAACTCTTTCACATTTGGATTTCCATGTTGTTTATGGTTCGTGGTCAGATTTGTTATTCTTATCTGCCCTTTCTTATTCCAGCATTGTCTGATAGCCAGTCCAACTCCCTCCTGAATGGGAACTTTGTGGTGGCCATGTTCAAAAGGGAAATCACCTTCAAGGGAACCATCATTGACTACAGCGGCTCGGACACAAAAGTGGAGCGCATCAACTGCACTGAGCGCATTGAGGAGGAGCTCATTCTGCAGGTATTAGGAGGACGCTTTCTCCTCTTTGTTTTTCATTACTGTGTTTTCTTTGTCAGTCACTCCTACATTAGTTATACTGTATTTCCCTCAGCCTCCTCTCACTCTCCTTTAGTCTCGATCTCTACATCTCCTCCTGTAAACGTTTTCTTCCTTCTCACCCACCGACATATGGAGCCAGCTAGATAGAAAATCAGTGTTAAGTCTTTCGACCTTGTCTTCCCCACCATCGTTTCCACAGGTCTTGTGTGTGGGAAACCTCCACAACCCAGACGTCCGCTACTCCTTCAACATACCCATCGAGGAACACAGGGAGCAGTTTGTGTGGGATCCCTCAGGCTCCTGGCTCGAGTGCACTCGCATCTGTCAGGGTAAGATCTCAGCTTGGCTTCCAAATCTCCACACATGAATAACAGGATCAATTCTCTTATAATACACGTATAAGTACATATTTAATGTAAATTTAGGCCCATAGTTATTTAAAAAATTGTGATTGTGAACAAAAGTGTATTGCTGAAGAGGCTTGTGATCCAACTGACATGCACATTTCATAGCTACTCTTAATGTAAACCGAAATATATACCACCAACAAATCTGTAAAAAGTGTGAAATTTATAGGAACCATAATGTGTCTTTATTACATGAAATCATATTACATGGATATGGATCTTTGCATCACTTACACACCTCTGGATACACCTCTGGACTCATCCCCTCTTTCGATAAACCCCCCTCCCGGCAACCCCAGTGTGACCCCGGCCAATCACATCGCCTGACACCTTCCCCTTAGCTTGGCCCTTAACCCGTCTTAGCCCCTCAAATTTTTGTTTTAGAAAAAGTCTAGTCAGGCTCCCAGTGGGTCAAAGTGCACAGCGGATCCAGTAAATAGATGTATTTGTGGGGTCTGAGACCGACATGGACCCATAAGGCTGTATGATGAAGGACTGGATGTCAGAAAGCTGGTCAGACTTGTTAAAGATGAAGAAATGTGATATTTTGGCAAGTGACCTGTCTGCCAGATGTTGTCTGATTTGAACCCTGCTTTTCGTCTTGTGTGTGTGCAGGTGAGCGAAGACGAAAGGCGGTATGTGTGCGTAAGAGTGATCACCTTGAGGTATCGGACCAACGCTGTGAACATTTACCTCGTCCTGTTGCTGTTACTGAGCCCTGCAACACTGACTGTGAAGTCAGGTGTGCATTAATGCACAAAGACACACACATACACCCACCAAAAACAAACAAGAAAAATCTACCGAGTACACACAGGCAACCATTTGTCTACCTCCCCTCTCACACAGGTGGCATGTTGCTGGAAAGAGCGAATGTTCTGCTAAATGTGGGCCAGGCTACCGCAGCCTGGATGTTCAGTGTATGAAGTACAGCCTGATGAAGAGACAGAGTGAGAGGATGGAGGCCAGCGCCTGTGGAGACACTGCCAAACCTCAGACCAGAGAGCCCTGCCACGGGGATTGTCTGCTTAAGAGCTGGCAGTACAGCACATGGTCACAGGTACAATTTCACTAATAATAATTTCATAATCATTTCATTATTGGAGAAATTACAGCATAGATTAACACATGTGTAAGTGGGCTGAACATGTTTAAACTATTCTTGTAAACAGTGCTCTAAGACATGTGGACGTGGAAGCCGTAGCAGAGAGTCTTACTGTATAAACAACCTGGGTAGACGGCTGGTGGACAGAGAGTGCAACGATTACCAGAGGGTGGTCACTGAAACCTGCAACGACCAGCCTTGTCCGAAGTGGACTGTTAGCGAGTGGAGTGAGGTGGGGACATCTCACACGCATGCGCACACACACAGCAACACTTTCCAAAAGCAGCAAGAAGGTTGAAAAACATATTTGTTAAGCTCGAGAAGGGGACTACAAAGCATAAATCTACAAACTTTGATACAATTACTGTCAGAAAACCATCCTTCAGCACAGCTCACCACTGACATAGGTTAATAGTAAAGTCTGGGGTGTGTAATATTATACAGGAGGTGGACCAGATTGCCATGAAATAATAATGACATAATACAGTTATTAAGTTATACCTAGCCACATCCAGTGCAACACAACAAGACAGTCCTTCCTATAAATCCTACCTTGAAAGGTCAAATGATGATTTTAAAGTTTGTATTAAAGGTTGTAAATGTATTTTCTAACAGGTGAATGTCTGATTTTGAATGCCCAAATGTACACACTCACACACAATTTCTTGTTGATTACATTTTCTCTACCTTTTCCACCATCATCTCACACCCTGCCACACCCACCATCCTCACCCAGTGCCTGGTGACTTGTGGGAAGGGAATGAGGCACAGACAAGTGTCCTGCAGCATGGGAGCTGGGGAGGAGAAGCTGAGCGAGCACTTCTGCGACCCATCTAGCAAACCTCCTGCTGTGGGGAGCTGCAAGCTGCCTGAGTGTGCGTCCTGGCAGGTCGGCGTCTGGGGAGCGGTGAGTCCTGCAGACACACGCGCACTTGCACACACACACATTCACACAGCTACGACATAGACACAAGGGCGAGGTGACTTGACGCAGTGTTTGACTGTGGAAATGGCTTTCACGTGTGGCTTGCCGTCTAACAGTGTGACTCGTATCTGTTACACTGTGTGTGTGTGTGTATGTGTGTGTGGTCACAGAGAGAGAATGTAATGTGTAGGAGTGATGGTGTATATTTCAAGTTAGTGTGTGTGTGTGTCTGTGTTTGTTTGTAACCTGATATAACGGCAAGTTACGATGGAGTGCGCTCTGACTCCAGCTGCCATTTCCTCCACGGTGCTTTCACTTTGCCCTCATATCCTGTCAGACTAAACCTGACCCACAGTACACACACACACACACACATACACATGTTCCTATACATTAAAATGTCTTAAGTTTCCAACTGTTTCTGTATAGTCGTAGCCCTGTTAGGATAAAGCACAAATTGAATGAAACATGTATGAATGGGTGTCTTTGGCCATTCATAGTCTAGTTTATACATGTAGATCTAATACCGCCACACGTGTTTGTTTGAAGTCAGATAGTGGTATTTACAGAGCTGGAATATATTGGCTGGTTAATGCCTATGTAATTATAATTTGCTGGTCAAATAAACCTATCCTGTGGCACTACCTCTGCACTCTTATTGTACCTGAATGTGGTCAAATCACCTCGTATGTGAGTTAAGAATTGGGTAAAGGGTCGAGTTGAGACTGTGGGTATGTGTGTGAACGCATGTGTCCAAATGTGTGCATGCATGTCAGAGTCTTACCCAGGCTCTGCTGAGCTGAACCTTGACAGAAGCCCCATCTAAGATTACAACCTTGACGTACTTAGATAGAGATTGAGATAACTTGTGGTTGACTGGGATTCTCTCTTCTTGTGTTTGTGTGTGTGTATGTGTCTGTGTGATTTTGTCTTTCAGTGTGCGGTGACCTGTGGCCATGGCTACCAGATGAGAGCCGTTAGGTGTGTTTCGGGGGACTACGGGGACACAGTAGATGACAGAGAGTGCAATGCTGCGGCGAGGCCGAGAGACAGTCAGGTAAAAAAAAAAATAATTACACACTCCGAACTGCTCAAATAACCAAAAGTTCAACAGTCAAATTTCAGTCTTAGTTGTCCCAGAGTCACTGGTTTTCTCTTGGGGAAATAAATAAAATGCAAGTCAAAAATGACCTACAGCATTAAATCGTGCATACGTGATTGAATGAAGATGCCATATATTATGCATATCTGAGGTCAGGACACAAACAAGACACAAAGCTCAATTGTTTTTTGGAAATTTCACTTCCTGGATTTTTTACAAGTATGAGTATGTTGGCTAACATTTATTTTCACCCTGATTTTATGTTTACAATAAGTTTGAAAGTTTAGTAGGGCCCTCTTGGACAATTCAGAATATGCTTCCGCTAACATAAAATAACTGCTGATTACTGTAAATTAGGGATACACAATATATTGACTCAATATCTTTATTGAAATATCATGTTGCAATACGATATGTTGCAGATACTATGCATGCTTTTGTGGAGAGATGCGTCCATAGCTGTGTGGCTTAGTTGTGTTAGATTAAGAGCCCGCTTTAAAACGGATGGGGACAACAAAACAACAGAGATTAAAGGTGAAACGTATCAGAAACAGGGCCCATCAACTTGCTCCCCCCCCCCCCCCTATGTTTAAGACTATCAAAATCAATATCATTATCACAATATTCATGACCAACATTGCAATATCACATTTTGGTAATATTGCGCAACTTTACTGTGAATCTTGCAACCAGACATTCCAGATTTAGATCACTGTTGAGCCAAGGAATAGGTTACCTGGCTACCAGGGTTGTTTTAACCTTTAATCCTACAAGATAGTATCACTACTAAGCCAACTTAACACAGGATTAAGTGATTTTTATGGCCACTTTGGAAGCTACAGGGCAAGCTGTAAACACAACATTGGCCTGTTATCACTTTGGCAAACAATTATCTATTTAAACATCCAGAAGACACGTAGCGACATGAGTATTTATTTGGATTCATTTTTCTATCCACAACTACAACTGATTGCCATACTGGCTGGAAGTCCAAAACTCACATTCCTTTTAGCTAGAAATATATTTTAGATAGAAATATCTGGCACTTACTCTGCAAAGTATACCCTATGTTTACTAGCTAGTTTCTAAGTTTGCCAGTCTGCCGTTGCCGTGCTGGGCAGGGAGATTATAGTAGGTTGATAAGAACATTTTCAGTGAAAACAGCAGCAGGTTAATGAGAGCGGTAGTAATGAACCAAACACTAAAGTTGTGGGCCGGAAAACCAAAACAATGCTAAAATCCTTCGTAGAGCTGAACTGTAGAGTGAAGTGATAATAATTCGCAGTGAGTTTGTCACTGTGAATGACCCTTTTCACATTACTCATAGTTATTTGATCCATTGTTACTATAAAAAAAATTAAATAGTGCAGCTTTAAATCTCACTGGCTTAATTTGTACAGTGAGATTTGAACCTAAAAATATCTACTGGTCACTCTGATTCTGATTCCAGCTCAGTGAGTGACCACATTCATTCAGTTATTTTGATGCTGTAGCCAGGGAGAGCTCTTGTCAATGTTTTTTTTTTTTTAAATTAAGAGCATCTCCACTCACCTGCAAAGTATCCTTGATCGCCACTCTTCGACGATGCTGTTAAATCAAGCGTATGACCTATAAACTACAAACTTTAGTGAAGCAAACATTGCAACCTAGTTAACGTCTGCAGTCTCTTTAAATGTTGGCTTGTCCTGCTTTGCGTTGACCAAAAGTCCAAGCCAGTGTCAATGTGGACAAAGACTACAAGGCTGCAGCACACTTTACCTGAGTGGTTCAAGTATATACCATAAGGGCTCTTAGACGCTGATGGACAGAGAGTGTTGAACTGATGACCTTTCAGTCTCCGGATGGGTGATCTGTCTCAGATCAGGTCACTACAATATGGACAGACATTGTATTAGGTGGATATACAAGCTTTGAAATGGTACTAAACTAACAGCTTGAGACATTCTTAACCACAATAATGTACATAAATAACCTTATGTTTCAAGCATTTTTTATTTTGTGTGGTTATTTGTCTATAACCGTTAACCCTGTTCCTTTTGGACAATTTTAGTCATTAGAGCACATGTTCTAGATCTTTGCATCCAAGGGAGTCTCTGAAATGTATTTAGAAATATTCTTGGCATATTTACTCCCGCCACTGCAATGTAGTGATATATGACTCTCGATAATTACTAATTTTACCCTATTTGCATGATTGTTTTTTGTAGGACTGTGAGATGCATGCGTGCCCATGGTCCTCTCTGCCACAGAGCACACCACTTCCTGACAACTCTGCTCAGCTCCTGACTCAGTGGAGATACGGCTCCTGGACTGCGGTAAGGAACAAGTAGGGTTTATTTGGTCTTTCAGAACACGTTACAGTCGGTAGGTTAACCTTATACAGTCCAAAAGAATATACAAAAGCAATGCGGTTTTTGTACCTGTGTGCTGTTTCATTCATCTTTCTGTGTGTGTATAGCTTGAGGGGCATGATCTACTGGGCTTTGGAATCAGACCCTGTCTTAAACAAAGAATTAAAAATGAGAAAACTGATGAAAAAGGTTGTTTATCTGTGTGTACGTGTGTTTCTGTGTATTTAATAGAGGAAAACCACACTAGTAATGATGAGTCTCATGCATGTGTGTTTTCAAATATAAGGTTGACATAATCAACTTTATTGTAAATCCCAACATTCTTTCAGTACGTACTGTACAGGACCACGATCCTGTTTGGCATTGACTCTTTTACCCCCTGCTGCATCTACACACACGCATACACACACACACAGGCTCCACTGTCTGGGCTGAGAGGCCCCTCTGTCTCTGTGATACTTTGCATTGTTACTCGTCGCAAATGAAAACCAGATTTCATCTAAACACAAGTCTATGGTTTCTAAGATTGAACCCCGTCTGCCAATCTGAAAGTTGGTGTGAGCTCACATGTCAAAGAGGCCAGCGCCAGTGTGGTCTAACAGACACACACAATACATGCACAGATACACATTCCCCCAAACAGCGGACCTGCCATCCTATTTGGAGTGTCACTGATATGAGAGGAATAATAACATGCCTATTTAAGCTGGAGCCATTTGATTGCATTAGGTATTCATCCCCTGAAAAATGTTGACCGTGATGTCCCATTGAGATGGCAGGGGTACAGCTTTAAATTATAAGCAGGTGAAAATTGATTAGGGAGTCATTTCAGGACACAAGTAATAGTAGAGAAAATCATTAACACATTTATTTGTGACACCAGGTAAAGAATCCACAATATGATTTTCATCCAAAAATGTTGCTGTTACATTTAGAAATGTCTGTTACTTCTTATAACATGGACACATGATGACTGGAGATGTTACTGAACCGCAAAAAATCCTTCTCTACAGACAACAACAAATTATTGTACAAGTCTTGAGAAACCTACTAGCATCAAAAAAACAAAAACAAAACAAACGTGAATGCAGGTTTGTTTGTCAGCTCCGGTAAAAAAAACAGGAGCAGAAAAGACAGATCAAGACTATTTATGCTGAAACAAATTTAAAGAGGTGGTATTATGCTTTTTGGCACTTCCCCTCTCCTTTATTGAGTTATATATCTTTTTTGTGCATGTAATAGGTTTGCAAAGTGAAAAAGCCCAAAGTCCAGCCCAAAGGGAGTTTCCATCTCCCACAGAAAACTCTGCTCTGAACTGCTGGAAAACAGCTCGTTTATAGTCCAGCTGTTTCCCTTAAGCAAAATGCGCATCATATAACGCTCGCCAAGCAGCTAGTCCGACACGCCCTCAAAAACACCAGTGGAAAAACACTGAGCTGCAGCACACACCTTTCCTCTCCCTTCCAAACACTAGCTACCCTCCAGTCAGTGGACATAAAGTTGTTACTGTGATGTAGAGACAGAGCTCAGTTAAAACTTTATGGATGAAAGATACATTTGTTACAGATTAATAACTCACCACTCTGAAACTCTTTCTCCAGTCTATGTTGCCAAGCTGGTCGTCAACATATACAGCTGAACCAAAGCTGTGTTTACCGGCTTCTCACTGACCCGCCCTTCTCTGCTTCTGATTGGCTAGTAGTCCTTAACTAGGAACTACGCATGTGGAACTCCCAACAAAGATCATGTAGAGGCAAGATGTATCACTCTATAGCTAAAACGAAGCGTTCAACACAGGGTGAAAAGAGGAGCTGCAGCAATGTGCAGTATGACAAAAATATGGTGTGTTTTGAAAATTAAACCATGTAAACCTGTTCTGATACAACCCCTAAATAAGATTTTGAACCTGAAAATGAGCATAATACCACTTCTTTAATAACCGTATGCAAATTGTGCTCAATAACATGATTTCTCGTAGAAAACATATATGATATAAATCATCCTCAAACAAGATATTACAACTTTTTTGAAGTGTGCTATTTGCATTGTGGTGGGAATCTTCTCAAGGAAGTGATCAAAAATGTATTTTTTAAGAAACAAGGGGGCACTGGGTAACTTTCAGGTAAATATTGTTCCAGCTCACCAATGTCACTTACTATAAAATATCGAGTATATGTCTTCTACAGATGCTATAAATCTATAGATACATCATATATATTACATACAGTATATATCTCATTACCATTTTGGTCTGCCACTTTGCAAAAATAGTATGGCACAGCTTACATGGCAACATTGTGGTGCATTTTCTAAACTGTCGCACTCTACCTTGTAATAATTTTGAAAACTAGAATGCATTTAATGGCATCACTTAAAAACCGCATGATACAAACATTTTTAAAATTCCACATAAGACAAATATTTATCTATATTAAATATTTATTTATCCGCATGTTCTCCAGTGCTCGGTGTCCTGTGGCAGGGGAAAACAGGCACGTTATGTCAGCTGCAGAGATGCCCAGGGAGGAGTGGCTGACGAATCACACTGTGCCCACCTGCCCCGCCCCCCGGAGTCCTCCGCCTGCTTCAGCCCCTGTGGCCAATGGCGTGCCGGGGAGTGGTCTCCTGTGAGTTAAACATCCAACACTGTGTCCAGTCAATGCAGATGTTTTCCACTCTGGAGACTTTCAGTAATCACTCACAGTTCATTTTTCCAACAATGTGAAAATCACCCTGAAACAAGATGGCCATTTGGTTGTGTCGTGATCTTGGACGGTAAAGTATTGATTTGTGAATGTCGACATGGCAAGAGAGCCAAATCTTTTGATGATGTCTCTAAAAGACCAGGGCTGGGGATTGTCTAACTGGCAGTTAAATAGCCAGGGATGATTTACAGTGATACTGTCGCAATCTTTTAATCATGTGTTCGTGTGAAATTAAGTCCTCTTTAAATCTAAGAGCCTAAATGAAATATGTGAGGTCTTAAGTTCGTGAAATTCATGCCATGTTAAGCTAATTTCTACTGCTGTTGTATTCCCATTCACGGTATGTGGTGTATCACATCACATCAGGAAGCAATATATGGGACAATACATGTATATGGGAGCAATCAATGAAAACAACACTCCCAAAACTTAGGGCTGTTTTAGAACCTGGAAAATCTCCCATAAAAATCTCATTCAAGAAATGAATGGAAGAGGCCTTGGGAAAAGGAATGCAGAGATTAAATGTCAAGATACTGTCACATTTAGAAAGTATAGAATAAATACATCACATCATCACGTCAGACCACATCAGTCTAGAACACAATTCTTATAGCATTGCAGACCATGTAGCTGAGTCTGAATTAATTCAAGATTAAATTACTGTTTAGTTTTTTACATTATTGGACCTCCATGTTTAACACCTCTCTCCTCCATGTCCCAAGTGTTCAGTGACTTGTGGCATAGGAAGGAACAGCAGGCAGGTGGTCTGCTCTAACTACCACCAGCCAGTGGACGAGTCTTTCTGTGATCCGGATGATAAGCCTGCAACAGAACAGGATTGTACGGCGGCGCCCTGCTCCTCTATCTACCACCGTCAGCGCATCAATGACCAACCCTACGGATATCCCCAGGACCCGGGACGCCATCCTGGCCACAGCAGCTGGAATGTGCCGTCAGCAGACAACCAGTGGAGGACTGGACCCTGGGGCGCAGTATGTTCAGCATGTGATTTTGGAGAAATTGCACTGAGCAGAAGTATTTTGTCTTGTGGTAGATTCACTTTTGAAATTTCAGTAATAATTTGCATCATTTACTTCTCCATTAGTTACGTTTCTCAAGAGCTTCTCATGGAGCCTGATTAATATTCGTTATTGGCACACAAAATGTAAATTTCATAAGAAAGCCCATGAAGAATTAAATGTTTTTTTATGCATGGTCAGCATGGTACATGCTGTAGTATGCATAATGTTTTGTCCTGAGGGCCTGTGCGTGTCCGTAAACACATTCTTGTGAACACATTAACACATTGGCAGATGTTTTCATTTCCTCAGGCAGAGGGCCATACATGGTAAAGAACTTGACAAACAGCACCAGGGGACAGTTTTCAATGCATGTTTGGGACTTTAGAGTGTATATATGATGTGTCAGTGTATGTATAGACATTTAGGGCTCTATAGCTGTGTAACCAAGAAAAACTCTCGGTTACTTCAAGGTTTATTGGACATGTACAAACCCAAATGGTTCAGGGCTGTTCCTGGTCCTAATTCTCTTAATGTCCTTGGCCTTGAATCAAATTGTCAAAAAAGCACATGAGTAATGGGTGATTCTTAATAATAGTATAATCTTCCACCAATTGTAGGATACATGATGGCCTTAACTTTTAGTTGATTAAATAACTGCAGCCATTATATGTTATGTGCTCTTTCACCCCAAATTTGTGCTTTCACTTGCCTAGTCTCATGAATACAGAGCCCAGTGTGTTGTTTTAAAGAGAGGACCTGCTCCCTGCCAAAGGATAATTGACAGAAGTGAAAGGCTAAGATTTAACACCTAATTCCCATTTCTAATAAGCACAAGTCAGTTAACAGATGGCTGTTACTCCATCAAAAGACCTGGTTATTTTACTATGAAACTCTATTTGAGAGATCAATTTAATGTTTGTTAGGAGTTAAATGTTTTGTGGGGTTTTATCTTCTTTTCCCTTTTTCTGAAAGGCATGAGAAGAACATTGTTCTATTCCACCACTACCCCATCCCCCCAGCAGAGGCATTCATCCTTGCACACTTTTCAGTCTCACATAATGAACTTGACTGTAATCACTGCTGTTCAGGCTCACTCTGTGCTGTCCTCCCTCACATATATATAAAGAGCACTGAATGCACTCACTCCCATTGACAGTGGGGATGTGTAATTTTAATTGGATGCAGAGTGTACCTACTGCTCTGTTCAAGGCTGTGTTGTTCAGTGTTTGAGGCTGTCATTCATGGACTGATGTTTTTCATCTTTGGAAAAACATTTTGAACATTGCAGCTGGGTTTGGTCTTGGTTGCACTCATGTTTCATCAAACAGGTTGTGTATTGTGTATGTATTTGGGTGTGTCTGTACATGAGTGCCTGTATTTTTCTGGTTTCTAAATACTAAAAAGACCAATTTCAGTGGAATCTATGAAATCCTCTACATTATGTTTTGTAATGTATGTTTTTTTTAAGTGTAAAAAAGAAGGGCTAAATGCTTTTAATATGTTTAAACTTAGCAGGTGTGTAAAAAATGTTGCATAAGAGCTTGAGTTGTTGAAACAAACCATAGCATGAGCTTGTTTTTGTTATTTATGTACGAAAATTAAACAGCAGTGAAGTGTAGAATTAGGTACAAATGTATCTACTGGTGCTAGTATAGTATAATAATATATAAATGGAAAAACTTAAAGACATGTATGTATCTCACCTATCCCAATCATCTAACTAAGAAATGTACACATCATGCTAGGCCTTACAGTATGAGTACATAAAAGTACTTAAAAAAGCTTCCTTTAAATACATAAATCAACAGTTAAATCAACAGCCAGTAAGATCAGCTAAACCCAACCAATTATGGCTTGTGAGGCATATTTGTGTGTGCATTTGTCATAGTCCTCATTGACACACTTTGTTTGCTCTGCAGTGTTCTAGTACCTGTGCAGGAGGCTTCCAGAGGCGAGTGGTGGTCTGTCAGGATGCTGATGGACGCAGCAACAGCTACTGTGATGAGAGGGTCAAACCTACCGAGTCTAAGAGCTGTGATTCTGGGCCCTGCCCTCTGTGGAACTACGGTGTCTGGGGAGAGGTGAGGTTATGTTGGGTTTTTGTCCATACTCTTACACTTACACCACTTGCTCATTGTGAACTTTGTTACATTTCCCACACACCTTTGTTTTTCACAATTATCATCTGTTTTGTCTAAATTGTCTGTATGTCTGTCTCTCTCTTATCACTTTTTATACAAAAAACAGTATTTGTCCAATCTCAGTCTGAAAGAGTCCAGAGTTGCCCCACTGAAGCACATTATAAGACACATTCTTATATAATAGTGTAACATGAATTTCTGTTTGTTAATTTCAGTGCACCCAGACCTGTGATGGAGGAAGGAGGACTCGCCTGGTGGTTTGTCAAAGGCCCAACGGCCAGAGGCTCAATCACTACAACTGTGATGTCCTTGACAAGCCGACCGACATGGAGCAATGCAACCTGCAGGCCTGCCCAGGCTCTGCCTCCTGGCACCGCCGACCATGGAAGCCGGTACGATAGTACTATTCGTTTTCCTCCATCACTTATCTTCCTCTCTGAGGGCGCGTCACTGTGAGTAGACATAGTTTGTGCTAAAATGACTTCAGGCCTGTGCACTGAGTGTGTTTTTAGCCTTAAACTGTAGGAGTTTCTAACGTGAGCGCTGGGTTCCTTGCGCCAGTATTGGCTAACCAGCGCCAGCCCACCCAGATGGGCCCTGCAGTGGCATGGTGCTGATTAGAATCCTGAAAAAAAGAAACAATAAACAAAAACACAATGCTGCTCCACTTAGGGATCATTAAAACCACATGGATCCCATTTTGCACCAAGGCTCCAAATTAAAACCTATAAATCAGGACAGTGTTGTCCAACAATGCCATATATTTGTAGAGGCTTAACTCTAGAAAATATTTATTTCATATATGAGGCGTGAAGTAAATGTTCTTTGTTGTTATTGCTGTCTTCACCATGTATACAATGTACACAAGTGTATATTTGTGTATAAGAGTTAATATTATGATCTTTATTGAACAGCAACAAATGACTGTCAGTGTATTTTGTATATGTATCTCTGTACAGTATGATTTTTGTTTTTCAAGTAGCTAGTTTCGTTACTGAATATTATATTTAATATTTTTGCTGTTATTCTTGGTAAGGCCTCTTATATCTCTCTATGAGTAAATACAATTTGTACAGAGGAAAATATTTTCAAAACATGTTTCATTTGTATTTTTGATAATGTGTTTTTTTTACTTACGTTGAAATGCAATTCGGAATGGCTTCATCTTCATACAAATTAACCTTAAACAATATTCAAAAACTAAATTAAAAGTGCCTTGAAATCATTGAAATTAGGCATAATAATAATATTATTTCTAAAAATATGAATAGTTTTTTATATTTCAATAAAGTATATTGTCCAATATATGATGTATTCTATATCACAGAGGAAAACGGGCGGAAGCGCTGATAAAGTACACTGTAATTACCATTCAAACATATTTCTTTACCTGCTTCTTACTTTACATACAGTCCATTGGGCACAAGATTTTGTGCTATGTCACAAAAAACAATGGCTTGTCAAAATGAATCATTTTAAGTGTTAATGGAAACGGTGACACTTTGGACTTAAACCTAATGTCATATCTGTGAAAGGATGTCAGTCTGAGATTTAATCCAGTTTCTTTGTTATGGTAAGGTGCTATTAAATTTTACATTATATAATGGTGCATTGTAGGGATCATGAAGATAAAGTTTTTATCATATTTCCAGGCTTAGAATGAATTTATTTATTCTGTTAATGGTAGGCATCATCAGTGCAGCTTATTGAACATAAACCTGTCACTGCAGTACATCGAGGAGATCATTGAGCCGTTCTTTTTCAGCTTTCATCAATGTCTATAATACAAACTAAAGCACACAGATACCTCTCTTATAAAGTTATAGTCATTTGTTGCTGTGTCTGTTTAGTCCTTTGGCCAGTTTTTGTATTTCTGAAGGATTTTGTTTTTCAAATGAAACTTATTTATTTGTTTACAATAGCTTATTAATTGTTGCAGCTTTAATGTTTTGTTCCAGTTGATGTAACACTTTACTTGAATTATTTGTCATTAGACACAGGTCACCTAAACACTACTGGTTGGGGCCTTTTACAGTAAGGAGAAGCAATGCCCACTTGCCACTTCAGTCAGTGTCTGCAGTCACATGACATGGTCAGTGATGTAAATATATAGGCTTATGGGTAACAATCCCGCATGGCTTTGGCCCTGTTGTCTTGAAAAGCAAAAATGTCCACTTGAAATGAGTCACATAGATTTTCAGAGTCTAGGGCTGACTTTGTTTCAAATCCATACTTAAAACATGATGTTACTGGGAGCAGGTAGAAACTATTCATTCTTGGCAAGTTACAGCATCACAACATCACATTCATCTGAATCTCTCTGGCTGATTAGCCAGTACAAAGCAGGAAGAGCAGGTTTTTGCTTAACAATGTGGCCAAATGAAGCTGCTCTTATTGCTTTTACTTGTTGTAGCCTTAAAGAGCAACTAATCACCAGGTTTAACCCTTCACTTTGCTGCAGTCCTGTAGAGGTGTACTCAAGATTGTGTCAATACACCATGACATCACTGATAGGTATGGTTACAGGTGCAACTAGGCGCACTTCTGAACACCAAACCTTAAAAGTGTTTGAAGAACCTAGAGCGGGAAGTGAAATGCTGCTTTTCAGCCTAGTATTAAGTTACTCTTTAAGGACAGTTTTACGTATCCAGCCAGACTCTCACTCAGTGCAGGATCCACAGTGCTTTTGCCTTTTACAGTCTGATTATATGTCTCTCAGGTGCTCTTTGACACTGGTTGTGTAGCTTTATAGACTCAGGCAATTTGTGACCATTTTAACAATGTGACATGTAAGCACCATGAATAACATTTTGGTTAAGGCTACATAAAATGATTATGACACATATTTCAGGTGAAGTGTTGCAGTTGGGTCTATATTCATGTCCGTGTCCTCTCAGTGAGGATGTCTGCAGTCTTCTTCTTTGTTTTTTTTGCTTCTCTCACTCTGTGTCATTCTCAACCAAGTCTTCCACTACAAACAGGACTCCACAGCCATGGCAGTTTTCACTCCTACTCTATTTTTTTTTAACCTTGTGGTTGCCAAACTCAAGGGAGCAACTCTTCTTTATTTTGCATATTTTGGTTCGTTGTTGTTCTTTTTGCTATTTATTTCATTCACGTGCAAAAATACATAAACATGTTGAATTAGCTTTTCCCATTGTACAGATTATTAAAGAAACATACCTGTGAAATTTGTGTTGTTTCTCAATGCAATATTTTACTGACAAACAAATTACAGGGCTGTTTCACAACTTTAGCAGTTACTTTGTACTCTAAAGGAAGAGCGCAATGTACAGTCTACGTGTTATGTAGGTTATTAACACATATAAATCCTACAGACATGTCTCTAGGGAACCACATCACAAGATCAGAAAATAAGACACAATACACTAAATAGTAAAACTTGGGATAAATAGTTTATTGGTTTAATAGGGGAAGAGTTTTTGTTTAGATACATTAGGTATTCTTTCATATATAGCACCTTCGTAGTACACTAATTTGCTCAGATAAACCATGTGTATGCAATACTTTTACATAATGTTCATGTACTATGTAGTGTTACTGTAACCAGCTCATAGGAAAGACTTAAGTTATAGGTCATTATGTGGTATTTTGGCATTTGACCCTCATTTGACTTTGACTCATTTCAGGGCATTCTGTGTAGTGGCCTTTTTCAGTAATCCTTATAATAATTAAGTCAGTGGGGGTTTCTATACTTCACGTACCTCTGCAGAATGTAGTGTAAAAACACTACAGCTCTTTTCCTTTTATGCGTTTTAACATTTTATTTTGTAATCTCCCTGGGGAAAACATACACAGTCCAAATCAAAGGCGCTGTGTGGCACATCTGTTTACCATTGCAATAATGGAACTCTCTGTAATGCATTTGGCAGGAGCCGGACAGAGTATTACTTTTACTACAACAATAATTGAAATTAATTCATGCTGGCAAGGTTTTTTTAGTTCATGAGATTTTTGGATCTGCCCTAGAAAGCCATTTACAGAAAACTTTAATTGAATTATGTATTTTTTATTGGGAATACTTACTTAAATTAAAATAGCGTTTCAAAGCACATGTGTGAGAAGTAATATCAGGCACTCATTCAATGAATTTAGTAATTCAAGTAAATATAGGGGTATCATTATATTAATACATTTACAATAAGAAACCTCTAATTTACCAACTGCAGTAAAGCATTCATTTAATGTAGCTCTTTATGATGTAACACTCGCCTACATGCAGCATCCAGTGTTGATCAAAATGATTAAACGTAAATCTTAAGTTTCGATAACATCAGTTATCAAATTACCTTCACACAATCTTAGACTCAGACTTCTATCATGTACACAAGGAAGCGTTCAGACGGTCTTTAAACTTTTTTATCATTTCATAGAACCAAAATTGTAATATTGTCCTAGTGATCAAGCAAATGTTTAGGAGCTGATTCTCTTTTAAATGTCAGAGGAGGATAAAATGGTCTAGGATATCTTGTATTACATTGTCAAAATATTTCTTATGTCTTGTCATGGCCTCTTTGGTTGGTAGCATCCCCAAAATATTTTTTTATGCTAAATAAAAACACTTTTGCGCCACAAACATCAGTCACATCAATTTGCAACAAGACTAAAATGCTTTTTTTGTAAATATATTTCACACATGCTCTATATTCTCCCAAAAGGTATTATATTATTGTATACTGTTTAATCCGTTCTTGGGAATGTAATTCATACATTGATTATTCCACAGATAGTATTACTTGTAAGGGATTTTAGCCAAGCCACTTCTTCAATATTTTTTTTTCTTATGTTTAAAATGTAGGCTACATTCCTAGAAATAAACCTAAAGACCTGGGAAATGGCTTTATTAATGATGATGTAGTACCATCTTAACAATATTATTGAGTAATATGTTATTCAATTACTCAGTAATATAATATTGAGTAATCTTTTATGTTGGCATTCAATTACAGAAGGACAATAATGCCCAAAAGCAAGTTTACAAATTTAATTAAATCTTTTCTTAAATTTGTCTCCAAAATGATCTGCCTCCATTTTTCTCCCTGGACCCTTAATCATTTTTAATCTTGTACATGTGACAGCTTCAGAAACTCTAAAAACCACCTTCATTTTCCAAATACAGGCTATCAAAACACATTTGTGATATATACAAACAAAAAGACACGAAGCAATTATCACATTTATTGCACAAATATAGGATTGCAGACACAGTTCAACATAAACTATCAGCAATGTAAATATCATTATCTAATGGAAATTACCCTGAAAACAATGTTGATGTCAAATGTGTGCAAGCAGCATCTATGTGATAAATTAGCAACCAAGGCACCATTTTAGTAATTTATGCCTGTTTGTTGCTAAGAAAAACATACTGTTTCCTGTCAAGAGTGGGTTTCCCATGGTAGGGGATCGCAGCTGTGCGGCTGTGAACTAATCATGCTGCTTTAAATGAAATCCACATGCAGAACATTGACATACTTTGGCCTGAGGGCAGTGGGCAAGTACATTCTCCAAACCTGTCACCCTTGGGTCAGTTGGTTGTGACATCATTGGGCTTGTGTTTCCTGATCCTACCCATATGCCAGTTGAGTGTAAGCAATTGAAGCAGCGGCTGGAAGAATCCGCTCTGGTCCTCACAAGCATGGTTCTTGTCATGGCTTTAATTTAAATCTGAGTCGGGATATAATGTTTCATTTTGGCCTTTGAGAGAAAGCAAAATAGTTCAGTTGATGATTTGCTGGTTAAAAGTCAAGCACTATGGCCTACAGATTTTGGCAAACCATTAAGACTTGGGAGGCAGAAAACCAGATGCTGTGAGATGTTATCTGAAGATTCAAAATATTTGGATTATAGCAAGGCCTTCACATTAGGAATGGAAGTCTTTTATAGGTCAATCAGTTGGATAACATATTGCACAAAATAGATTTACTTTGCATAAACATCACCACAATTTAATGTAGCTTAGAGCGCAGTTAAAAGATTATCCTAATGTAGACGCAAAACCCAATCTGAAGGAATAAGAGTTGAGTCCAAACCACAATGAGTTTGTGCAGGGCATTGGAAAAAAATGAAGAGAGGAGCCCATCTAGTAAGGATAGAAGTTATTTTGTGGGTGATCCAAGTTGGGAGCAGATGCAATGAGATGAAATAAGAGGAAACAGGGCGTGAAAGTCTGGAAGCATTTAGGTTGGCCTCCCTTTGACACAGGTAGAGAGCGCCCGCTTTTCCTCAACCTGTCGGTCAAGTATTATAAAGTGGTTTTAAGCCGCTAGGAGTTACTTCTTAGACACCACTTAAATGTATATTCTTCTCACATGAGGCTACCACATCAGACTTGGTGGGGCCTGGCCCTGTTTGGGCCTGTCTATGCTGTCAAGTTGATAGAGTGAAATGGAGTTTGAGTTACTCGACATCTCTGTCAAAGAGCTTTTTCCCCACTTAGTGGAGAGACCGTGAGAGATGGGTGTTCTAGCCCACTTTCAGGGCACTGATAGTACTTAATTTCAACTCTAATGGAAAAGGCTGATGTTTTAGCTACACCTTAGAGGGTTAGAGATTTAGCTGTACTGTTTAGCCTGAACCTATTATTTAAGTGCGTGTGCTGTACCACGCGAGTTACCTACCTGTTTCTAATGGTTCATTGTTCTATGTTAGCAGAGCCACTGGTCCACAGATGTGAGGAAATTCCAATATGTCAGTCAGTGCCTGATGCTCTATTCATTGAAGTTATTTCTTCGGTCCCTTCTCCTCTTGCTGCTAAAAGACACCAACATTCAAAGGAAAAACAACTGCAACCAACAATTATTTTCATCATCAAATAATTATTATTTCCCTGATTAATCGATAAATTGATGGGTCAATATAACATTGGAAAATAGTGAAAAATGTCCCCTCCAGTTCCCCCAAGTCCAAGGTAAAATCTTAACAGTTCAAGAATTTACTATGATATAAGACAAAGACAAGCAGGACATCCTTACCTTTGAGAAAATTTAAACAATCAGTAGATGCATTTCCTGTTGATCGACTAAATGATTTATCGACTGAGACAAACTCCCTGTTGAGAATTTCCGCTGTACTGGAAAAAAATCTTCTAATGGAGGCATTAGTGTTATGTCAAGACCTGAAATAAAATAACACTTAAATAAAAAAGGAATATTGTCAATTCAGTTCTGCCTGTGGATGTGGTTATGAGACACACGCCTAGCAGGTGTCCTGTGTCAAAGGTCATAACTTTAAAACTTCATGGCTGGTCTGCTTTTTGTATTTTTCATGTTCTGTCATCAAGAATTTGAATTTTTTGTATTTGTATCTTTTCATATAGTTATTCCTCATTTTCCCCATCTTCAGTACTGATTCGAGCAGTGCTAGATGTTTCAGTATAACGTAGTAATGGAAAAAGCTCTCAGAGGAATGTTTGGACAGATGGAAAAACTGTTTTGTCATTTCGTTTTGACTTATGGTTGCTTGGTGTATCTTTGCTGAGTGGTGTTGACTTAAAAAGGAAGCCGTTTTGAAGAAACTATATATGCCTACTCAACTGGTTGTTTATTTAAAGCTTTAAAGATGACAAAGTCATACATTGGCATGGAGTGCAAATATGCTGTTTAGTTTTAGGGCAGTCAGAAGTACGCTGCAGCTCCTGCAGCTGAACGTCTGCCAGGAACTGCACTGACAGAGAAAGAAAATTATTTCCGCATCTTACAATTAGTCCCATCTTGGGATTAATAATGTGGCAAAATCATTGTACTTTACGTCAGCAAAACATATCTATATTTTTCATGTGGATATGTGTGTGTCTACTTTGTTTGACTTCATCACTCATGATTTCTCTAGTTTGAAGCATCTTGTGAGATTGGTCACCAGAAAGGCGTTGGTAAAGGTTAGCATGAGGTAAGTTGGATATGTACATGTTAGGATTTCACACTGCTCCTGTGCGTGGTTTCAAGCATGTCTGGGTAACTATTTTGGCCTGATGGATAAAAGATCTATGACTCTTGACATTCCTCTGCCCCATGACGCCACTCTTACCAGCTGTTACCATGTTGACAACATGTGTTGTTTTGACTTCTGTCTTTGAAACCCCCCTGCAAAACAAGAGCATGAACAGAAAAGCAGCCTGAAGTTTCCGTGACCTTTTATCTTCCACCCTCTTGTCTCCTTCTTTCTGTGATTTGCAGTTTTATCTATGCACCAGAGAACATAGTGATACTGAAGAAGCTCTAACAAAAGACATGATGCTATCTTAAAGTGCATTAAGTTCACAACTATTACTACTTGGTCATTGCTTGATTTGGTGTACAGAAAAATTAAGATTTTGCATGAGCATGGTTAAGCATATAGAGCAGTTACCTTCTCCATCTCGCAAACTTGACAACACGTAGCCCAGGGTATAATTCTGCACTGCTTTCACAGTCTACTCTTGCATGTTTGTTCTTGCTCCAGGTCAGCACTGAGCTCCTTTGAAGAGTCCATGTAACTATAGTTACCATATGCTTGCTATTACCATCCTCTTGCATTGTGAACGTGCTGCAATGTGATAGGAATTTGACTTTGGCTCTCAATTTTTAAGATATGGTCTCACTTATAACTAATAAATATAGGAAACATATAACAAAAAACTCTCATTTGTAGCCTAAATTGCCTTTAAGTAGCCTTTAATAGTGCATAATTTCTTCTAAATCTTTAAGGTATATTAGTAACTAGTTGTAATCCTATTAGCAGAAATTGTTAGTTGGCATGGTGGAATAGTAGTTAAGAGACCAGCTGAAATGTAGGAATAAACCAACATGTCAAACATAACGCAGATATCATTATCACTGATCTGACAAAATCTGACATTTGGCAAAACTTGCATTATGATGTTTGTGAGGGTCTTTTTGATTTCTAAGCCCCAACATAAACCATTGTTTACCAAACAAAAATAATTTTATGGCGTAATTACAGTTCAAATAAATTCACATTCACACACAAAGAAGTTTTGATCTGTTTTGATCTTTCGTGGAATTTACCTTCTCTTGGTGGAATACTGTACAGTATTTGATTGCCATATTGGCTGAGTGGCAGATATTTAATCTCTTGGATACCTAACAGTTTCCATGTGTCCTTTCGGCTCACCTGTTCACAGCGAGGCAGTGGGTGGGGTCATCTTCAAGTTGCTGCCTGCCAGTCCTAGACAAAGACATTAATGCTCAAAAAGTATCTGATATCAGGCCGCTTATACTGTTAGAATGTATCTGTAAGAAATCTGTCTGTATGAAATAATATTTTGTTCATTTAACCAAAATCAGACAGAACTCACAATGCTGTTTCATGGTTTTATTGTACGGAGAAAAGGCACGAATTAGCTGGGTCTGGTTTAGCACTCAATTATGTGATTTGTTCCAGAACTGTGAAACACTATCAAGTCAAGAATGCTGCTTTGGAGCCACAAGGTGGAATGCTTAAGAGCTGCCTCTTCGTTACTTGTGGCTTTAAATATCAATTATGTCTTTTTTCTGTTCTGCTTAGAAAACAACTTGTTTTCCAAAAGCTTTTTGACTTGACTGACTTTCAACTTTGTGCCAAATCTAGAGTGAGTCATTCCACATTATACCTGGATCAACATCACCGGATTATACTAGATTTAACCCACCTAATCATGTGAAATTAATTGCTGGGACAACGTGGGAGGGTAAATCTGTCTCGAGTGTTTCATTTCCCATGAGACCCATTGTTCTCTGTTTTTCTCAAGGGGTACTTTTAGAAAGGGTACCTCTTCATGTTGAAGTTACCTTGAGAATTTTTCCATATATTCAAAACACACCTTAGCAATTAACACTAGAGCACCAACATGACCTGTTTGTAATGATTATGACATATATAGAAGTTCAGATAAAGTACATGTAATGTTTCATCAGTGCAAACCACCAAATGCTATAATTTTACAAAGAATGCTTTTCAATAATCAGGCACCAATTTTCAAAAGACATGCAAACATCCATTTAAAGTTTGACACTTGTCGCTGAAAGTGATAAGTGGATTAGTCGTACCTGAGTGGGTGCTGGTGAGTGAAGCAGCCCAGCTATAGATTGGTAAAGCAGAGGTCCCTGAGTCCTTGCCCTCTTTTTGCTCTCAGAGGTGAAGCTGTCCTCTGGTCCCACGAGCTGTGCCAGCTCTCTGTGCTCTGTGTTACCAGCCCTGATTAACTAATGGCTGACAGATGAGGTTGGCAGGGTAGAAGGAGGAGCACATTGCCATATAGCGACTTTTCTCCCACCGTTAAAATGCAGATATAGTTCAGCTGGGGGAGCATATCCCGTATGGCTGTGATTTCCTTTCTTCCTCCCTTTTTATTTTTTTTCTCTCTCTTTTTTCCTCCTGCTTTTACAGCAATAAGGAGGGGCTAGCCCTCCTCCTCATCCCCCCCACCCGACCCAACATGTTTGCCTGTCTCTGCTCTTGTCTGAGGTAGAGGGAGTTCTGTTATCATTTTTGAATGAGTGTGCAGCGGCTACGTGAATCTGCTACGCTCAGGACTAGTCACTCAGCTTTGGCCTCGGCTTTGATGTTCTCCATCAGCTGAGCCAGCCCTATGTTTAAAATGCCTCTGTAATTACGACGTGTATGATGCATGTGTGTGCAGGGTTAACCACAGCCTGCACCACACTTAGGAAGAAAAGGCTGGAGGTGGCTTTATTTAAGGGTTCAAATGGACACTCAAACCTTTATCAGTAGATTCTTTAACAGGGAAAAATGTCTTTTAGCTCTTAGAAACTTGAGCAAGGAAAGAAAATTAGCAAATTTAGGTTATTTTTTTTCATGGTCCATCATCTGTAGTATGATCAGCAGTATGAGCACACAGGGGAAAAAAATCATGTGTTTGGTGTTATGCAACATTTTGAGATCATAATTAGAGGACAATGCAATATTATGTTTATTATCTGGACTGGAAAATATGCTAAGACAAAATGTATCTCTCCTTGTCTTATGTATTCGATTCCAGCACCCCATTTTTAGAATGGCTTTGTATGGGAGCGCTCACTCGTCAAGCAGAAATAGCAGGCACGCTAATTGCTGTCTGGCCTCACAGGGACTGAAGACTAGAATATTTTCATCTACAATCTCAAGCCTTTTTCAGAGCTTTCATCAGGGTGTCTGGCTTTTATTCATGTTTTTTTTTTCTCCTTCGTCATCGTCTCGCTAGCTTTTCTGAAGTATTTCTTAGTTCCTTATTCATACCAGATGAATGTCTCAACATGCGCATGCATTCGTGTTTCGCTCTGCATCTTTTCTTCCGCTTGGCTCGGCCTCTGCCTTTCACGGCCGCTCTAAAAGTAATTCCTCTGTTTACAGGGTCAACAGTTGGCTGCATTCCATCAATGTGTGAGTGTTTGAAAAAAGGTTTTGGCAAAATCCATTTAAGTTGTTTGGTCAAACGTGTTTGTAGTGCGTTCACCTGGCCATGAAATGGCAACCAGTAAGCTGTTGGATGCACTGAGTGCTCTTGTGATGAGGTCTAAATGCTGTATATGTAGTACTGAGAGAAACATTTTGTTAAACACCAATGTTTACATTGTTGACTCTGTTGATTTCTTTGGGTCTACGTTCTCAACCTTCTATTCACTTAACTCAAATAATTACGCTGAAAAATACTTCACTGTGAAAATACATTACAGCATTATACAACTTTACAGTGTTTATACTTTTGTAATATCTTTTTGATTATGATCACTGTCAGTACAGATTGAGAAATATCCAACAGGACCTTGCTAATATACTCTTTTTTTTCTCATTCTCCACCCTACACCCATCCCCCTTCTTTCCCTTTCCCTCTCTAGTGTTCGGTGAGTTGTGGTCGGGGCACCAAGCAGCGAGAGATAGCCTGTGTTGTTCAGAACCAAACAAAAATAGTGGAGGAGCACTGCAGTCATCTGCCTCGGCCACGGACACAGAAGGCCTGTCGGGTGCGAGGATGCCCCAGTTGGAAGGCCAACAGATGGAGGGAGGTATGTTTGCTCTTCTCGCCATCTCCTCTGACTCACAGAATAGCCCAGGACTCACACGGACCATACTAACGGTAACTGTTGCTAGCAGCTAATACACAAGCACAAACATAGCCGAAGGCTTCCCAGAGGCTGCAGATGTAGGACAATTACACATAGAGCACCTGGCCAATCACCACTCAGTTTATTCTTGTTTACTGTAAAATGTTTACGTAGTGTACTTCACATTTAGATGTCAGGTTTAAAATCAGACAAAATGTTGAAACAATTGTGTAGTGTTATCTATCTAACAGCCTGATGCCAAATGAGTTCTTCTTTAGAAACTTCTTGTCAGACAACACACTGACCTGCATGTCTGAAGATGTTGCATGACACACAAAAGCATGTTCATGCAAAAACACATTCCATTTACTAAATCTATCGAGAATTTTTGGTTGCATTAGACATCCAGTGGAGATCCAGTGTTGCGGCTGATGCAGCTGAGCTTGGCCTCACATAGGGATGAAAGCATGATGTAAAGAATGACGTATGTCCTGAAGCACAGCAGGTTTCTGTACTGTTGTACACTAGTGTCAATTGCAGGGCAAAGGCCGTGCATAGAGGAGTCGCTAGGGGAGTGATGTCACAGTCATTGCGGAGCCCACTACACAGCCGTGATATTTGCTACCATGAGGAGATGCGTGCAGCTGCAACGCAGTTTTCTCAAAGTCACATCGAGCTCCCACAGGGAGGAAAATATTCAGAACCAAATTTATCACAAGTTGCAGAGCAGACTGAAAGGAGGAATGCTCAGTCATGCTCTAACAGATTACCCTATAACTAGGGTAACAACATACTGTGTTCTCAAAAACAATAAAAACAAACAGCTTGCATCGGTTGCCTTTTAAAACTTCAAATTCAGATTTTTTTGATTTTGTCACTTGGGAGCATGGGAAACATCTGCCCAACACTGACATATTTATCGGCTTTTAAGTTGAGATTGCTAAGTGAGAGTGAACCAAAACAATAAGGTTGTGTGCTGGAAAACCAAAACAATGAGTAAAAACATGCCATAAAGCTCTGAAGAGGGGAGGGGAAAAGTCGGATGATGATTATTTGTGGGTTCATCACTATGAGCAACCCCTTTCACATACAGTAGTCATGTGATCCATTCTTAAGATAAAAATATTGATTATAGCTGCTTTGTGTATTTATTTTCTTGTACCACACATTTTCTGTCACCCCTGCGATGAACAATGTTCTCAAAAATCGTTCCAGCTCCTCTTTGAAAATCTAACATACCTCCTCATTTCCAAGTGACCGTTAAATCCCCAAATGTCCATAAAGACCCATGCCTGCCTCCCACCACTCCCCACTCTTTGAGGGTGTCCTCCTCCCCCCTCTCACTCTCTCTCGCTGGTGTCTGGAAGCAATCATCTTCCTCCACATACCACTAGCAACCATGAAATCCTCAACTAGAGCATAAAGACATGTTTTATATCTTAATATCCATGCATGTGACAACTTTGAAACCTCAGCACCCACTGTTTGAGTTATTCCACAGCTACCCGGCCCTCTCAGTCACCTCTGACTGGTGTAATGGGCAACATGTAGGAATTTTACTCTTTTCACTGGTTCTTTGTAATGCTGTGCACCTACATTTTCAGTGTAATATTTTAAACTGCTGTTAGAGAGTTGGTTCATTGAAATTTAAGTAAAATATATTTTCTCATTTTAGAAGTTTAGATTTGGTTTCATTTGCATGTTTTTAATCAGATATCCATATCTGAAATGTCTGCATCCAGCCTAATACAATGGAGCTGTTTGTAGGGCATGCAGCATTGAAAATACACCCCATAATTCACCAGCAAAAGCTGTTTCCAGAAACAGTGTTCCTGTTTCACTGGATAATCCTCAGATCAGTCTGTCAACAGTTTTTATGGGGACTATATCTTCGGTACAAAGAAAACAGTTTATTGTGTGTTTTGTGGGTGATCCAGAATACAAGGGACAGGACAGTGTTTTTGAAAAAACATGTTGTATTTGTTGGAGTTGTCAAATTTCATCTTTGAGCAGCACAGATAAATTCAATTACTTTAATTCAATTACATCCATTGTATTGAGGTGGCAGCAGAAATCTAAAAGGTGGATGCCTCACTAACTGGGTGAAACCAAAGAACTGACCCTGAAGTCTGGCAAGGCTCTGATAAAAGCACTACACGTCTTTTGCAGGAGTATAGAATCAGGTTTATTGTAGCTGTAGCAGTTAACAGTGACTATAACCACTTTAATGGCTGGCTCTATTTTCATTCTTTGTAAGATAAAAAGAAAAAAAACTTTTTTTGATTTGAAGGTCAGATTTCCTATGGTGCTTTTTGTTCTCTTTCCAAACTCAAGGACTTGACCCTTCACATTCAACCACACACTCTGCATTGATAACTCACAACTGCAGAGAGAAACGATCAACACAAATACATGTGTATTTGTCTGTATCTGTGTGAAATCGCTGAGGCCTGACCCTGTTCTTTGAGGTCTGTAGGAGAGTTAAAGAGAAATCAGGCTGATCAGCTCGAGCCTTAGTGCCTTCTCAGTATGCAGGTATGTTTCTCAAAGCACATAAAAGAGATGTTTGAGATAGAACCTTGTGTGACCCCAGATATACGTTTCACAAAGAAACGACAAACTGGCTTTGGGTTTATTAAGTACAGTGTTGGGGAGCATCAAAGCAGCAACTCTGACACTGCACACCAAATTAACATTTTAAAACATTGTCATATTAAAGTGAGTCTGTAAAAGTAAAAGAATAAATAACACAATCCTTCTCTTGCAGTTGGCAACTTGAGTTCGTGAGCAATAAAACACACCCTTACTTCATTAAATACACTCACAGCCCTTCTTTGTGCGTTATGACTAGTAGCCTATGGTGGCACATAAACAGTAACCAATATTATTGAGTCAATTCACTGACTTCATTACCTGACTTCTTGTGGCATAATGTTTCAGCGTATCACCAATAAACATTTCAAAGATTCACCAGAAGACATGTTTGTTGTTTTCTGCATGCTGTCTCATTTCCCCATGAATATACAGAGAGAGCTTATACCAGATGTGTTAAGATGTCGCCCATTCATTGCAATAAATGTTGCTCAACCATAGAATATGACAAAAACATTTTCCCTCTTGGTTTGCTTCCACATTGTGCAGTCCAGCTGAAATTGATTGATTCATGTCTCTTTCCCTGAGCCCTTAAAACCGTGTCATAGACTTTACATTGAGAAGACAACTAACTATAGCTTTACTAGCCTTAAGGAAAGTTTAGGAAAATTTAAACCATCATGGGATAGAAATTTCAAATACAAAAAAGTCATATTTGAACTTGTTAGCTGTTCAAGGCGCTCTGCGTTCCACTCTCTCTGCCAGGTCCTCTAATACTGATGTCTTAAAAGAAACTGATTCAAGAGAATCTTGGGAAATGAAGGGGAATTCAACGTGCAAAGTCTCACTTTAAAGAGTACTCCAGTGTTTAGTATTGCACTTCCATAAACGTGGGAACTCAAAATGGTCTGATAAATGACTGATGATGTCACCAGGGTTAATTGTTCAATCTTCGGAACACTCCCTCCAAAGCCACAAAAGACATTCTACAACTGTTTGCACAGGCGGAGTAGCCTCCTCCTAACAAGGAAACTGGACTTGTGAAAAATCAGTGGAGTGCTCCTTTTTAGATCAGCTCTAGTGAAGCTGGAGTGGCATGAAAATATTATTATTATTACTGGCAATATATTCTTCAGTATGAAAAACACAAGAACACATGTTTTTGCCATAAATTAAGTTTCCATTTTCTGCCCTTTTCTCAATCAGATGTGTGTTCTGTGTCTGTTTTACTAGTGTTCTGTCACCTGTGGAGCTGGAGCTCAGAACCGTGAGGTTTACTGCAGACTAAAAGGCACTGGACGTGTCAGACAGGATCTATGTGATGCTCACCAGCGTCCTGCCATGGTCCGGCCATGCCAAACTGCAGAATGCACACATTACACTTGGGTTGCTGGCGAGTGGGAAGAAGTAAGTACAGACTCATTCTTTCGCTCTCTTCCTACGTACACCCCCACCCCCACCACTCTCAGTCTCCCATGAGAAAGATGAACAGATGGTTTACAATCTTATTAAGGTTTTTATTGGCTGAGATCTCTGCTCTTCCTCTCTTTCTCTGCACCATTAAATGGACGACCTGCAGGTACCCTTGCACTCTTGTCAATCGTGAGGGCTTTGGTGATTACCATCAGTCAGTAAATTATAACAAACTTTGAAGTACCGATGGCCATCATCCGTTTTGTCCTGCTGAATATCACTGTTCCGTGTCACGCTAGCGGACTGTTTTTTTTCTTTGCTCATCTTTCTTTAATGTCCCGCTCATTGTCCTCAAAAGTGAGGCATAAAAGAGGGGCACCATGTAGGGACAATGCGCTGTATCCTCCTGCTGCAGGAATGTTTGCAGTGTTCAGATTCCTGGCTGTGTTGCCTCGAGAACTTACAGCCTCATTTCTTTCACAGTTTGGCCTTGAAACCTTTTCTGTTCTCATGAAAAACAAAAACAACAAATATTGTCATAAAATCCACACACAGCAGACTTTTTTACACAAATTAATTTTAAGATTCTGGTTCATATCATTACTTTTAAATGATCCTATAAACCATTACTGGGTCTGAGGGAAACCAGCTTAACCTTTTTAATCTTTTATGGTAAATTATCTGCCAGAGCACATGTTTGAATTGTATTTCTTGAGATCTAATGTTGCCACACAGCACTCAATTTTCTCTACTTTACCTGTACATAATAAGGAGGCAAGCATGAGTCTGCGACGTCAGTGATGTTGTTGCTGAAAGTACAACACTGCCCCCCCTCTGCCAACTCTTCTTCACTCTTACGGATTTCTTCCCATGTTACATTTTCCTTGTAGTGCAATGCAACCTGTGGAGAGGGCATGAGACTCCGGAAGGTGGGGTGCATAAACCCCGGGATGACACCTGTCCAGGATGATTACTGTGAGCCGTCATCCCAGCCACCATCATACCAACCTTGCAAAGGAGCTCCCTGCCACTACATGTGGATTACAGGCGAATGGTCACAGGTAGGAATAGGAAGAAATAAAGACTGAGCTTTGTTTTACTGTAAGAATACAACAGTTCAAAACCCCAAAACATAAAATGTAAAAGTATGTTAAACAAAGAATCAGAATCAGCTTTGTTTGCCAGGTATGTGTTCATGATGTGCTTACTCATACAATGATACAATAACACAATCATAAAATCAGACACAGGCTACAGTATAGAGAACACAAATATATACACTATAACAAGAACAAAACAATATAGACAGACTGACAATAGTGCAGTGAGCAGGGTGCAAACGATGTAGGAGTAAAATTATTATCATTATGTACATATCGGAGGTGGATGTGATATACAGAAAAGTAACAAATCCTCACATTGATAAATTTGAAGAAGATTTTTTCTAATAAACTTGAAGAATTAAGTGTTACTTTTTAAGTAGAGAAAATTCTCCAACTTTTTAATCTAAATTAGCAAAAAAAAAATACAACATTGCGAAGCTGAAAACAGGGCTGTTTTTCTCGTGAAAAGACATTTTGGAGAAATGTGTTTTAAAGGACAGTGATAAGAATTTTTGTTACATACATACATTTTCTCAAAGTTTGTCATCTAACTACCACTAATTTACTTAATCAACTTGTCATTTCAGCACAGCTACAATGTATATTTCAATAGAAATTGGCTTAATAAAGGGAAGGTGTGGTCAATGAGTCAGACAGTAGATTCTCATTAATAGAACATTAGCCACTTCTGTATTTGATATTACTGCTCTGAGCAAACATTTAGTCATGCCAGTATTTGTAACTATCAGTGTATGTGTATCTGTGTGTGGCTCAGTGCTCTGCCAGCTGCGGTGTGGGCTATCAGCAGCGTATAGTCTCCTGCTCCGTGACGCCCTCCTCTCAGGCTCTGAGCCCATATGCTGCTGCCCAGTCCTTCTCTGCCAGCACCCACTGCCCTGAGCCCCACCCTCCTGGCACCCGGCCGTGCCTCCTCAGGCACTGCCCGCACACAACCTACTGGAAAGTTGGCCCATGGAGCAAGGTGAAACAGAAAAGGCTTGTTAGGCTTTGAGAAATCCTCTCTAGCTAATCACCATTTTCACAAAACATTTTGATGACTCGTGCATTTTACGGTTCTGCTGATAAATCTCATTTGTGGATTTGGATCTGGTTGCAGCTTATTTGTTAATTGTTGTGTGTAGCTGTGTAGTTGACTGCCATTGTGTGTGTTTGTTTGTACACCAGTGCTCACAGACCTGCGGGGCAGGAGTGATGGAGCGCAGAGTGGAGTGTGTGACCTCCAAAGGCCAACCGTCCAAACACTGCCGTCCTTCAGAAAGACCTGAGTCTCAAGCTGCATGTCAAGACAGAGAATGTAAGTCAAACTCCTTCTCTTCTCTTCTCTTCTCTTCTCTTAGTTCCAATATCCAGAGGTGTTTGGCTGTAAAGTACATATCTCAAAAAGCCTACCACCTTGTGCAACTCATCTGATCCATGTAGTGCTTATTGCCAACCAGGAATGTGTAGAGTGATGGTATTAAATTGACTGTGCTGTATATGTAGCCAACACCGTATCTGATTGTGTTTATAGAAGCTCAACTTTTTGCTTTGGTTTAACACATTAGGCAGAACAGCGACCTCCCCTTAGAGTGATTACTTTGTGGAACAATAAATAGACAATCAGCAGTTTTCCACAAATTATGAAATGGACAGTCTGTCAGAACGCCTCAGGGGTGTCTGCTGGGGCTGTGGCAGCCATTATTGTGAACTTGCAGGCGCTGTAAAATTCGGCTGCGAGCCAAAGTTTGTAGGTTCGCTCCTCCACATTTCAGATGTTTCAGTACTGGCGCATTGCGCTGTTCATTCCCAACTTCTGCCAAGTCAGGCACTGCCGAAATTAAAATGACATGCTCGGGTGACAGCCAGTTCTGTGGTGAAGTATTAATGCTAATCTGCTAATCAGCTAATCAGCGTCATATGAGCCCTGCAGCGCTCTGGGAAAACAGGGGAGACAACACAAATAATGAGACATTTACAACAGCTCTCATTTAAGAAGACTAGAGCCAGGTTTCAACCCTTTTAATTTATTAGCTTTTGTAATGTTTCTGGCATTTGCTGATGGCAGATTTACTGTATTAACTGGCTTACACAAGTAGAGTGACTAAAGATCATGGCTTTCAAAGGTGGTGGCAGGCATCAGTGTCAGAGTTTCCTTGCTGGTGCACTAAAACATCTCCTTCCCCCCGTTGACATTTCTTCTCCCAGGTCGGTTGTTCACGTCCTGCCGAGAGGTCCAGATGACACAGGGTGTGAAGACAGATGGGGAATACTATCTCAAAGTCAAATCCCGGATACTACAGGTGTGTTTGTCCTGTCAGAATTGCTTCCACACACATCATGACTCAACCTGCAGCTTCCCTACAGGCTTTAATCTGTTTTCTCAATGTGTTTGGCCTCAGATTTACTGTGCTGAGATGCACACTGATTTCCCCAAGGAGTATTTGACCTTGCGCAGCGGTCAGACAGACAACTACTCAGAAGTGTATGGGCACAGGTGTGAATAACATCATGTGTATTAAAGACAGTGTTTTCAACGATTGTTAAGATTCCTGTGTTTGTCTTAAATAAATCCTAATACTCATTGTTCTTAACACAAAGGTTGCTGAACCCCTTTGAATGTCCGTATAATGGCAGCCGAAGACAGGACTGTGACTGTAGGAACGACTACTCCGCAGCAGGATACACACTCTTCCACAAAGTTCGTCTGGACCTGAGCTCCCTGAGGATAACGAGTGTGTAATTACTGTGCAATTGCCTTACACTATCTGCAGTAATGAGACCACACATTAGTGTTGTTTTAACCCTCAGACGTCTGTCCCGTAGTGTTTAATACTGCCTTGTCCAAAAAGCCCAGGCTGTCCGACTGATGTGTTTCTTTCCCCACACACTCTCCTCTGAAATCAAAATAATGACCTTTCAGCACTCCGTGTTCACATCACTAGGCGAGGACTTGAAACCGTGACTCTCAGCGCAATAAAGGAATGCGTGCGTGCACGTGCAGACGCGCGTGCCTGCTCGCAAGCGCAGACAGACAATCTGTGACCTGGAGACACAAGCGCGCACACCCATGCGTACAGCCGCATCAATATCAAACACTTACTCATACACGCATGCGAGCAATCACATTCACAGACATACATACACTAATACACACACACACATCTTCAGGCCATATTCCTCCGCTCATTATTAGAGTCAGCTCCACCTTCCCTGTTGTGTCCAAGTGTGCCTTTGATTAGAGTATGTATGTGTACAGTGTGTGTGTGTGTGTGTGTGTACAGTGTGTGTGTGTGTGTGTGTGTGTGTGTGCGCGTGCGTGCGTGCTGAGGGGTAGTTGGATTACGCAGACATCCTCCCATCCTTTTCATCTGGTCTGGGCCATGACAGCACATGTTCCTACCCCTCTGCATGGTACTAATTTGGCTTTTAGGCGGCTTCAGGAGGGCTGAGGGGGGGATAATGAGTTCAAGATGAAGGGAAGCATCCCATGAACTTTATCATCAGTTTATACAGGCAAAGTGAAGGGGGGGCAGGAAAAGGTACTGGTCATGGTCATCATGTGTGACAATGCAGGGTAAATGGGAATGAACAGGAGAGTCAGGGAAGCAAGGTACAGTCACTGACTTCAACAAGTATTTGATTTACACCAGGATACTCACAAATCTATTGTAATTGGGGTGGTAAACTGTATGTACGGGTGGTTCCACTTTGGTAAAATCCCAGGATTCATAAGCTCCAAGTAAAATAAATCTCTTATCAAATCTTGTATGTTCTCTTTTTGTAAGAACAATGAAAGTCATTCTTTGATTGTAACCCTTAGAATTTTAAGATATTCATAACTTTTTTAGGTAAATAATTAAATCAATTTGATTGGGGATTTTAAAGGTTTGAGAAGAACTTGCATGAACTTTTTTTGTTGAAATGTCTTTTAGAAATCGTAAAAAACAGCTGGTGACATTGAAGTAACCCTACAATGAAATGTAATTGCACAAACTGTAGTTGACGATGCTCTGTGTGGTTATTTGCCTTAGAGCAGCTGTCTTCAGTCTATGTTTACTTCTGCTGTTACACATTGTGACTTTAGATTGGTATCTTTGCTGTTTACCAGTAACAGACCTCCAGTTTTCCCAGACTCTTCTTGGTCGACCTGTGCCTTTTGCTACAGCGGGAGATTGTTATAGTGCAGCCAAGTGTCCACAGGTTGGTGAAATACTGTACTGTACAAGTCAGACTATTGCTCCATACTCAAGTGCTCACCACATTGTAGTATAAGCCCCTCCTTCTGCGGTTATTGCCACAGACCTTTTCTACAAATATGAATGAGCTTGACCTTCCTGGTTAAATAACTGCCCAGAAATGACTTAATCTGATGTATGTTTTCAGGGCCAGTTCAGTATTAATCTGATTGGCACTGGCCTCAAAGTGGCTGAGGCAACCAAGTGGACATCTCAAGGCAACTATGTTTCTGTCAAAGTCCACAGATCTGAGGTAAGAAAAAAACAGTAGATTTATAAAACGGTTATCTTTTGTTTGACCAATGTGATTTGGTTCCTAAGGAATGTATGTTGTAAATGTATAGATGTCAATTTGCTGGGATGTAATTGTGCTTCATGTTGGGTCTTGACTCTTATTGTTGACTTGTCTGTGTTGAGTATTTGAAGGAGTTTGTTGCTCTGAAATGTCATCTGAATTCCCATGTTGTGTTTCTGTCTGATTCACTGAAGAGGAATCCCTAGTGACATTTATGAAGCTTTCATTCTCTGCGTAAAAAGCTGCCCTTTGCCCACTCTTTCCTCTTTCTCATTGGTCTTTGGTCTGTAGGACGGAACAAGAATCTACGGTCGCTGTGGTGGTTTCTGTGGGAAGTGCATTCCCCAAGCTCACAACGGCCTACTCCTTCAAGTCCACTGAGGGCCATGTAGAGACCAAACCTTTAAATCTATCCTGAAGACAGTAGCCCAGGAATATGCAATAATAATGATTTGTTGGACACCGTAGTCATCTGTGAGTGTGGTGGAGGAGCATTTCACAGTAATCATCCAACAGTAACATCCCCAGTTCCCAAATGGCAGCTAAAACATACATGACACTACATACGCAGTGCTACAGGGCCGCTGTCAGGTCCAAACTGCTAACTTAAGAAGAGACAGCTATATTAGCTTGCCAACAGTGTTGTAATGGCATGTCTTTGCTTTGGAACCTGAAATGCTTTTTCTCTGACCCTGTTATGCATTCTCAGCATCATACAAAGGGATACAATACTTCAAAGTACTTCAAAGCAACTACATAAACAGTAGAAAAAAATCTTCAAATTCTCATCTTTGAAACACAACGTTTTCTAATGGTGCTCTGTGAAGTGAAGGGTATTCTGAATTTTCTGGGGGGGGGGGATCCATAATTTAAAGTACTTGGAACTATTCTTGTTATATGTCACCTTCCACAGTACATATATATTTATATTTAAAGCTCCGCTTTTCTGACTGACTTGCAGTCAATGAGACTGTATAATAGTCAATATACTGTATGTATGTAATCATCAATGCAATTCTCTGGTGACAAAGAAGTGCTATAGACAGACATTGAAATAGTATGTTGAGTATGTTAATGTTTTATAGTATGGCAGCCATTAGCATGATATCAAAAAGAAGTAATAACAACACTAAAAAAGTATTATTTTTGCAACTACTAAATGAGTAAGGGAATGGTTTGATATTTATGCTTATTTCTTGTTGAGAGTCAGATGAGTAGGTCGAGTAAATATGAAGCTACCACCAGCAACTGGTTAGCTTAGCTTAGCACAAAGACTAAAAACAGGGGAAACGGCTTGCCTGGCTTTGTCTGATGGTAGCAAAATTCACCTACAAGCAGCTCTAAAGCTCCCTAATTAACATGTTGTACCCCATTTGTTTAATCTGCACAAAAAAGTATAAAACAAACAAACATGGTTTTATGGGAGCTAGGTGTGAGACTATTTTTCTGTACGGGCGCAGTAACTTCCTGGCGTCTTGACATCACTTGTGAGGCTAACAGTGGAGACTCCAGGAAATGACTGCAACATTAGTCTGGCATCTTTATCTCTGGACAGAGCCAGACTACCTGGCTGCTGGCTGACTATCATCATATTTATCATACAGACATGAAAGTGGTATCAATCTTCTCATCTGACACTACAAGAAAGTGAATAATTGTATTTCCCAAAATGTCAAACTATTCCTTTGGGGCTCAAGACTTATAGAAAGAGTAAGCTAGCAACTAACTACTGATATCCTTCCAGACCTGCCTTATGTCAGAGGTCAAATGTTAGGAGAATGTGAGGAGCCTTTAGAACAACGACACACAAGATTTTAGTTTTCATCGCTGTGTATTTCTAAAGTCTGTCTGCTCTCACCTGCTGCCAGGTATTTCACAAAACTGCTCAAACCTGCATAGATAGTACACTGACTGACGTAGAGACATAATAAACAATAGCGCTGTGAGGAAATAGCAGAAATGTTTCAATGTTTCCTAGTGTTTCAGTACAGTTTAAACGTTTTCTGCAGCTTTTTTTAAACCATGAGGATTCATTTATTTAAAAATTTTTATAGGTATTTAATTACACCACACAGACAAGTTCTCATCTGTTACACTGTGACACAGTATCAGGTGATTTCTCACCTCACACCCTCCATTGGGCCTACTGTAGGTACCTGCAACCCCTACCTCTCACAACCATCCATACTCTACTGAGATATGTGTTGTAATATATTTATGTTTGACCATATTTATTCTGTAATGACTGTAGAAATGTTCTGTGTTTTACAGTACTACTACCAATGGATAAGCCATTGTCTGATGTTTTTTGTCCTTTGTCTGCTTTGCTGAAAAAGGTATTAGCCTACTATTATTTGTAGTGTATAACCACTAACCTTAAATGAGGATCTTTTGAATGGTGCTTTTGAACTACTGGAATTACCTCTCTTGAGAAGGAAAACACTGGCTTTTGGCTCTTTAGCAAATCTAGGATCTGCTTATAATGCACGTAATGGTCCTCTCAATAATGTAGCCGAAAATCTAGCTGCAAGGTTGCCAGATCTATCAGATATGTAAGCGATAAAACACTGCATGAGGAAATCTGCCCTTGAGTAGTACTTAACTCATCATAAATTACATTGGCCATGATGCAACTATCAAGCAGCCTAACATGCTGGTACTCTTGTTAAGCTTTAACCAAAGTTAGAATATAGATGCAGCTTTTTTTTTCTTCTCAGACAACGCAGCTTCTTTTGATTTAAAGAACGGCTGAAAAATAAATATAAAAAACATCAATGAGCAGCTAGAAAATATTTGGCCATCATTCATGTTTATGATGGTCAATTGTTCTATGAGGTCTGTATCAGAAAGTTAAAGAATACTTGATGCACTATGTGCCATACATTTTGTAGAAATGTAATCCTGTTTGGGGTTTTTTGTAATAACCGTTAAGATTTGTAACTTATGATATATGTGTATTTTTAATATTCATACTTGAATTGTAAACAGTGTGCTAAATATTGAATGGGCATTGGTACTGAATAGAGAATCAGTGTGCTTGTTTGCCATGCTTTATCCAAAGAAGTTTTTAAGAATCATATGTACCTATAGTATGTATGTAGCCTGTATGAGAAATGAATGATTGATTCTGGTGCTACGATAACTAATCAAACCAATACTGTATGTCTTGCTACTATACTAACACTGTAAAGTCATAATAATAAATGGTTTTCAGCTGACTCATAAGTTGATTCATGTTTTTTTTATTTGCATAATACATTTACCAAAACATGTTATTAACATTTTTAAATCCCCAGAGGATGAATCATAATCAGAAATCAGAAATACTTTATTGATCCCTGAGGGGAAATTCTTGATTCAGACTTTGGTGATGCAATGATTTTTCCTCTTGCGCCAGCATGAGGTTGACATTTTAGTATTTTGTGAAATCTCTTAACTTCTGGCTGGATTGCATTTAAATTTGGTATAAAAACTGTTCCCCCATCAGGGTAATTTATTAACACTTTGGTGACCGACTTTTAATTTGTCCCATACTTAAGTCTCAGATCTATTGTGTTTTACACTAATTAGCGAATGTTAGCATTTAACATGCTAACTAAGATGGTAAACATTAAACCTGCTAAATAAACATCAGCGTGTTTGCATTTTCATTTTGAGCGTGTTAGCATGCTGTTGTTAGCGTTAAGCTCTAATCACCGCTTTGTCTAAGTACTCCCTTACAGAACCGCTAGTATAGCTGTAGACTTAGTCTTGTCCAAATTAAAGATCCCCTCAAGACATGTTTTAAAAATTATTTGCTTTGAATTTATAATTTGTGGCTGATATATTTTTTCATATATTTTTAATTTCCTTAAAAATTCTTAAAATGACATCTCCTCCTCTTCTCTCATTTAAAAACAAAATCCAGAATCTATGAACATGCAAATATTGTTTTTTTCAAAAATTTAACTACTTGTATACAAGATTTCTCCTACTTCACAGAAAAGACCATTCTCACTGTCTCACTGGAGGCTTCAAGTCTCCACATCACACTTGTTTATGATGCATATTGGACCACATCTGGCTTCCAAACTAGCTGTGATGTCATAAAATCATACTTGTACGTATAAGTCTTAAACTATAAGCATACTCTTAGGACAACCACCAAGAAAGTTTCTCCCTTCAACAGATGAAAAAAGTAGCCTTCTAGTGTCAAAGTCAGCATACATATTTCTGCCCAGTCAAGTTCAAACATCCAAGTTACAGAACAAAAAGGAGGGGGACATATTACACAAGAGACAAGTCTTACTCAAGTCTTTGTTATCGCCAGGTTTCTCTGCACTACAGGGAGGCCAATTGGTTAATAAAGAAGGGCAGCAGGTCAGCGCTGGCTGGGTGCTTGTGAATGCCAGATTGTGGCTTCATGTGGATTCACTTAGTGTTGCAGGTTGCATTTCCACAACAAGACTTTCTAGAGTTCAGCTTCACTTAAGAGACACATAAACAGAGCAAATATCTTTAAGTCCATTTCTCACTGAAGTGCACATGTCCTTGAGTCCTGGAAACAGCTAAAGCTGTCAACTGTCTGATGACTCATCAAATTGTTAAGTCAAATCAAAGAATAAGCTACGTTCCCTATAAGCTTTGAAAAGAGGAATTATGTCAGAAAAATGAGTCAGTAATAAAGGTGCAGGTACTTCAGCAAAAGGCAAACTGTTTATGTACAAGCCGCTTTCCTAGGGCTCATTGCACAGAGATGGCTTTGCACATTAAATGAAAACAGATACTGTGGTCCCTCAAGAACTGCTTTGATTTATTGCCAGAAGCCTGCCTTGGTTCCTAAAAGCTAATCTAAGGATTTGGAAGAGTCCTGGAGTACGACAACAACTCCCCTCAAAAGCAGTTTTCCACTGAAACCAAGCTGTGTTGAGGCTCTTTCAGACTCTCCAGGCTATGCACACGTTAGGAAAAAGCTTCCCTGGCCTGCTTGCTTTGAGCATAAACCAGACATGTTTAATGACGGAGCCACAAAAATACAAACCTGCACCGAGAATCCTCATAAAAGACGCTAATGATTGATGTTTACCATGAGGCACAGTCTGCTTTGAGGTAAAAGCATAGACTTTCTAGTGCAAGATGCAGCTGCCACCTGCTCTAAAGACCATGTATCCAGAAACCACCATTCAACTGGTTTGCACTGACACACCAAGGTGACACAGTGAATCTCTCAGGCAAATAACTGTGGCCTTACATTTTATGAAATGTTTAAGTTTAATGTGTTTTTTCAAAATTTAACTGAACTACATTCAGACATCTGTGTTTTAAAGGTACAATAAGAAGTACTTCTGAAACAAAAGTCAACCTGCCCCTTAAACAGGTATATAAGGTTAACTGATCTGCACATGTCATAACACACCATTACATTTAAGTAACATTTCTGGTTAATTATATTCTAAAATGTATCCAACTAGTCACCCAAAGGAGACATTTATTTTCTTAAACTGAGCAAACAGTGACCCCTATTGTATCAAACAAGCTCTTACATCCCCTGTCCCTGTTGGAGATGTTATGGTATGCTATCTGTGTGATTCATAAGAGCAAAACTGACAATGTGAAATGTCCACAGAAAGCTAGCATATACTTGATAAAATTACAATATACTGCAAGATTATTATTAGTATTTATTGCTGCACTTACTACTTTCACTTGTAGATCTCTTACTATATTGGTGCTTGTATGTTGTTCCTCAAATGTAAGTCGCTTTGGATAAGAGCGCCTGCCAAATTAGTAAATTTAATAATGAAGTGTAAATGTGATGAACGTTTTGAGAAATTGAGAAATTTAGAATGTCATGGAAAAGTAAATTTTTTCCTGTAATTTAAGTCAAAAGGCTAAACTGTCATATATTCTAGATTCATTATACATAAAGTGAAATATTTCAGGCCTTTTTTGTTTATATCGTGATGATTACTGCTTGCAGCGCATGGAAATCATAAATCCATATCTAAAAATATTAGAATATTAGAATAAAGAATATATAATACAGAAATGTTGGCCTTCTGAAAAGTTGAAAAGTTCTGAAAAAGGTTCATTTATACACTCAGTACTTAATCGGCGCTCCTTTTTCATGAACTACTGCATCAGTGTGGCGTGGCATGGAGGCAATCGGCCTGTGGCACTGCTGAGGTGTTAAGGAAGCCCAGGTCACTTGAGTTGACTGGCCAATCATTGCTAAGTAAGTGTGGCACTGTGGGCAGGTGCCAAGTGCTGCAGGAAAAGGAAATCAGTATCTCCATGAATCTTGTCATCAGATTGACTGGAGCCAACACAGTGGACCAACACCAGCAGATGACATTGCACCCCAAATCATCACTGACTGTGGAACCTTCACACTGGACTTCAAGCACATAGGATTCGGTGCCTCTCCACTCGTCCTCCAGACTCTGGGACTTTGATTTCCAAATTAAATGCAACATATACTTTAATCTGAAAAGAGGACTTTAGACCACTGAGCAATGGTCCAGTTCTGTTTCTCCTTAGCCCAAGGCTGCGGTCATCACTGTTGCTTGTGCACCTACCACACTTCCAGTCAACTTTCCATGAATATGCTTTGATAAAGCACTCTGCGAACAGCCAGCTCTTTGAGCAATGACCTTCTGTGGCTTACCCTTGTGGAGGGTGTCAATGAGTGTCTTCTGGTCAACTGTCAAGTCAGAAGTCTTCCCCATGACTGTGGCTGTGTGTGCTGAACCAGATGGAGAGATTAAAGGCTCTTCTCAGGAAGATATTTCTGTATTATGCATTCTTTATTCTAATATTCTAATATTTTGATATTTTTGATTTCCATGAGCTGTAATCCCTAATCATCAAGATTAAAAAAGGTCTTAAATCTTTCACTTCATGTGTAATGAATGTAGAATATATGAAACTTTCACTTTTTGACTTGAGTTACCGAAAAATAACTTTTCCATGACATTCTAATTTTCTGAGATGCACCTGTATATGGTTTTCTGTAAACATTGTAATGCATCTTTGCTGCTGGCCAGTAGATGGTAGTAGAGCCTCAGACAACCACTGGCTGGCTAACCATGGTGTTCTGTAGAGGCTCATGCAACATCAACTGTGACCAAAGACACAGGCCATTTAATGCTTGTGTTTAGGATGATAAGTGATTGGTTGAAGTGGTTTGATGATGATTGTGATTTGGGTACTAGTAATATGTGGTAGATTTTTCGCGTTTTTATACTCTGGCCTTCTCTGTATCTTCCCCACAGGGCTTTATGCTTTTTCACAGTGAAAGTTGTTGCAGTAGGATAAGGTTGTTTAAGCAAGCTCAATTCCTTGTATACCTCACACATACAAACATCTTCAACTCACTCCCACCCCTCACTAACATGCTGACACACATCCATCCATCCTATAGTGGATATAGTGAGTTTCATCCCTTGATGCACCATGTCTTCTTCAGAATCCATGAAAACCACACATGATTAAACATCTCCCATGCCAACTGGGCTATCAGTAGTTTGGGGGTGCAAGCTGTTGGCACTTTTCCTCACAGGCATAATAGACTATACTGTCAGTCTGGCTGCATGCACTTTTGAAGGAAATCATGTCAGTTTTGACTTTAACTAGCTGAGACTGAATGAGGTCATTTTTAAGTATTGTGTTACATGTCTAGAATGTCCATTTTGTAACAGCTGCATGTGATGTGTGGCAGACTGCAGCCTTAGTCCAACGCTGACCACCTATTCACTGCGCATGGCCGGGTGGTATGCAATCAGAGACAGGCATGGTCCAACTGGAGAAGGTATGAAGGGGGTGGGTGGTTGGTGTTGGGCCCCTGGGGTCTGCATGTATGTGCCAACAGCCCATATGCACATGTGTTCTAGTGAAAAATCAACTTGCATTGTTTGATCCATGAATGTGAGACTCTGGTGTGAATCACACATTAAAGCGGTGTAGCGAAGATATTCACTAAAGGATTTTCATATCTGCTCAGCAGCAATAAGGCAAGATATCTTTTCACAAGTCATATTTTGTAGCCATTTTTGAGGTTAAAGTACTACTGTTGCACGGACAGAGCTGTAATTCTCACAGTGAACAAAGGAAAACAGTCATAAAAGCCTGAAGACAGTCATTAAGGAAATGCGTACATTATGACCAGTGGCAGTATTTTTGTTGCGGAAAATACTTTCCAATTGTAAAACATTAGGCTAGATAAGCAGCCTGGAACATGTTGCTCAATGTAAGCATAGCAAGAATGAATGGGGCAAAGGCCAGACTGAGCTATAGCTGTGAGCTGCGGCCCATCTTTTGTGTGAAACTAGCAGGCAAGACACTAGACAACATAAGGGGTGTGGGGGGTTGGAGTGGGGCTAATTATTTTTAACAGCTTAACACTCCGATCAAATGAGCTTTCTGGAGATTTTTACACACTGTTGTTTCTCACGCCAGCAGGGTACATTAAACCTCTTAACAGAATGTCGCCTTTGTTCGTCTGCATTTCACACTAACAAGAGGCCTACGGGGCATATACAGTACAATCCAGTTACTCTCACACACACCCTGTCATGTGAAGACATGACATGGTGTGTACAACTGACCATACAGGCAACTGAAATCCCCCCCCAAAATCCCACATTTTCTTTCTTGTGCCTTTAGCATTATGGGGGTCTTATAATAAATAATGAGAATGCTGAAAGTGTTGCAAAACTTGTGATAAAGATGTCAGTGGTCATGAGGGAATGCTTGTCAAGGTAGCTCAAAATAGATTATGTCCATTTTCCATACCCAATTGTTTTCCTACTGCAGAAACTTCAAACACATCAAAACATCGAAAACACATCTTATTCAAAGATGGAGAAATCACCTTTGAAAAACTCAGATTGTTGTCAACAGCATGATCCTGACCTCTTGAAAAGCTACAAAATTATGACATGAGAGGCAAAACGTCTTCAGGTATCTTCAACCAAGTCCAGTTGCCCTTGATTTAACCTTTCTTGGATAACTATAGCCTGGATGACTGAGAGTCATCACAGACATCCCCAAAATAATACTTTAAATTGTTTATTACCTTGATAATAATTAATTAATTTTCTGAGAATTGCTTATAAACATGAATTTGCACTGATGCCATGCTCTAGAAGTCAGAAAATGACACATTATAATAACGTGTTATTTTCGCGTTAACGCATTAATTAATTAACGCCGACAATTTTTTTTATCGCACGTTAATGCATTTTTTTAATTATTATTATTTTGAAAGTCCGTTGCTTACTGGCTCTGAATACACAAATGCCTACAGTCAAACCATGGGTCACAGGAGAGGTGGGATGTTGATCAGCCTGCAAATAACCCTCCCAAACAAGCAGCGGAGAGAGGCTTTGGCAGGTTCTCTCAGGTGAACAGAAAGGGAGATAGCGATCCGCCTTTAATTAAGAGCCAGTCTAAGCTAAGTGGTGTAGTCTTCTGTTGAGCATGTCTTCCTGCACGGTCTCTCAGATCAACTGAACTTGGTTTATTGTCCATCCCTCCTTTCCGGTTGTCTACAGTAGGTGGAAGGTCATTTAGTGTTAATGCTCCAAAATTATGGAATTCACTGCCCCTTTCACTTTGAAATATTTCATCTGTGGCTATATTCAAGACACAGTTAAAAACATATGTATTTAACATGTACTTCGTTTAAATGTGACTTTATGTATCCTATGTGATTGTAAGTTGTGTGTTAGTGTGTAAATGTACCATGTAAAGCGACCTCGAGCTCTGGAAAGGCGCTATATAAATAAAACTTCTTCTTCTTCTTCTGTCTGGGCTACAGTCAGTGTGTGTGTCTGGGTTTCTCTTTGTATAAGTATATTTGTGTAATTGTGTGTGTGTGTGTGTGTGTGTGTGTGCGCGCGTGTGCGTGTGTGCTTCAAACACACACATACAGCTAGGCTCTTAGTGTGGCAAGAAGGGCTCTCATTCTAGTCTGTCTCATGCTGCTACTCAAACACAGACAAAGCCACTTCAATAGCCAACGAAAAGCTTTTATCACACTATATTTCCTAACAAATCTCTGAAGGAGGAACAGAGACACTGATTACCCAGGATCACAAGGTGAGGGAGGGCTCCTTAACAGTCTAGATTAAATGGACATACACACGTTTATTTAGGAGCAGGTTTTGACTTAACTGTAAGATGCTGCAATCAAGCAGCTTTGACTTTCTTCGCAAGATGAAGCAGTGTGTATGAAGCTAAGAGTAAAAATCTGCATCTATAACATTAGAGTGTTGCATCTTTTTTTTTAACACTTTTCCTAATCCAAAAACACAAGAACAAAACTGTAATCAAACTATGGTATGGTTGAAAAAACTAGAAAACTATTTTTTCTTCACCCAAGTCCAGTTGCCCTTGACCTCAACCTTTGTTGTAATCAAACTACATTGATATCTGCTCTAGTAGTTAACATTACAGTAGCATGCTACTTACAGAAGAACAAAGTGTTACTTCCTAGGCCAAGAACACACCATTACCATATAACATTATTTTGTAGGGTTCAATTTATGTTAGAAAAATCTCTGTTCAGGATTGATGCATTCATTTCAAAGTTTAGGCTCTGTCAGGCTCTTTATAGGATTTGGGAAAGGTAAGTACAGGAACTCCAGCCAGGCTCATTACCCATGGTAATATTTCCCAAACTCTGTTAATCCTCATCCTCAAGACCTCTACTCTTGTGAAAGTAAAACATATTGTTTAAAAATAAGAGCAATTCAGCATAAATCCAAGGTGTCGCAACAGTCACTGCAGGGGGCGAAGCTCATCTCTGCAGTGACTGAGTCTGAATGGCTTTAGTGTGAGGATTGCATCTTTTTATATGATTAACAGCCTTAGATGAGAAATCTTTTTAAAGAAACAGAACAAGTTTTCGATGTCAGAATCTGTAAGGAGTAAGTCAAAATGGTGGCTGCTCTGAAACATCCAATGCAACCAACATGTATTCTTAACTTTCATGTCAGAATTGTTCTGATCAATCTTTCTGCCAACAATGAACCATGTAGTCACCCTCTGCACGGATGCTTCATGCCTCATGCCTTTACCCCTTGCCATTGTTCCCATACAACACATGGACATCCCAGACAGTGTTGAATGATAATGTGTCCAGTAAGAAAGATTCATGAGCTTTTCACATGCCACGACGGCAGGAGGATTTTTGATTCAGTTTTAGCACCCCATATGGTACCGCAGCTCAACAACCTACACGACCCAGCTGCTTGTGACACATTTATTGGCACAAAGTGCAGCATCAGTGGCCACTTTGACCAGACTGTCTGTCATTTGCCATAAGGACAAGATCTGACTCAGATTAATTGGCGCAGAAGACGTGTTAGACACGTGATTAAATTTATTCTAATTAGACAGTCATGCTTGATACAGTATTTACCATTGCATACTGTTTCATGGATGAAATCTGTACTCTTTGTAAAAATCACTAATCATATGGTAGTAAATAATATCTACTTTTGTGATATAGTAATGTGTTATTTATTATGTTCTATATTTTTCAATTTCTTTGTCCTTTCTAACCACTCCTGACTACAGACAGCTAAAAATACACTGTCTTTAAAGTGCACAATGGCTTGTTATAAATGGCTCATCCTTTGTACCTATTATTATTGCTGTTTAGGACTAATAATGGCATGTGTCTCACACAGTAGCAAGTGAATCTTTTGCTTCTCATTTAGAGACAATGTAATGCCTGTCCATACTCAACTTGAATGTGTTTACTTTTGTCTTAGTAATTCACTCAACCTGTTTGTCTCCATGGTAGCAATAAATAACCTGCAAACACTTTTTTCATACAAAGCTCTAATCTATTTTGGTGATAAAGTACTTTTTCAGGTAATTTTGTTTACTGCAAAAAGCAGTGCCCTCAAAGACATTTGAAGAAACCCAGGCCACACACCATTGGGGTGTTGTGTTGATCTTTGCTAGATAGGCACATCATAGCCAAAGCAAAACCTTGTATGGTTAGCCCTCCGTCGTTCCTTTACACCTCTCTCATCTTGAACTATTGTTGCATGGCCCTTTACTGACATGCTGTTATCCCTGCATGAATCCACACACACAATAAGGCTTAAGGGATCCTTTTCTCTGAGAGGAGATAGACCCGTAGACCAAGACAAAGGCTTCAAACTATCCAAATTATCTCTTCTGGGTGTTCCTCAAAAGGTATTATAGCTATCTGGGAGAATCATCTTAAATGCTTTTACCTCACATGTCAAATCAAAAAGTCTTATTGTACAAAATGCATATCACAAGCAGTTTTTTTTTGCCAGGTTGGAATTTTGTGTTGGCACACACGCACTATATCTCCAAGAATGTTAAAGAAATGTTTGATCTTTGCATGAATGTCGAGTCTGTGCACACAAGATGCTTATTAGAGCAGGAGTTGGAATTTTTCTTCCATCTGATTTATATCAGGTGCAAGACCATATAGGTAATTTGGCTGATTTTTTTATTACAGAGCTCTGGTTGTAGTGGAAATGATAGGCCTGTTTTACAGTGGACTGGTGTTTACCCCCTTTCTTTTGTCTACAGTTGATTCCCCAGGAATGTTTGTTTAGACTCATGCTCCCCTGAATGGGTGCATGGTGGAGCATAATAGCAGCTGTTGCAGTGCTGTTAGAGAACCTTGCTGATGCGACACAATCAATAAAATTGCCCTTCTGCTTTGCTATCTGATGAGTGGTGGAGCAGGCACAAACAATTGATTCAGGGCGTATATATGTCCATTTGTTGCTAACTGTGGAAGTGGAAATGGCCCTCGTGCTCTCAGTTTCACAGTTGTTGAGATTATTAAAATAGAACAAGGCGTACACACAGCTTTATAAATCTGACAAAAAGAATGCGTATGCATATTTCTGTCTTGTGTGTGTATAGTTTGAGTTTTAGTTGTGAAAGTACAAAGAATTTTATCCATCTGGCTCCTGTTGAGGATTATTAAACAGATGAGACAACATAAACCATCTTGTAACGCATCCTTTAACCACTGCAGACATTTCTCATATCATCTATACACACTCACACAAAGTGAAGCAACAGAGATAGAACTGGAATAGTAAAACTCTAAAAGTAAGTAAAAGTAAAGACTTTGTCTGCAAACAGCCTGATTTCTGCAACACATGTTGTATAAACCCATTTTAAAGTTTTACAGTGCAAAACAAAAACCAAAACCAATGTAATCAGAAATGTCATAGAGAGAGAGAACATTATACACTTAGGAATAAATGAGAACGTTACACAACCAGGATTTAGCTAGACAATTTCAATTCAACAGCTTGGTTGCTTGCACAGATAGCTATAGGATTAGCCAACTTGGCTGTAAGATGTTTATTTTGCCCTTCTTGCCACCAAAAATCTAATGTTATTTGCTACACTTCTCATCTGAGGTGATTCACATCCTGATATGCAGAAAATATTGTTTATCAATGTATTTGAATCTTTCCACAAATACACTGACAGGTGAAAAGCCACATTAATGTGTATTCCATCCAAAATTGTACAAAACTAAATAAAAAAATGTAATTTTGAAAAGGTTGATGTATTGATAAAAGCAAAATACAACAAAGTGCAATTAAACCAGATTTAGCTCCACCGAGGAGACAAAAATAGCAGCAGATGAAAACATTAGATGTGTGGACTGTAACTTTTTTCAAATTAATACATGAAACAAATATAATGCCATATTTCCATCATGTTTTCTACTGTTTTGTGGTTTGACTGGCAATCTACTAATTACATAATCTTGTTGCGTTCTCTTTTTCCGATTGGAAAATTAGTGCCACCGTCATCTCCAGAAAGGCTCGCTTTTTGTAAACTTGCTTATCCCTTAGAGGGCCGTGGGGGACTGGGACCAATCCCAGCTGACACTGGGCCCCCCAAAATTAATGCTACACAAAAGAAATGAAAGGGAATAGACTTTTGTTAAGTTTGGTCAAACTTAACAAAAGGGAGGGAAGCCACCTAGGCCAACCACAAAACAGGCCATCGGACCTGGGTGCTCCCCCTAACCTAAAATTACAAATTAAACCTAACAGAAATAAATATGTGAAAACAGGACTACAGGGCCCATCAACCCAAACAAAAAATGCTGAAAAGAAAACTACCTGGTCACTTGGAGGAGATAACTGCCCTGCCTTTTCGTATAGGTTTTTCCCCAGTCGGGCCAGAAAACAGCGTATACACACAATAGTTCTCAGAAAAAGGTGCACATTATTACCAGAAGGGGGAACATGTACCTGTTTATCTCTGTGTCCTGAACTTCTAATATTTGCATAAATTGATGGAAACCCACATTCACATTCCTATATTGTCTTTTCTCTGTTTTTTTTTTTTTGACAATTTAGTTAAAATTTGAACTACATTTGGATGGAAACCTAGCTCCTGGGGGATGAAGTCTGTGCTACCACACTACAGCTCCTACTGGTTGGATTGGATGCCTGCAATGAGAATGGTGGGGTGGAGTGGGATCTGGGTGATACTGCATGAACCTCCTGAATTTACAATGTCTGCATGAAGCTCCTTAGTAGCAGGTGAAAGAACGCTACTATTTCTATAACCTTCCCGGGGGAGTTTGAGGTTTTCAAAAAAGTGTGTTGTCATGAATATTCTCAGTGGATCTACACAGTATCTTCAAATTATATATATATATATATATACACAAGTGTTATTTTTACTACACAATACATTACATTACAGTAGTTCTTTGCTCCACTGATGTTCTGTATCATGTCTGTAGACCTTGGTGCTGTCACATTCCTTCACTGGCCACAAATGGCAGCAGTGCTCCTGTCTCAGTCTGTGTTTGACAAAGGGCTGTTGTTTTCCTGAACTTTTCTCTTTTCACACGCCAGCCTCTTTGGCTCAGAGCAGCTGCTGAGGCATTAGAAAGAAATTATGGGAATATTTGTTCTACTCACTGTCAATATGGTCTGAACATTGATTCTATCCAGCTCTTCTTCCTGTATGACCCTTGTGTAATTTCCTGGACACATGATATGGTACCAAAGTCATTTATACATGCATTCCAAACCACTGCACATGCAATATTTGAGATTCAACCGGCAACTCTCATTAGGCTTCTGCAAAGTTAGTTTTAAGGTGATAATTGGCTACCACTGTTGGGGTAGTTACTCAAAAAAGGTAATGGATTACACACAACTAGTTACTTTTCTGTAAAGTAATGCCTTACTTTACTAGATTACTCACTGCAGAAAGTAATTAGTTATACTACTAGTTACATTGCTTTTGGATTACTGCATAACATCACCTGCGATGTGCAATATCTGCCAAATAACAATTTAAAGTTATACCTCATATTTGCCCAGATCAACACAAATCCTTATTATAATGAGGACATACACATGATCTCTCTTTTATGCTATTTAATAGGGTACTACAAAGCTGACAACAAAGTTGTAAACATTAGCCCAACATTTGTCAAGAGAAGAACAAGGCTACAATACAACACTATAATGCTCAAAACTTTAATTGGACATTTCATTGGAAACATAAATTTTTTAAATAATGAATTTCATTGCAATAAAACACAACTTAAAATAGGCCGCCCTCCAACCATTTAGTGCAAATATTAATTGGTAAATAAGACACTGCCCCTCATGACAATATCAGATGATGGTGAGAGGGGAAAAACATAGCATATGAAATGTAATTTAAAATGTGCATTTAACAGACCAAACCCACACAATAAACTTACTGTAGCTCACTTGCCAAACAATGGTTTTAAAGTGCATTTTTCCCTCTTAGGCCTACTGGAAAATCAAAGAAGGTGTTATAATTCATGGGCAGGAGTGTCTCAGATAGTTTGTCAGACAACCTGTTCCTCCTCAGAGTCAGCACAAGACTGCCCAGGCTAAAGAGCCTCGCCACAGGTGCACTAGAGGGTATCGCTGTCCTTTCGCAAAACTAATATGAAGTAATGAGAGTAAATCCACCCCTCAAAAGACATCTTTGCCATTTCTGCGTCATCATAAACTGGCGCTAAAGTCAAAAGTGAAGTTTTACGCAAACAAACAAAAGGGACGTCTGATTTATTTTTCTCGCCTCCTGTTATGCAAATAGTTGACGAACAAGTACAAAGTAATGCAATGATTTTGTTATTAGTAACTGTAATGGGAAGTTATCTGAATTTATCAACAGCAATGTATTACATTACTGCGTTACAGACAAAAGTAATTTGATTACAGTAATGCGTTAACCCCAACACTGTTATATGTTATACTGTATATACTGTTATACTACACAGACCCATATAGCTAGATATGCGAGTTTTCTCCTCCATCACCTCAGTAAACCCATAAACTTTTTTCACATTATCATTTTGATGGTACACTGATTTAGGGAGAATATTGTCATTGACACTCTGGGCCTGCGGCGCCTCCTATGGCTCAATGTAACATTAAAATGCCTGCGCAGGAAATCTATAGCAAGAACGGCGTAATGCTTCACAGCACAACCTCAAAAAAACTCTTTAGCAAGCAAGCTATAAGAAGAATCTGCAATGCAAGTTCTTTGGAAGAAGCTAGTTCAGTGTTCTCAGTATGGATCTCATGGCAGAGGCTTAGAGAGGCAAGAGGTTTAGCTATTAATCTTGAATTGAAGTTAGCAAACTTATTATACTCGGACATTGGTAAAGTTACTGTGCTCTTGCGTCGGTTGCTGTCTAGCTTTGTTGGCCACCCATGTTTCAAGCAACATTAAGCTGTTGTTGGTGAAGAGCGGAGTCATTGTGTTGCCAGAGCTGGCAAGCAGGCAACATAGCCAGGCTCAGCAGCGTAAATGGACATTATGTTAGCTAATGGCTGAGGTGAAGAGACTTAAGAGGATGTTGACGGAGTAAGAAAATGACCAAGCAAGTTGGCGACAGCTTTGTGAAATAAAAGGTGACAAGACCGACACAGAGCTGGAATTCTTTCTGTTGAACTAGTAAGTAATATTAATATTGATATGTCTTGTTTTGTCGCACTTGCTTGATGTTTGGCTGTGTTAGCAAAATTATCAACTTGCTAGTTTTTGATGATAAGTAATGTAATCATGACAAATATGTTCAGCAGTCCTTTTTTGGTGAATTACATTCAGAAATTGTAGGGGCGCAAAATCACACAAAAAACACAATGTTGCTTTAATGAACTGTTGCTTTAGAAGTGCGGGCAATAGCAGGGACTTAGCAAAATACAAGAACATGTGCTTTCTGCAACTTGAATTCATCCGTGAAGAAAATTATAAAATTGTTACGCTATAGATCAGAGACATGTTGGAAGCCTATTTGTCACGGGATTTCATGGAATCAGCCTCTGCAGGAGTCTGTTTTATCATGTCAGTGTAGACAATGATGGAGTAGTACGCAAGGGTGCAAGAAACAGACTGAGAAGCTGTGCTGCTAGGGAAATCGGGCAAAAAAATGAATCCTTTCATAAACAGATTCAACAAGCTATCCTTGTATAAGCATGATAAAGAAGCACACACAACAGTCAAACTTTCCTAAGACAAGATGTGTTGTCATACAAGCCTTACTTGGTTTTCACTTCAATTAATCTGATATGTCGGGTGACCTCCATTCCCAGATACTACACGGAGCAACTTTTAGAGCAATGGTGCTGGGCAATGTTGCCGTCAATGGTAATGAGTAAAGATTACTACTGTAATCCCCTTCCCCCATCACTCCGCCACCCTCCCTGTACCACCGCTATCTGTTCAAAACATAGTCGGACTTGCCACCAGCAAGATTGCCCAACAACATTGCTCGAAAAGTTGCTTTCCTCTTGTGTTTGTGTTCATTTCCTGTCTCTGTTTTCTTGTTCTCTGTGTTGTTTTTTCCTTGTGTCATTTATTCATTTATCCTGTGTTCCTGTTTTACTTTGTTACTATCCACCCCTCTTGTTTCTGACCTCTTCACTTCCTCCCATGGTGTTCTTCCCGCCTGTGCAATTGTATGGTACACCCTTATTGTGTCCAACTGTGCCTTGTTATCACTTCCCTCCTTGCATGTTTATGTGAGTGTCTTCCTATTGTCTGTTGTCAGGTAGTCTTCGTATTCTGTTGAGCATCCCTGTCTGTCTCCAGTGCTTGTGTTTTTTCATTTTGCATGAGTTTTTGCCTGTTTGAATTTGTCTTTGGTTTTCTAGACTTTGGATTAGGCTTGCTGCCTGCACCTGCTTGGATTGGTTTACCTTGTTTTGAACTTTTTATCTGTTTTTGGACTCTTGCCTTATGAACACTTATTGTTATTTCTTAATAAACACTATAAACTGTATCTGCTCCACCTGGTGTCCTGTGTTTGGGTCCAAACCCCTTGTTTTTTCTCTGTCTGGGCTTGGCTACTGTGACACTTAAATGATTCACAAATCGCAAGTTCAACCGAAATGAGATCTGCTGCTTATTGTGGCTGAATTTGTGGTCAGACAAAAAGTCAAATTTCCCTTCAAAGATACAATCTATTAACAAGTCAGATTAGAGTCCGTTAGATGTTAGAAAGCTTGTTTGCACTGAGCACTGCTTTGGCCTCAGACATCAGCTAAATCTCGATGAGGTCTGGAAAGTATTCTGCCGCCATTAAAAATCAGTGCACCCTTATTCCTCAGCAAATTTGTGAAATTGATTTAGTGTGTTGCAGACAACCACAGACTGTACAGACCCAGTCCACAAATTGCATGTGTGGTGGTGGAAAAGAAGTGTGAGGTGTATAGAAAATAGGACTGATGTGTTGACAGATACTGTGAATTTGGTTTTAATGGGACATTTGAAAGGGATTTAACACTGTTTTAATACAGTGTTATGATTTGTTCAACAAGACCACGACCTAAGCGTTCTACTCATTTTCCACATTGAATGACGTTTAAAGGCTGTTACTTTAAACAACATGGTATTCAAAGTCATTATATGTCTGTTTAAGTCATGAGTAATGTTGCTTTCACAATACATTGGGAACCATTGGAGGATTGTGACTTTAGCTAACTCCTTGCTTTGTATGCCTTTTGTTTCAGAAAAACGACTGAGGTCAAAGACTGCTAAATTGGCTTAAGAATGCTTATGGGTCATAATCATCTCTGTATTTTCAGTCAAATCTGATGAAAAAAGGCCACTGCGTTGGCTGACCTCTGATTTTCTGATTTGGTTTGTACTTTCCCCAGACTTGGCAGCCTGGGACAACGAGAGAACTGTAATAAGAATTATCTGACACAAGTATAAATACTTTCCATGGGTAATTGACCCTTTTCCTGGACACACACATACTCCAAGATCAAACGGGTATATCCTTGAGACTCCAAGAACCACTGATTAAACACATTTCAAAAGTATTTCCCTTCCATTGCAAGGGCAGATCTAGCTAAGGCATATGAGATGTGTTTCATTAAGTTGTATCATGAAATATAGTCTTTGTAGACTTTGTATGCGGACTGTATGTGAGAATACAGTATGTCTATGTATGTGCATGTATTTCATTGTCTGTCTCTGTATATACACACATTTTTAGGTGGTGAGGGGAAGTGACGCGGTGTGTTGCCAGCCAAGTCTCAGTGAATCTCAAGAAAGACAAATGGCATTGTTCCAGGAGCAGATACCAGCTTTACTGCTAAATCCCTGCCGGCTGGACTGAAATTTCAGCAATGTAAAAAGAGCAGGAGTGGAGCGGGGGCTGACAAAAGATGACATTGGCTTGTAAGTTTTAGGCGATGATGCTTTAGGGGATTCCATTATGTGGCTGTCACACAGCATTAGGCGAGACAGCAAACACTTTCATGTGTGGATTACCATTTACCCATTGGAGATAATAGATATTTGCCTTAGCTAATCCATTCCTCTATTGATTTTTCCCCTTTAATAACTTCTTGCAAGCAAGCAAATTTTAATAAGTGCAAGAATGCTGACATGTAAGAAGCTGGAACAAAGAGCTGAAAGAGACACAGATAAGCTGCTTAATGTAGTTTTCCTTACAAATATGTGATATAAGATCATTTTTGACAACTGTATTTATTTCAAGCACTATATGTAAGTGTTATCACAGTGTGATAACTGTATATCACAGAAAAGTCATGCAAATTTCAGTGGAGCTTCAGTGTCTCAAACAGAAGAGGTCAAAAGAAGTTAAGAAGTGTTATATATTTTTTCCATTATGTTTTTGTTATACAATAACACCATACCAACGAATATTTACAAAAACAAACTTATAGGATAAGTCAGACAGTATTCTATATTTTCCTAATTTTCATTATTTTTGCCATGGAAATATGAAAAACAACAATGAATCAATACAGTCTGTGTATCCAAAGTCTGATATAACTTATTTCTCTGTGACGTAGAGCTACATTGTTGTCCTCAAACTATTAAAAACATACCAGTGAGTCACACTGTTGAACTGGGTGACATGTTCATTACCATGAGTAATGCCATTGTAGTTTACTTTGAGTCGATCTTACACACACCGTCCTAGTGCTAGAGCACCAAATGTGTATTGAGCCTCCACTGGTATTAGTCCCACTACAGAATTTACTCAATTTAGAAGTGTTGGCCAAAAACTACAGTGCCCAGCTGTCTTGTAAAATTAAGCTTTTTTTATTAATTAAAATATATATTTTATGTTAAGGAAGTTGGAAAGTACTGAAAGTAATGCTTTGTTGGTTTTGGCCATTTAATGCGATTTGCTGACATGATCAAAAATATAGAATATCATCAACCTTACCCTTTAAACCCTTATATCAACTATTTTACATGAAAATTGCTTTTGTTGTGTAGGAATTGCTGTATTTTTAATACATCGTCTCTGCAGTTAAATAATTCAGAATAAGAAAAATAAGAAAATAAGACCATCAGTATTATGAACAAATTAGAACAATACATTTAAATTCATCCAGGACAGGTATTGTTTTATCATCATATGTACCAGTGATCAGAGCAACACCTCCTTCATACTTCCCACCAAATCTTAACCCCCAGCACTGTAACTGCTATATTTTAAAACATTAACAACAAAATTACATTGATCAGATGGTTCCTTTGTCAATTTTCTGCATATGTATAGGTGTACACGAAACTGTTGAAGTGATAAAGCATTTGTACATTTGACAAAAATAAGACATTTTCTTCATTTTGGTTTAGTTGTATGTTATCAAGCAAAAGACATGTTTTTTGTCTTAGTTTCTGGGATGTTAATTGAGGGAGACATATTCAGATGTTTAGTGTCTGGGGGCTCTTCGTCCTCGGCTTTGGCACCGGTGACGGTTGTAGTCTTTCAGCAGCTGTGGATAACTGGGGAGGCCTGTTTTCAGTCTGAGCTTCAGGCTGAGAAACATTCTCATAACAGGCTCTGGGCGAAGGCTCGGGGCTCAGGGGTGGAGAGTCCTCATTCGGGTGCATAGTCTCATAGTCGGGGCTGATGGAGTCAGGCTCGAGTTTGCTTACAGAAAGCATCCTGAGTCCCACTTTATCCCTGGATCTCATTTGGGTTTTATTGCATCTGTGGCAGCAACATAATATGATGATAATAATGAGCAAAAGCAGAAGCAGACCTGCTCCTCCTGCTAGCACTGCCACAACAGTTTTGGATGTAAAACATAGCAAAGATGGTGATGGACTTTCACAGGTTGGACGAACACTGTCACTCTTCTCCTTGCTGACTTTGTTTGTTACACTACATGTAAAGCTTTTCTCCCCTTTCAGCTGTGCCAATGATATGCTCAGTGTTTGTCTTGTTTCGCTTGTTAAAGTCTTTTCATCGAGTGTCCATGAGAACAGCAAACCCTGAGGTTTAGCTACATTGCAATTTAGATTTACAGCACTAGACTTGACGTCACAGTGATAAGTGAGTTGAGGTTTTGATACCTTGTCCATCATACAGAGATGACCAGTCCAGGTTTCAGCCATTGTTCGATTGGGATGCAGCACATCTACCTGGTAAGTCCCCACACTGGAGGGTTGTATGTTCTTCAGAATAAGAGATCCAGTATGAGTGATGTCCTCTGGCTTTCCAACAGGCACTCGGCCTTGGTCTTTATAGAATATGATTGTTCTATTATGAGTCCATTTCAGCAGATGTAAGTTTGTCAGTCCCTTAAAGACAAAAGGCAGAGTCAGTCTCTGCCCAAGAGCCGCATAGATTTCACAGGTGTCCTTGTTTGCTGCTGAGAGGTTGATGACTCCTGACAGAATGATAACACCAAGTGTGGCAGCAAAACTTGCCATATCGTAGAAGGGTAGACCAAGGTGTCCCTATAATAATCACTTTTTTCGTCTAATATGTTGAATTTCAAGCTCTGATCAAGAAGCAGTACTGTCAAGAATATAACTGGTCTCCAAAGAGAAGTGAATCTTCAGTAGGAAGGAAAATCTATTAGTCAAGAGTCTACTCTCAGTTCTCTGAAGACAACAAAAAGAACAAACATGTTGCAACTAACCTCTTTCACGTTGACGCTCACAGTATGACTTGTGTTGAAATTCTCTACAGTAACTCCAAACGTGATCTGATGGCAAAACAAATGTGGTCAAAGCATTACTGAATGAACCACTGAATCCAAATTAAACTTGTGTACCACCTTCTTCTTTTTAAAAAAAAATAAATCATGTGATAATGAAATCAGTAGGGGTGACCCTGAATAGTCGCAGAGCCTTTATGAAATGAAGATCATGCCATTTTGGCTATATGGGATGCTCAACGTCTAATTTGACATAGAACTACCATTTTTCTCCCAATAAGTTAATATACAGTCTGATATAAATATCATCAAATATTGGTGCTGTAAATAAACATGTTTTTGAATAAATCCAAAATTGTAACCCTAACCCTTAAGGTAGGGGGGGTCAGTGCGCATATGTGGGTGTAGCGCGCACTTTTGGACTAGAGGAAGAGAGATAGAGCACCAGATGCGCCGGTGTTGTGCTGAGTTGTGCATGAACTTTGTGGGATGTTTGAATCATTTATCATCATTGATAAACCGCACAAAGAATATTATATCGTTTTTAAACAGTAGCCCCCCCCACACACACACGCACACACCAAACCACATAATTTGTGTTTTTATTAATGTTAACAATTAATTAACATAATTAAAGCCTAGGTTTATTATATTTGGAAATGTAACATATAGATATTCAGTTTCTGGTTTGTTCATTTTAGAGTTATTTGGGGGATATTTTATGCTGAAAATCTATTTAAAAAATGCACTGATGTAGGTTACATGTCATTTATTTATTTATTTAAATCATACCTACTATACATACAATGAGGAAAAAGAAGGAGTTGGGTTAGGGTTAGTCTAAAGTCAGAGTGATGTCCAAAAAAAGGATATAGAGCAAGGGAGTTAAAAGATAGTCAGAGGCAAGGCACTGGCTATCAATCAAACCTCTGCCTGCTGGTCTAACTGTTGCAGAGTTGCAGACCCATCCCATTGCAGATGTCCATCTGTTGACCATACTGTGTAAGTCAGCTGCCGAGGGCTAATACCCCCAACCCACTGATACTTAAACTTGACATGCTATTGTATGTACTATTAACACTAATTTATAAGACATGTCATTAAAGGAAAACTACATCTAAATTCTGCTAGAACTCTGCCTCACAGCATATTTTAAAGATGCAACAGAGGAGTGAGAGAACAATGACTGTAGGAGGTGTGGGTTCGTGGCTACATAGTGTGTGATGTGGGAGGCCAGGGGACACAGGGGCACTGTGTTAACCAGCCATAAGCAGCTACTGTCACGCTGTGTTTCTGTGCTAGAGAGTCTGCTGGAGCTTTTGCAGTCACTAGAAGCATGATCCTTTGAGAGAGTTACTGATGTCTATGAAGATTCTCAGTCATCCAGGTCATAGTTATCCAACGAAGGTTAAAATCAAGGGCAACTGGACTTGAAGATTGGAAGAAGGTTGAAGATACTGGAAGACGTTTGTCCCTCATCCAAAGGACTTCTTCAGTTCTGACTGACTGGCAGGGAAACTCAGCTATTTAACCTCAGTGGGGTCGTTATCCCGGGTCATCGATACCGCTGGTTCGTTAGTGTTCCTTGTTGCTGTGACGACAGTCGTTACAGTCGTTAAGACTACCTGTGGCCAAGACTGAACGACCATCGTTGGTATCTTCACCTGAGGTCAATAGGTTACGTTTGTTGAGTTTCCTGGGAAGTGATGAAAGGACAGCATTGTAAGTGGGGGATAAGTGGTGGCGTAGACCCCCTCCCCTGTTCAATGACGGCTTCTCAACCCTGGTGTAGATGGCTTCCTTGACACCTCTTTCAAACCATCCATCTTCTCTGTCTAAAATGTGCACCTGGTGGTCCTCAAACGAGTGTCCTCTGTCCTTCAGATGTAAGTAGACTGCAGAGTCTTGACCTGAGGAGTTGGCCCTTCTGTGTTGAGCCCTGCGTTTGTGTAGTGGTTGTTTAGTCTCCCCAATATACAGGTCTGTGCATTCCTCACTGCATTGGACCGCATACACTAGATTGCTTTTCTTGTGTTTGGGTGTGCGGTCTTTGGGGTGTACCAGCATCTGTCTTAGTGTGTTCTTGGGTTTAAAAAACACAGGGATGTTATGTTTGTTGAAAATCCTCCTGAGTTTCTCTGATACTCCAGACACGTATGGAATCACAATGTTGTTGCGTTTGACCTTCTTTTCCTCCTCCCCTGTAGTTTTGTTCTTCTTGGATCTTGTGGCTGTCTTCACAAAGGTCCATTTAGGGTATCCACAGGCTGTAAGTGCCCCCTTCAGGTGGTTCTGTTCCTTCTCTCTGGCTTGGGTGCTTGTTGGTATGTTTTCCGCTCTGTGGTGCAGTGTTCTCATGACCCCAAGCTTGTGCTCCAGTGGGTGGTGTGAATCGAAGAGTAGGTATTGGTCTGTGTGTGTGGGTTTTCTGTAAACACCAATCTGCAGGCTCCTGTCCTCTTCAATGTGTACAGCGCAGTCCAGGAAGGCCAAACTGTTGTTGTGAACATCTTCTCGTGTGAACTTGATGTTACTGTCCACAGAGTTGATGTGTTCTGTGAAGGCTTGCACTTCCTGGCTTTTTCCTGAAACTGATGTCGCTATTGACCCAGGTGTCGTCCACATATCTGTACCAGTGGCTCGGTGCTATTCCTCTGAAGGAGTTGAGGGCTTTATTCTTCACTTCTTCCATGTAGATGTTTGCCAGAATCGGGGATACCGGTATAGCACAGGTATTGATGGGGTCATGTGTTCCAGTAAAGAGGAATACATCTCATACATCTCAGTCATGTATGATATGTGTTCTGCTATTTATACTTGGCAAGGCAGCTAACATACTGTATGAAAGAGATGTTGAGTCTTTTTCGTCACGGTTAGGTGTAAGAGAATGTACATACATGCTAATTTTGTACAGAAAAAGGTTTTCAACACAATAAGTGTATTGTTGGAAAATAATCACACAAAAAACAATATTTTTGATACTGAACCCAATAACTTTGTGTAAGGTGAAACCGTCAATAATATTTCCACCATGCTTTACTTTCAGCGAACTGGCTCAAACAAGCTTAGTGTGAGCTAAGGTTGAAATGGCAGAGAGATGAAACAAGCGAGTGGCTGGTGGAAAAAGTCGAGCATCTACCAAGTTGAATACATCCATACTTTTTTCAGTGAGCTAACCATTAGCAGAACAAAGGAGACTAAGAAACAAAATGTCTTGAATAACCCTGTCAGATGATAACTGGCTTGATATATGTTCCACAAACAGAAAGCAGCCAGCGATACACAGTACAATATTTCAGCAAATTAAGATACAGAGTATAAAAGTTATTGATATATTATGAAAGATGATTTGTTATGATTTGTTGCGTCTTACTGATGATTTATCATCAGTAAGATGCTAAAACGGCCCTGCTGGCCGTTTCATTAGTTATCCTGTCAAATCTTCCTGTCAAACAATACAAATTACGTTTATTTGTCTGCTTTAAATTGGTTTAGTAGGGCTGCCTTTTCTGATAAAGCAATTGAATAATGAGAGGAATATCTGTTGCTAATATCTGTTGTGAATGCTTTTGTTCTAGTGGTAGAGTCTAAACATTTTGTAATTAGAGATTGTGGCTATGCTGTAAATTAAATAATTTCAATAAATGTTCTTTTGAGAGAAGAAACTGTTGTACAGAAAGCTGCACAACAGTCATTTGCTTTTAACAAACAATAACAGAGGCTCCAGCCAAACCCAGTTGCATTTCGACCTCATTTGGCTCAGTGGTTTTAATCCAACAAGTCCCCAAGTGGCACATTTTCCTTTGGTTTTTAATTTGGTGGATCTGAAATTGAGTTGGCAGTTTTTACATATTATTAAACAAAAGATATTGCTCTTGAAATGTTATCATAATCAAGTGAATTTTCTGTAAATCCCCTACAGCATTTCCAGTAAACCAGAGTCATTGTTCACTTAACATCTAGCAATACCCTTGTCATTCCATAATTTATGACATCTTACAACCCTCCAAAGTACTTCTATAACTGTGTTGGCTTGCTCGAGCTGCACAAGAATGAGTTCATTTTGCACCCTCAACTATAATTTCATGCAATTAGCAGTGATTCACAATCTTTCTGTAACTCTCAGAACCTTCAAAGATACTCATAGCAAGAAGAACACCTGTTTCTGTCAGTTTCACCGACATTACACTTTTTCCTACCCTGAGGGAATAGACTGATGTAAAATGTGAGCTATTCAGAGGGGGCGGACTGAGAAGTGAATGCAATGGATTCCTTGTTACCAATGTTGTAAAGATTATATCTCTAAGAATTTCCCTGCCAGATCACAAAGAGGAACATGTGAGTAAATGTGTCTGGTGTGTGTGTGTGTGTGCTGCAGGTTCACAGGGAATCCAGCGGAGCAGATCTATGGTCCTCTTGTGTTTTATATCATAGCTGACATGAACCAAACAAGTTGTCTTTTCCCAGCTCCCCACAATTTTGATGAATATGTACAATATTGTACCTGGCAACAAAAACATACAAGAAATGCAATGAACGTTGTCAGCTGGAAAGGTTTACCGATCCAGCTTTTAACTTGCCGTGTTTCAGCACCCATTGTAGTTGTGTCAGTACCACCAGCAAAAGATCAATGCACTGGAAAAATTAAAACGTTTATCTTATTTTTTTTCATATTATAAGCTATTATATAATGATACACGATGATATCATGCCTGTGGATCTCAGTTCTCACAAAACAAACACCTGCGACTAATAAACCAATTAAGAGGAAAATTGCTCTCCAGGAGACAACAGTTCAAGTAGTTTGTGGCTATAAGAGATGAATATCACTCAAAATGTTTGTAAGTTTTAGCAGGTTTATTTTGCCTCTTCGATTCTCCGCATTTTATTTGAAATTAATTATAAAAATAATTTTCAGATTTAACTTAAGGGTATTTCTACACCTAATGTAGAAATTGTATTCAGCTTCTTTAGTGACATGATTTGCTTTTTAATGTGCAATATAACAACACACTAGGTTGTGGGACTGCAGGCTAGTGGTTGGTATCTGTGATTATCTCCATCTGTTATAATGGTAGAAGAAAACAACTGTCCTGATTCTGCTGACTTGTGCTCTGGTCATTCAGTGTGTTTCCTGTCCCACTCTCATATGCATAAGTATTTCCTCATACTAGACAATTTTCAGAGATGGAAAAGAGGAACCGAGCTGTTGTGAAGACGACCTTGTGTCTGATGACATAGTGATATAATGTGACATAGTGCCTGATGTCATGGCAAGATTTGTCATGTTCTGTATTCAATGATTCAACAGAAAGAGTTAATTTATTCTCAAATTACTGGAAGCAAAGATTGTTGGTGTTCTTGGAAGCTTTAGGGAAACAAAAGCTCAAGTAAACCCAATTATTATTATTGTTTATCCAGGCCATTCTGAATGTGTTTAATTAGCTTATGATGAGTGCAATCATAGCCAACAACAAAGTGCTCCCTTCAGTCACTATGGTTTTATGCAAACAGTACCCTGTGTGCCTGATGTCAAATCAAATCCAACCGTTTTCTCATCCCTTTTGATCCCCTTCCAAATTATGCCCCCTTAATTAGCTACAAAGTAAGGTCTGAATAGGGTGGGCACGGGTTAATTGGCCCCAGTTCCTGGTCCCTCAAGCTTTCAGGCAGGGAGCCTGTCTGCCAAGCTGATGTTTAATTCAGAGGCCCAGATGGAGGCATAACAGCCTGGCTGTAAGATCCTAGACTCACACTCGCCAGACGTGGCTGTCGCTCTGGAGGCCCTGTGGGGTCAGGGGCTCTGTGTGGCCCCTCCTGTTCTCCAAAGTCAATATACCCGTGGAAACTGATGTCGCTATGAGCCAAGTATTTTGAACTGGATGGACAGATGCTTTCTCTAGGCCATGGTAACACCAACATTTATAAAGGACCGAAATCAATTGATTGCAATGGAGGCTAAGACAATAAACGCAGAGCTTTCAGATACAATATAACTTTTGTGAAATTTAATACACAAATTTGGGCTGTTTACTTGCAAAGCCTCTGTGTGGTAAATGAGAGACAGAAAGTCCAAAGTGGACGCTAACATATGTTCTTTTCACCATCTAATTTTGGATAGGCCTTTTCTCTGGAGGTTACAGCTGGGGTTAATGTTGTTTATTTTGTTTGAACATGTTATTCAGATAAAACGGGTGGGTACACTGCAGGCTGCAGAGACTAGTGTGTTTACCCCTGTGACCACCTGCAGCCCTTGTCCCATGTCAAATAAATAAATACATGTGAAACCAAATGTGTGTATAGTGGCTGTTCTTGTATCTGAAAACAACGAGAAGAACTCCTGCACACTGTCTCGCTTACTGCTGAAATGTATAACTAATGGACAGGTAATAATATAATTATATAAAAATAATACTATAATTACATAATAAATAGTAATTATTCAGTATTTTGTAACCACACAATAAGATTGACTATTTTTACTTGAAGGGACACAAAAAGGGTAAGTAATCTTAAGATAATGATGACGTAATGAGAGACCAGGGGCAGCTGGCTAATAGAGGGCAATAGGGCACAACCCTCCTACAAAAAAAAATATTGATATATTTTATGTATTATTATTTATTGTTACCATTAGTATTTTTTTTGTATAATTTATTAAATTATACACATTTTAAAGACAGTTTGCCCTGCCTCTGAATATCATAGTCCAATGTTCATGTTCCTTGGGGTACAGACGCTTGTAGGTTTCAGTCTGCATAAAATTTGCCCAGATCGCTCTGACAGACTTTCATGTTAAAGGGATTTTAAGTGATTCTGCAAGAAGGATTGTTGATATTTATACTCAGCTCCCAAACAAATACATTTTTGTTTTCTTGCTCTGGTTCACAGATATTAATGAACTAAACATCACCTTAATTCATTAATATAGGTTATCCCAGTCTGTTCTCTAGTAATTCATCAATATCTACTATATAGTCCTCCATTAGAAATTATTATGGAATTACTTAATGATTCATCAATAATCATGTCGTTCCTGATTCTCACTCACTCGTTTCTTAATTAACTAATCTTTAACTAGTCATTAGCTATTCATTAACTAAGGGTTCACTAGCTCATTCATTCATCTCCTGGTAACAACTCAAAATTTCACTGTCCCACTCTCTCAGGTTACCTATTTGCAACATAAAAACAAGTGGCCAAAAAAAAAAAAAAAAACCTGACTGACTGAATCCTAGTCAGATCTGTCAAAGTGAGAGGGGTTAATTACGGGACACAGACACAGGTCAGAGGTTAACTGACAAACATCCATACATTAACATAATAGAAGAGAATTAACTTTATTCACCATTTAACACTGTAAGTAATCTCATCAGCCTACAGCGTGCCCACACAATAATCATATTAGCCCTTTCATTTACATAATCCTGCATAATCTCTCACACAGCTCTATCCCATTAACCTTGTAATTTTGTTAGGATTATACGTGAACCCCAGTGTTAATGGACAAAATGTCTTTCGAATTCTGGTCACTAGGACCAAAGTTATAGACAAGGTAATTTAAATTCTCCCTGTTTAAAAACAGCAAATATTTTATGTGTGCTTCCAAGAACGTTTGGATCGTTGCTTACCCCGTGCTATCCAGGCCTGTAGCACTGTAAACTAAATCCCATAGGAAATTGTGAATCAAAAATGTTTACCTCCACCTTGGGTACCGTCCAGGAAAATGTTCTCTTTTGAAATAAGATTTTCTGTCCATATGTTAGGTCTGCTGTAACTTTGTGTTCTGTTTTGTTCAGTTTGAGTAATTTGAGAAGCATCTTTACTTGGCTGTTGTGTCTGTCAACATGCTTATTGCTGTGTCTTTTTAACACCAGTATGCTGAAGTAACACAAGATATATTGTTTTTTGGGCTATAAGTAGTTTTTTTAATGAAATGAATCACTTTTTTATTGCATGTGTGTGAAGGGGTTGTAACCTCAAATAAAAAAATCTGTTACCTCTGATGGCCAGTATGCCTATTCCTATGTGAAGACTCCGGGTCCGAGTACACACAGCAACAACACTGCAGTTAACAACATTGAGTCCGCTAAAACCAAAAAATGACCGGCTTCCAGCACAACACAGACTCCAACACAAAAGTATAAAAACCAACAACAAAGATTTATGTGCTAAAGCCCCTAAGGCCAAACGAGAGTCATCTTTCAGGTACGCTTGAGTCACAGAGAGACCTTCACTTTGTTTTGAAACCGACAAAACCGACACAGAATTTGTTTATACTAACCTATAGTGATGCAATAAAGGGCCAGCTAATTTAATATAAGCATGGAGCTGCCGGTGGTAGGAAGGTAAACAGCTTCTCCACCGGTCTCAGTCGCTGTAACTTACATGACCCACATAATATACAATAACGCAACATAACAGCGCAGGAAAACAACACAGTGGAAGACGTGTTCACTACAGTAATGTTACTTACTACGGTCTAACTGTTATAAAGTGTGGCAACAATCTCTATCCCAGTATGTCAGATTATGCTTGCTTATGAATTTGAGCGAGTAGTATGTAGCTGTAGTACCGGAAGCTGCAGTTTCAGGACCGCAATCCTAGGACCGGAACTGCATTTCTAGGACCCTTGTTTACTTTGATACTGCTAACTAGCTGGCTGGCTGGCTAGCTTTGTTACTCTTGACAGCCCCCCGAAGCGAATTACCCTTGCCACAACCATCACCGAGTGTGCGCCTAAACCTAAGTTATTGATTATATGCATGTCGACCGGTTAACCATACAGCTGCGCACTTCGGCCGCTAGCAGACAGGGTTAACCTCCTTTGTGTTTCTGTGCATTACCACCACCACTCCACTAGATGGCACTGTCACAAAAGAACTACCGTCCTAGATCTGCGGTCCCAGGATTGGTCCTGAAACTGCAGCCTCCGGTACTGCAGCTAGATAATGTTGGTTTGAGCACGCATATGAGCACACAGCTGCGTGCAGTCTAAAAATGCACCACAGTGGCCGCTGAAAACTACATATAGCCCATATAAGAGTTTTGTTTAGTCTTATTTGTTTCAGAAAGTTTAGAAGCATGTTGCAGACTACTGTTGTGTTTCATTGACACTGCAGGAGTTTGTCATGATGGCTGATACATGCTCCATATCGCCCAAACAGGCAACAGAAGAACAAGTCAGAGTTTTGTCAGACTTTTAACTCAAGAGAGGAATCTTTTCACGTGTACATCATTTTTATGTCAAATCATATCCTGAGTATCTCTGTTATACTTCCTCCATTCTCCCTTGCTGACATTAAGGTATGTTTGAATGCTTTCACAGATCACAGTCCCTCTAAGTTAAAGTCACTCCCACTACTTCCCCAAAATGGTTTTAGAGAGAAAAGCCAGACCTTTCCTTTTGACAGGGTTCAAGAGATCAGAGTTTATATTTCCTCTTGCATTACATGGGTCTCTAAATTGTCTGGTTTTGGTGGTGCTGGTGGTAGTGGGATACTGTGCTTTAAACACAGTATAGGCTGGGGTCATCATTGTTGACTGCTCTGGTGCCGCCACAGAGTAGGAAGTGGCTTATATCATCTTTGTTTTGCTCTGGCCCAGCTGTTTTTGCTCACTGGGTTGACCAGCTATCTGCTGATGCTGAGGATCTTTGATGTGTGCAGGGAGGCACTGCATAGAGGGGAATCACTCTGACACTGATGACCCCAAAGTCTACCTCCCGTCAGCCTGTTGGAGTTCAAGTTTAAACAACTGAGAAGGACTGTTTTTGTTCCCTTTTTTCTTTTTTATGGCTGCAGGGCATCTGTTCTCCAGTGTCATAGTAGCCAATGAAAACTGAGAAGGATATTTAAGTGACATTTTGTGGCTGACCATTAGCTCTGGAGATGAACTCTGTATGTAGCAGTGTATAATAAGTCCAATCAGAAAAGCTGCATACCCAAGTTGTAAGGTGTAAGTTTATAATGAAAAAAAAAACTTAACAATTATGTTACGGTTTATTATCAAAACAAGATTTCTAGGTCCCTTAAAGCCAACTCTAGAAATTCTGTTAACGCAAAATATACTCAACAGCTGGGCAGAATATTTCACCACAGATTATGCCATTTGTACTTGCCTGCAGGTCATCCTGTGGTGTTGCTTTTATGACTAATGAACAGCTAACCCTTCACAGATGAAGCATCCCGCTTGTTCCAGGGCCTTTCCTTTTGTTTTCTGTGTGCTAACAATGCTGCCAAACCTGGATGTTATGATAAAGGCCATTCTTCTACTCAGTGATTTTGACTTTTGTTCCTTTCATCTCCCCATTTTGTCTTGCCCTGCACTTTTTCTGTGAGTAGTGTAAAAGTCCTTAATTACTTTAGTTGAAACTGTGTTTTTCTTCTCTGTGTCTTCTCTCCTAATTTTATGGGTTTGTTTATTTATCCCTTTATATTACACATCATGCTTTTGAACACACATGTTTAACACATAGATCTTTGATTTCAATTATCTGCCTGTAGATGAATGCTGTCAAGCCGTTGAACTTTTATTTAATCAACAGCACTATCAGTGATAAAATGAAAGGTGGCGTTTTTGGATACATTGTGTGGGTAAATCAGGAAGCCTGTGATTTAAGGCTTGTATATCTGCTTAAATGACTCTGTTGAACAAGCTAAAATACAGTGCTGGTCAAAATAGACACCGTACTGGGCCATAAATCACTGCATAGCTCGAGGTGAAAAATAGCAGCCTGACTAAGTGCAATGAAAAATGGACAATTTCATCGCGTTGACAACCCACAAGAACACATTGTCAGTTTTATTTATTGTTAAGGTCTATTGAACTCAAGAGTCTGGGACTACTGCTTTGTCAGGCAGACTCAAGGAGGAATCCCATCAAAATTTAACTGTGCTAAATTTGGAAACATGATACCATTTGTTGATGTAATAATAATAATAATAATAATAATAATAATAATAATAATAAGCTTTATTTATATAGCACTTATCAAACAAAGTACAAAGTGCTTCACAACAAATCACACATAAAATACAAAAACAAATAATCACATGGGTAAAAGATACAGGGAGATAAAAAACAGAATAAAAGAACAAGGATCACAATAAAGTACAACAAATATGTTCAGTAGGCGGTAAGGAAGATAAGACAAGCAAACAAAGTGATAAGAATGGTAGGGCAGGAATAGTAAAACGAGTGACAGCTCAGATAAAATCTGGATATGCTTTCTGGTAAAAGTAAGTTTTTAAAAGAGTTTTAAAAGAAGAAGCCGACCCTGCCAGCCTAATTTCCTCAGGCAAGTCGTTCCAGAGCCTGGGGGCCCTGACAGCAAATGTCACCTTTTGTTCTTAGTCTGGCTCCAGGAACAGACAGGAGGACCTTGCCAGAAGATCTTAGGCCACGGGAGGGCTCATACGGAGTTAAAATATCTAAAATATAATAAGGAGCCAAGCCATGAATAGCCTTAAAAGTAATATCTTAAAATCAATCCTAAAACAAACAGGGAGCCAGTGCAATGATGCTAAAACAGGGGTGATATGATCATATTTTCTTGTCCTAGTTAGGAGCCGAGCAGCTGAGTTCTGTACGGTCTGAAATCTATTTAGGGTTTTTTGATTAAGGCAAGTGAAGAGGCTGTTGCAATAATCAACAGTTTCTGCATCTGTAACATTTAAAATAGGCCTTATTTTTGCGATATTTCTAAGGTGGTAAAAGTTAGACTGGACCAGTTTAGAAACATGATGCTCAAAGCATAACTTACTATCGAATAGCACGCCAAGATTTCTTACAACAGGCTTCACGTGTTGTAGCAGGTAGCCAGAAGAGAGTAGAATCTGATTGCAGAGATGTTGGGGACCTATAACCAGGATTTCTGTTTTACTGGAGTTAAGTTGTAGGATTAATTATTAATTAATGTCAGTAAGGCAGTCCTGTAATGAACTCAGCATACTAAGGTTGGTGGGCTGTACAGGTAGGTATAACTGTGTATCATCCGCATAACAATGGAAGGAGACACCATGCCTGTAAAGTGAGTGCCAGGTGGGTCTTGGTGCTCTTTAAAATTGAATTATAATTACAAGTCAAATTGAGTTAGGTAGGCTCAAGTATACACAAGTATTTCATCCAGGTGGTCATCATTATTGTAAATCTTGAGATTTTCTTTATGTCCTTGATGGTTACATCGCTTTTCTTTTTTCACTGCGCTAACAGGTAGTACAAAGCAAAATAGTTTGCTGTTTCATTAGTAAAAACTTGTGTAACAAGTCACACCTGGTGGCTAGATTTCAAACCCACTAACTAGAAGAGGAGTTTATAAAGGAAGGTTCTTTGCCGGCACCACTTCTTTTCTGTGGGAGGCCTGGATAGCATGACCCTCATCTTTGAAAGACACAAAATTAGCTGATTCCCTCATACTAAACTGAGTCATTAATCAAATGTTAAACGAAAAATATCACTTAAAGCAGCAGTAGGGAATTATTTTAAAAATAACTTTTTGTCATATCTGCTAAAGCTGTCATAATATCCTGACTTTAGTACCCTCCACGTGAGCGTACAGGTAGGGGGAGGGAGAGGACCATAATCTGTGAAAAATATCAGGTTCTTCTGGCTCCCCCTACTGCTTCTAAAGCCATTTGCAAGAATTGATGCTCCTGGGTCAAAACTCAAAGCTCCCCTCCTTGCGCATGCTCTCACTCAGTCAAGCTCAATACCTTAAGCACACGGCTTCAGAAGTTTTGCAAACACAACACAATGGGTGAGAAACAACCACAAGTCACGAAAGAACCGCTCATCCCTCCTTTGCAAACAACAGAGTATATTACAAAAAATGTGTGAACACGTCTCCACTCCAGAGCTTCAGCTCATTATGTTCAATGCCATGGTGCTCCTTTATCGACTAGTGGCAATGAGGCACGATGACAAACAGTGGGGAATATCTTTTGAGGGGGGACAGTGGGGGACTAGCCTCTCATGCCTCTGAAGTCTGGGGCACTGTGCCCTGTGCCACTAAATGTTGACCGGCTCCTTCTTGTGGGTTTAGTAGCCACTAGCAGCAGAGAGAGAGACGCTGATTGTTTTGCATTGTATGGTCAATTGTTACTGACTGCTGCCTTAAGAAGAGTTTGAGGGAAATATGCTTACTTGCTGAGATTTGGAGAAGAAGAACGATATCTCTCAAGTTTTTGCATTTTGCAAGTATGCACGGCCTGGAGCCATGCAATTAGCTTACCTTAGCATAAAGACTGGAAGAGGCTGAAAACAGCTAGCCTTGCTCTGCCCCAAAGATCACAAAAACATTTTGTAATCTGTACACAAACAGAAATGTTAAAATTTGAAGTTGGTGTTTAATAGGGAGTTACATGGTGTATTTCTTGGCAAACTGTTTCCAGGCACTGTGACTTCATGTAGTGTCCGAGGTTAGCTGGAACCCTCACAGTGATGAGAAGTCTGTGTGGTCATTTTATAATCATTAAACTTGGATATCGTTGACATAAAGTGAAGATAAATGAAGGCTCCACATTTGCAGAATTTGAAAATATTTATTGGCGCTTCAGATGTGCACAGATCAACAAAAGTGCACTCTGGGCATAAGACAAACACAAAAGTGGCTGTAGTATAGCACAGTGACAGATTCTTAAACAAAGAGTGTGAATGCAGTGCTGGAGTATATAGGCTTCACAGTACTCCAGGTCTGGCAATGCACGAGCAATGTCTGTATGTCAAGCCATCCATCAGTCTTCATTCCTCTCTTCTGCTTCCTCCTGGCTTGGATTAGCTCGCATGAAGCCAGGATGCTATATTCTCCACCTTCTGTGAATAGCTTAAAGCCTTTGATGTTGGTTCAAATGTGAGAAAAGATCAAGAGATCAAAAACGTACTCGCATCCATGAGATGAAGCTGTAGGTCATGTCTGTCAGTTAAATCGGATGGAGCAATAGAAAGGCTGTGTTGTTGGTTTGGTGATAAGGTGGCAGGGATTTTGGCAAGTGAGACTAGATAGTTTGTCTTGAGTGTTTGAAGGGTGTGGTTCAAATAGATCAAATCCACGCAAACAGCTATTTATATAAAGAAATTCCTCAGCAAAGGGGATAAGCCAAAAGGAAACCAGTAATTCTGAAAGTGATTGTTCTCCTCCCTGTGCTTTGAACTGTTTGGCCAGTGTCTGCTCATGTCTTTAATGTGAGGACGACAGGGATGGAGCCTTTCAAGAGATTAGACTGTATCAGGTTCAACATCATCCAACCCTCTCAGTCTTACTGCTGAGACATCCGGGCTTTCTTAGTTTGTGTTCTGGCAAATTGACAGCACATGATTTAATATTTAGAGTTTTCCACGTAATCTAATACGAGGGGAGACAGACAAATTTTAAGGGAAATGATTGCATGTATGTTATATCAAGTTTTTACCTGTAAGCTAGGACATTTTTCTCCAGGATATAGACCTTTATGAATGTTCATAGTAAATGAGAAATCTCTCTTTCGACACAGTACCATTATTTCCACAATGACAATAATTAATATAGCTTTAGAAGTTATATTCCAGTTATAGTACAGTATATTCCATTCAGTTTTTATCAGCAAACCCACAAAGAGAAGAAGCAATCAAAAGGCCTCCTATAGAGTTTGTCCTATCTTTGCAAACCAGAGATTCATTTAACACAGAGCTTAACATCAAATGATTTTTGAGAAGGATATGGTGACCAGAAAGAAGGGGTCATCCTTTCTATTCAGCCATAATACTTTCATGTAGGTTAAACAGCTTACAGCGCCCTGGTATGGTGCCCTGCCCCTGGCAGCACAGACTTAGCTGTCTGTAGATACATAGAGAGGCAGAAACGAGGATTTAATTTAATGCAGGAAGAAGGCCATTCTGTCAGTTCCATGTAATCCTTGCGCTCCTTAACTCATGGGTTGTAATCAGGCTGTAACATCAACCTTGCCAAACATTCCTTGAATACTGAAGCTTCTGTGTTTTCGTAGCGGGTACAGTTAAAAGACAGACGAAGAGCCATTGGGCTGCATAAATGGCTTGAAAGAGGATAGTTTGTTGGTCCAAAAACTGTAGGATTTCCTTTTTGCCTCTTACAGTACATGAAGAAACTGGTTGCATGACCTAATGCACTAGCTTAGGAATTAAGGTGGTCGATTTGAATACATAGAATTGAACACATTTCCTCTTTTCTGTAATTAAGATCAACCACCCAGTATAGTCTCTACATTGTATTCTAAAACATAAGTTAAAATGGAATCAAAACACCAGAAGAACATGACTACACACGACAAGGGTAGTGATTTGATAGAGACCAAGATCCATCTGTGATAACTGCCTCATGCTTAATCCAATTAAAGACTTAAGATTTTAATGCAAGTTTTTTCAGTGAGTCTTACAGCTTGAAGTATGACTTTAAGGCTTGGTCACACCAGAAGGGTGCACAGTAAAAGTTACTGTAGCTGGCAAGCTAACTGCTAACACGTTATCCAGCTGGGGCATGCTAGTGAGTAGGTATTACTTACGGCTAACTCTAGTGCTAGCAAGCTTCTTTTTTTTTCCACGTGAGGAAGTGCACTGATTGCTTGATTACATTGGGAGTAATAGATTTTGCCATGAAATATAACAAGTTATAACAAGTTTTTTAAGTTTAAGCTGCTGGTGTGACCAGGCCTTTATTCTGACTACAATCAGTTCACTAAAGCTCTTGAGTAACGAGCAAAGCACGAAAAACTGGGTCTATGTCGGCACAAATAAAGAACCCTCACTCAGCTGATTTTAACAATGAATGACGATGATCAGACCATCAGGTAGAACATAAATCTGAAATCAGTCTTTTGAAAGAAGCACTGAAATAAAAAAATTTTTGTCAGTCTGTTGTTTCATACTTTAAACATTTAAAAGATTAGGTCATGGAAAAATATACTGATGTTGTATTACAATTAGAAGATGTAGTTACTCAATCTTTTTATATTAGAAAATAAATTTGTTAAAGATATGACGACTATGTACTGGTCCATACATAAATGGGCCTCAGGAAGGTAGATTTTCTATATTGATCCCTAGACATCTTGTAATCTGCTATTCCTGGTAATGAGTCAAATGAGGCAAAAATAAAAAAATGAAGAAAAGTCAACAACTTTGACCCTGATAGGATAGCCTAAGAGAGACGGATTAATACAGATAGTTTTCACAGGGGAGTGCAAAAGTGAACACCAAGCATATTCATCAACATATCTCAGCCTTGTGTTGTGCCAGAGGGAGCAGAGGTAAATGAAAGTATTTCAAAGTGGGTTGCACCTACAAATCACAGAGATACTGGGCACAATAGTAAATCTTGTCGATGGGGTGTTGAAAAACGTGACTCCATCTGCCCTGCAGTGGAATGCAGCGTTGTCTCCGATAAGAGTGAGGTCTCGCTGTAAAGCCTGAACATGCAATAGGGGCAGAGGCCTTGGAACCATTGCTGATCTAATGATATGCTACACTTTTACTTTGCACATCTGCCAAAAGAGAGAGAGAGAGAGAGAGAGAGAGAGAGAAAGCGAGAGAGGGTGAGTATGAAAAAGAGAAATCCCTTATTTAGAAAAGTATTGTTTAAAATCATTACTGCAGCAATACAGACTATTTCAGCCTAGAATAAATTGTCTTTGAGCAGCTGAAATATTTTACTGTAGCAGAAGACAACTCCCAAAAGATCTTCAGTTTATTTTGGAATAGATTTTGGATTCAGGTCACATGAGAATTACCATAAATCTCAAATGAAATTCTGGATGGGAACCTGCCATTTATAGTCAAACCTAATACATTACAGAAAATTAATGAAATGCCTCTCTAATCTGGAATAATAATTAAATAAATGCCAGCAATGTCCATCATATGACCTATGTCAGTGTTAGCGATGGCGCCAAGTATAGCTTACCAACCACAGGTAACATAGAGTTCAAGTATAATCTGGGAATAGCAGAGGTCTTATAAACTCTAGTGTGCAATGTTTGTGATAACATTCCCAAAAGCCTTGACAAAATATCGCCCATGGTTCCAAAATCAGCCTAGAGCGATTGAAAGTAAATTGGTGTTTTTCATTGGACAGCGTCAAAGACTACAGCTCTCAGGATACTCAATATGCAATCAAATTTGGCATGTTTATAAAGGCTTGCAAACTACTGTCCGATGCTACACTGCAAGCTGATGCCTCTGCACTCACTTTGAATTAAAGTTCCTTCCATACGATGGTCTGTCAGGTTGTGAAAAGCAGTGTTAGGAAGTGACAGAAATTAATATACAACAATCAGATAAACTGATGACCAAATCCAGGAAGGATGCACTAGAGAGCAGTAGCCAGTAGGTTCTGGGAAAGTTTCTCAAGTTCTGCCAACTAACCTGCGTGTATTGTTGCATTCCTTTATTTAACCAGGGGAGATTAGATTTAGATTGTCAGTTTTAGAAGGTAACAAAAATTGCTGAACTCACCCCTACCCCGGCTAATGTGGGAGGGTTTCACTGTTGAACGATCCAACAAGCACTTTATCTGAAGCACACTGACGCATCAATCTATTGAACCTAAAATCCCCTATTTTCTCACAGACATGACAACTACTGCAAGATGTTTACTCATGCAGATGCTTTCACTTGCAAACACTTTCTTTCTTTCTTTACCATTAATTATGTGAAACTCTCAACTTCTTGTGGCATCTGTGGGAGACCTGGGTAAAAAATAGAGCTATTATTTGCATATTTCCTGACAGTGATCTCACGGTCTTTGTGAGTTTAACCAAAACACTGGTCTGCTTGCTGCCGATTTTGTTTCCTGTTGATATGCACAGTGTAAGCGCTTAGTATGGGCATCAGTGGTGCTCAGCCAGCTGAAAGCAATAACTCCAAAGCGATTAAAAAACACTGTCGGGACTGAATCATTTTGTGGCATGACCAGACCCAAAGAGAGTGTTGTTGATTATGTCAACGCTGCTCATTCACTGACAAACACTGCTGAGTTGGAATTTTATTGGGGCAACTCAAAGATTTATGAGAATCTACATAACTTACACAAGCATATTTAACAGAAGACGCTTGCTACTCAAGCTCGTTGATTAGCGAGCAAAACTGTAGGATGTCTTGAACTCAGCACAGCTGGTGGCAGTTTAAGATCCAGTCCATTCAACTTTGTAGAAACTAATCTTGAAGCTCAAAATGTTAAAACAGAGTTTTCCTTTGGTTTTCACCGCCCAGACCCCATGAATTAAGACTAAGAGCAAGTGTAACAGACCCTCACCACTCTAATAAAAGTTAAATGTTATCAGCCTCTCAACCAAAGTTTGGCCCTGCTTCTCTGTTTACAGGTACATTGACCCTGCTCTGACCTTGCAGACATTTGATGGGTAACCCTAATTTACATTCACAGTCAAAAGGCAGAAAGGACCAGATGGGTCAAAGGTCAGTCTGTTGATTTCATGCTTTTAACTAGGACTGTCACACACACACACACACGCACACGCGCGCACATACACATTACGACTGGAGACAACCAGAGAGTAAACTCCTAGCAAAGTTGTCTTTGATTCTTTTTCCTTAGGCTCAGAATTGCCTGTGACCCATAAGTGTAACTGTAGTTTCCAACAAAGCAAAACAATTAGGTCACAAAGATGGTAGGACAAGTTACTACTGGAGAGAAGCTAATCTGAAACACTGATACATTAGCTCTCCCGTTGATCTGCTACACTGTTTGCTTTGCTCTGCACATACATTCTGTGTTTGAAAGTATTTGGATCTGTGTACTTCCATATAGACATTAATGAGAATGTGTAAGAGTGTGGGAGCTGAAGAACAAAGTCTAGAAGTGATCAAATGTTTTGGAAACTTCTAAAGCACAGAATTTACCACACATTTAATAGTGTTAAGATGGTATATGTGGTCAAATCTTTCTGAAATTAAGTGGGGAGGATAAATACTGGGTGTATTTATTTTACACACAGATTATACATTTGTGAGAGATTCAGGAACATTCCTTGAAATCAAGCTGCAAGAGAAGGCAAAAGGCAGAGCAATCTGAGTAATCTTGGCATTCCACACTGACCAAACGATTTCAGTCATCTTCATGGCAAAAATGTCTATGCTTTTACTGTAATTACTTTAAGTTCTTTTAAAAATATTTTAGGATTACTTCAAGGTTTACTTTTTTTTGTACAAGGTCTTACCTATTATCAGGTTTTGTATTGAACCTGGACAATGGATATGCATTTGTTGAGCATAACTTGTTATGACTGGTCAGCTTTGGCTCCTTGTGTTTTCTCCTACAACTTTCTAGTGCCGGTGGAGACTGATGATAGGGATGATGTGAAGACAACATTAAGGAAGTTGAGGAAAGACCTGATAATCTTCTCCTTTTCAGTCTAGCATTTACATGTAAATATAAATGTCTAGCAAAGCCATCTCCACTGCAAAACTCATGCCATGATCTCCGCTATAAGAGTGAATAAAAGATCATCAACAATGGCACGGCAGTAGTCTCCTATTTAAGACGAGACAAGGCATTCTTTTTATCCTATGTCACAAAGTAAAAGACTGTAAACACTGGATAAATAATTACACATCCTGATCACCTACAAAACATTTACCTGGTGTTATGATTGTGCTATCAATGGGTGAAATATGATTATGAAATCTAAATAAAAACAAAATATAGGTATATTTCTCATACTGTCCATTGCTTCCGCACCTCTATTAACCCTGTATTTGAACACTCCATTTAGCTCATGTCCCTAAGGCCTCCTTCCCTAAAAGCCCACTTTCTTCTGATTGTCCAACTTCTAGGAAGCCTTCTGAGGGGCAGCATAGGGTTTTCTATGCTAGACTAGGACTGCAAAAAGTCAGAAAAATATCTTTTCTTAACCACTTTTCCTTTACCTCGGTGGAAAACGTCATGATTTCAAGGAAAGATGTGAAGGAGACGTCATAAGGACTTAGGAAAAGACAATGTCAGGACTAAAAGAATCCAACTGCACTTAGCCTAGATTACGTAATTATGCGATGGTGGATGGTATTGACGTGGCCTGCCATGGTGAAACTACAATGTTCCAAAGATGGACTACAAAAAGTGGTCCACTTCTCACTGTGCTTTCTTACCGTGTTGTTTCATGCAGGCCATATAAACGTGGACAACACAGTGGAAAATATTACTTCATTACCAAAGTTGCAAAAAGGCAAATGAAATGGTTGTCACACTGACAATGCTTGCTCACACTCACCCTCCTGCCCACCCATATTTATCAACATGAATCCCAATTATTGTATGTAAATAATACATTAATTTACTTAAGAGGTTATCTAGCCTGAACCTTGCCTGAAGTAAAATGAATTAATGATATTGCTGAAGGCTGACAATACATTTGACAAAAATAACTAATGCAAACTGAGTGTAGCCCAAGCTTAATAATGACCAACACTATTTAGCTGTCTGACCTATGTACAAAGAGTTAACGTTTGTTTTACTAGTTATTTTTGATGGACTTGCAAGTGAGCAAATGGTTGAACTCTATGAGGCATTTAGCTGACCAATCAGCTGTCAGCTAGGCTCCGTTACAGTTAGGCCTAGATTAGCATCTCTGCACGTTCTTTTGGCGCCTTCACCTGAGCATAGGAGGCTACGTTATCCATTTGGTAAGATGGAAAACGACACTGAGTGAATTAAACAAATTCTAAAATCAGTATTGCTTATACTGACTATACCTTGTTGTAATATAAAGTAAAAGAGAGCTGTGCCTGAATCCACTGAATTCCGCTAAAATGGAGAGTTGTTTACCTGGCGCTAGGCTTTTGAGTTCGCTAGCATCCATGCTAACAGGCCTCAGGCTTTTGATGCCTGTTTGTATTTGTATTCAACCTAGCCTACTGAGTGAACTGTGAGTTCGCTAGCATTTATGCTAATCGACGCTAATGGGTAAAGCAATGCAAAGGTGCTAATTGTGTACAGCTAAGGTCAGTCTGCTGTATTCATATGCTAATAGGGTAATTAGCCACTATAGGCTAGCGGAATATTGTTTACTGCCTGTGAAAATAACTAATGTCTGTCTAATTTTGTCTGTGGGTTATAAAAAGAAATGTTACCTTTCCATCCTGTTGCTAACTATGGTTAGTTTGATAAATAATGATGTTACAAAACTGTGGATTCAGTTGTTTAATGGAGGTTAAAGAGGTACATTTTAGTATTACCAGTGCAGAGGGCGAAAAATAAGCAAGCTAATGCCTTAATCATGCCTCTAATTTTCAATACTGTAGCTAAAGTTGTAAGGGTTTTAATAGACGCTTTTTTTGCCTACGTTGCAGCGTTAGCTGGAGGCAAAACAAATGGACAACTGGAGGCGGCCAATACAAACCAGCACAGGGTCGGCTACACAAGGAGCTTAAAATGTCATCTTGTTGTGTTGTTGGTGGCCAGAATTGACGGAGTACAGGCAATTTGAAATTTTACCGCATACCTGCTGCCATTGCCAGACAAAAAAAAACGTTGACACTTGTGGTTAAACGCAATAAAACAAGCGGACTGGACAGAAACGATCATCAAAAATGCTCGCGTTTGCGGTGCACACTTCATATCAGGTAAGTTAAGGTAAATAAACTATTGTCTTTCGTTGGCATGGATTATGATTTGGTTAAATAACGTTATCTACAGATTTCTCATAATGCTACATGCCCACTTAAATAGAAATTGGGTAACAAGTATAGTTATTTCTCTCGTAATGCTGACTTTTTTAGGTCATAGTTAGCTAAGTGTTCGGGCGGTACCGATCACTGGGTCTATTTGGAGCCTTTTATTTATCATGTAGCATTTATCATGTAGCATTATACTGTATATTTATTTAATTGGTCCTAAAAACAATGTAAAGTGTTAAAGTTAACAGATGTTACAGTATCATGAAATGACAACTGTTTATTTTATTGCCAGGAAACATGGGCAACAAATTCTGCTCAATCTGTGTTAGAGCAGCCTTTGCCTGGTTACTGTGAACATCTTATAGCTTAACAAATATAGCTTTACTGTGGAATAAACTACAAAAACAGAACAAACAGCATCTTGATAAATTTACTACAACCATAAAAACTGCAACAAAAAAGGCTGTAGCCAAAATATTTAGCAGATAAAGGAACACAGGCATCATGAGTCGATGATAAACTTTGAAGTAGCTGCTTTTTGTTGTGGAAAGCTCAGGCAGGTTCTGTGGGCTTTAGGGGGGAGAGAGAGGAGTGGAGAGAGGAGCAGAGAGAGGGAGAAGGGCTACAGAGAGGAGTCAAAACTGCCTTCAATGAGATTTGAAAAAAAGGAAAATTTAAATAAATAAAAAATCGGCTACAATGTAAATTCCATATTATACAGTCAATTGTTAATATTACATAGGCTACTATATTCATTATAATTTCATATGGTTTGCTATTAGTAGGCTATAGGCCTTATATCATTTCAGTGGATTGCTTTCATTTTTATGCAGGAAGCACAGTCTACATATCTTTGATGCTGCCACCGACTTTACCAGAGGAGAGAATAGCAAACACTTATATAATACAGCCAAAAGGTTTTTATTTGACTTTATAAAGGTTAAAAATACTGGAGATTTACGGGGAAAACGGTAGGGTTGACATGAGAGGAGTAGAGAGAGGATTGGGGTAATGTGAGGCAATGTCCACACTGCTATATTTTTAAAACAGTGTTTATAATGAAAACGATCTTCTCCGTCCACAGCAGCGTTTTAGTTGCGTATTAGAGTTGATCTCTGTCTATAATAGAACGACTGAAAACACACATCTAGTGGCCATTCAGGTAGCTAAACTGGCCATGCGCGTGCCAGTGTAATCATGAAGCAGATGGTGTACTCCGCATTAGCAGATGATTTAGTGAAAGAAGAAATTAATACAGACCAAGAACCACACCAGGCTTTTTGCTTTTTTTTTTTGCACTGACCGACAGCAAAGTAGAACTGTTACTGAAAGTAACACGGAAGTATGAAAGATGGCGGCGGCAAACGGACTGGAGGCAGTGTGGAGGAGGAGGTGGGAGGTCAGGCACAGGGGGAAGAGGGTCCATGGTAGGTGCTGGAATAGATACTGGGAGGTCTGATGCATGGGATAGAGACTGATAAATGGTGTTGATTTTATCAGCGAAAAAGTGAAGGAATGAGTTGCAGAGATCCGGAGAAGAGGTAGGAAGGGTGATGGTCTGAGGCTTGATGAGGTTGTTCATTGTGGAGAAGAGGGTTCTAGGGTTATGACAGGGGTTGGAGAAGATGGAGGAGAGGTAGGCAGATTTGGCAGCAATGAGGGCATCTTTGTAGGCAATGAGGTGGAATTTATAGGCTTCATGTTGGACTGTGAGAGATTTTTTTTTTTGTCAGACGTTCAAGTTGGTGGCCAGTTTGTTTCATTTTCCGGAGTGCAGGTGTGTACCAGGGTGACGAGGTGTTAAAGGTGACGTTTTTTGTTTTGAGGGGGGCCAGAGTGTTAAGGGAGGAAGGCAAAGGCAAATTTCCACTAGTCACGCAACTACAACTCTGGATTGGACAACGGTGCATGCCAAGAGTTGCAGAACAACTGCAGGATGTTGAGTTTCTAATTATTTTTTAAATACTAATGGTTTTGCACTGGCCTGATCGGGCCAGTAAGTTGCTAGTTCAACTGTCCCGACGTTACTTTTTACTGGCCCCGGGCCATTGGGCCACAGTTATTGTCAAGCCCTGTGAACTCTTGTCAATAAAAGCAAGTGGAACCGAGGACAAACCGAGCTGAAGGAAATTAAAGGGTTTTATTTCTGTGCGCACTTTGTTATTTTTCATAACTGTTATTTATATTTATGTACCAGGCATAATTCTGTGTATTTAATACACTTTATGCAAACTGTCATTCTGGTGTGGTATTTTTTGACATTCAATTCTCAGGTTCTTAACAACTTAGCTTCTTCCAAATTCACATTAATGATAACCTATGAGACTACTTTAGACTATTACACAAATGTACATTATTACTACATTGTAATAAGGGTTACATGAGCATATAAAGTTAGCCTTCATGCTGCAACATTATCCTCACTTTGATCAATTTACAAGAGCGGTAACAGTCAGAGTTTGCAAATGAGTTTCAATTATCTCTCCCTCTCTCCCTCATGAACACCGCAGCACAAATCTGTCCAACACAACACTGGAAATGTCGGGGACCCACAGCTTTAATAAAGGTATTAATAATGAGTAATTGTTTAAAGTACATCAAGGAACATGTGGCTCGTGATGTAGCTTATAGAACATTCTCCACTTATAAAATTTATAAGCACTTTGGAAAAATAGTATGAAAGCGGACTGTTGCTGTTCTAAATAGACATTACATTGTTAGTGTACAGTTTTGATTATAGTACTTGCTTTTAATTTGCTTTTATATATAGAACCCTCTTGAAAATGAGATGATGCATCTCAAGAGGCTATCCTTTAATAATAAATTCAGTTTTTATTTTATGTAGTTCCAAAGCAAAAATCTTTGTTAAAAAGTTAAAAGTTTTAAAGTGTGTATAAATCACTGAATTATAGGAGTAGCCTACGCTGTCTTGTCTTCTTCCCTGGTTTCCCCCTGCCGTTGATACTGCTGTTAATTCTGAATAGTAAACCTTGTTCACTTAATGGTAACGTTAGCTAGTTAGGCTGTGTGTTGGAGATCAGTAATTCACTTAAAAGATATTTAATTAGTTAAATGGTTTAATTAGGGTTAGGGTGTGACAAAAATAATCGTGACTAGTTGATTAATCAAATAAATTATTAACACAGTAGTCAACTATGAAAATAATCGTTAGTTGCAGCCCTATGTGTGACTGTTTGGTACTTTTAAAGCAAAGTATTTAACAACAATCCAAACAAGTAGGTAGTAATGAAATGCAGATATTTAATGTTACTTATATAATATAAATGTAGCTAATAGGGCTGACCCCGAAGAGTCGATGCTTCGACTATTCCAGCCTGATTCGACTGTCAATCTCACAGTCGAAGCGAAACAAGGATCATGCCATATTGGCGGTATGAGGGTGCCCAACGTCTGATTTTACATAGAACTACCAGTTTTCTCTAAATAACTTAATATACAGCCTATTACAATATACTTTTTAATGTTTAATGCTGTAAATAAACATGTAAAACCTTCAATAAATGTTTTTATAGTATGTCAATTAATCAAAAATTTTAACCGTAAGCCTGGGTCGTCAGTGCGCATGTGTAGGCGTAGCGTGTATGTGCAGTGGCAGAAGAGGGGTGAATTTGATTTTGGTGAAACTAGATCATACTTCATGGATACAATATTTTCTGGTTTTCCCTCTGATGTTCTCCACCTGTTCTGCTTCAACTTTCAATTTACTGAGTTTGCTGATTAACATATATAATGTGGCTTTACTTACTCTTAGCAGTTACTTTAGCCACTAACTACTGCTCACATAGCCGTCCTATCAGCTGACTCCGGCTATGGCGCGTTATGGCTATGCCATTGTAGTCAGTGCTTTTGAGTCCACCAGACGCAGCCGCAGTGCATCCCTGAAGCATCCCAGAAGCGTCTCTCCACTCCGCACAGAATAGGTAGCAGGTCTATTTTCGTCTCTAGCCACGTCAAGCAGCACAGAGCAGATCGAACCAGGCAGGAAGTCAGACACAGAACAGCATAGAGAATTTTCAAAGTAAAACACCTGTTGAGACTCCTGACTGTAAAACAACAATAAACACGGTTAAAATGAACAAAAAATCACTTAACTACGTAGCCTACTTAATCACAGTAGAAGCACAAAATGCAAACACTGATTACCAAATCAACAAAATCTTAACATGTCAGCAAAATCAGGGACGCATAAGGCTCTGATTCTGAAATGCTCCTTGTGGGAAATGCAGCCTGAAGTTGACACAAAAACATGCCATAATATACCGTAGCCAGAGTCAGTGGATTCCCAGCCTTACACCGCTGTTTCAGGCAGAGCTAGCTGATAACAGCAGCTACAGTTAGTAGTAGCGCCATAAAACCATAAAAACACTTTCTGCAAAGCACTTTCTGTGAGACACCCTCCAGCTCTGGCTCAGCAATGAAATGACACTTGGTGTTGTGTTAGACAGTACATGTTCAGTGGGCAGGGGCGTCTACTGCGCTGAAGAGCTGGAGGAGGTCCGATCCGTTCATGATGTCAAGAAGGGAGCCAAATTCAAACCGCATGCTTGCACACACATTTACTGACAAGATGGTGCAGGAGAAAGTCTTATAGTTTGTGGGTCTTTAGACACACCAGGGACACATTTTAAGGTTGAAAAGAAATGAAAAAGTGGATTTTGCATAATGTGGGAAATTTAAGCTGGCTTTTCTTATGTTGCTTAGCCTTAAAGTGCTAAAATATACCCATTTAAGGCCATATTTGGATTTGAAGTTGCATTATATAATATCTTTATAGTTACCTTGAATTAAACTAATACATGTCTTACTTTATGAGATAAAATTCCCAACCTATGGGATGTTTTCTATTTACAGGAATAAACTCAAACTGCACCTGTTTTAGTTGAATTGACTGTAGGGCTAAACGATTAATTGTATTGCGATGTAATAAAACGAGATTTTCTAATCGCAAAGGCTGTGATTACTCTCTGGTCACATGACACCCAAGAGGAAAGCAGTCTGCAGACGAAGTTGATGCTTTGTCTGCATCTTACGCTGTACCTTGCCTTCTTGTTGTACAATGGCCTTAAGCTTGAGAGAAGCTGACACTACATAGTGTCACACAGGGAATGAAAGTAGCACCTGCCACCCGTGGGTAACTTGGTGGTGGGTGAAATCGTCGGGCCATCCGCAGCTTTGATAGACAGGAAAAATGCACAACAGAAAGACACGTGTAGTAAGGTAAGCGTTTTGTGGCAGTCGGCGCCTGCGTCATACCAGCATTGCAGGCTGTGGGGGTGGGGAACTCCGGTGTAGTCGGAGAATTACCAAGCTTGTCTATTAAACACGAAAGGCGTCACTTGGTTTTATTTTTCGTTGGCCAACTTTTGAACCTAAAACCGAGGTTTTTTTTGTTTGCTTACTGGGGTACAGAAAGATGAACTCCTAGGAGATTAGAACTGAGATAAGGACGCATTAATTGGTGGTTGAACTGTTGGTTTTGTATTGAGTGCGTACTGTATAATACACTGTAGTTAGTTTTTCTTGTGGTCTGTAGATAGGCTGACCTGATGATATTATATCATGTAATGCCATGACTTATCTTTCTCATATTATTATAATTTGATATATCTTCTTCACCATTGCTCATAATAATAATTCTACCTAATTCATCACAACACAGACCTGACCCACAAGAAAGAACAGTATATGTATATGTCTATCTAATATTGTGTTGGTGATACTATACACTGATTTACTGCATGTCCATTTTGAATAATACAGAAGGTAAAGAGCTTAAAAATGAATTGCATATTAATCAGAATCAGTTTTATTGCCAGGTATGTGTACACATATGAGGGATTTGACTCAAGATTGTACATTGCTCACGATGTGCTTACTTATACAACAATAAAATAATAATATAATAATAATAAAATCAAATCAGACACAAACTACAGAGTAGACAACACTAATATACACACTATGAACAACACAATATAGACATATTGACAAATAGTGCAGTAATTAGAGTGCAAAGGATGCAAGAGTAAACTATTCTCATTATGTACATGTTGAAGGTGGATATGATATACAGGTACACATACATGTACACAGTGTGATAGAGCATAGTGCAAAGGATGCTGGAAAAAATAAATAAGACCTATGACCTTATGACCTGAGGTAGGTGTATTGGTATACAGTATATACAATATGACATAGTATGAACATAGTATGAACAGCACTGAAATAGAGAATGGTGAATATATAAATAATAAGCGGAAACCAGTAAACAGGTGGCTGATTAGAGGCAGAGTTACTGGATTATTGCACAGGAATTGTTCCTGACACTGTGAGTCAGAAATCAGCTGTTCATCAGAGGGCTTGTGGGAAGAAACTGTTCCTGAGTCTGTTGGTTTTGGCGTACAGTACTCTGTAGCGCCTACCAGAGGGAAGGAGCTGGAACAGGTTGTGTCCGGGGTGAGATGGATCTGCAGTGCAATCGCATATTGGTAAAAAAAACCAAATCGCAATTAGATTATTTTCCTAAATTGTTTAGCCCTAATTGACTGTCCCCTGGGTAAATCAATAACAGCAAAAAGATATCAAGCAAATCACAGCAGAGAGATAGCATCACATTTGAACCAGATCTGAGCAGCTCTCCATGGACCTAACCACCCATAGGCTCAGTGCCTCCCACTTTGGCCCACCCTGGACACTTCCTGTTGGGCCACTCCTCTCTGCTTTAGTTGTGAGGAATGCTGGTTCTCAGTGGAGTCTACAGAGTTGTACTTTAGCATTAGTCAGCCTTGGTTGCAAGATTGTGGCAACGCTTGGAGGAGTGGAGTTGGGTTTGATATTATCAAAGGTCCTGGTTGAGGGGGGGTCTGGAACATGGGCAGCAACTCTCTGTCTAATGACCCTCTGTTGGCTGGTAATTGTTGCCTTGGCTTATGTTCAAGCCTTTGTACGTTCCGGGAGCCAGCAGTCATGATCAAAGTTGTTCTTAACCTAGCAATACCTTAATCCCTTCAGTAATAAACAAGGCCTGGTGACAGAGGCCGCTCTTGTTTCACTGTGGATTAAAGTGGCCCTCCAGCTTCTTTACTGATATCCTGCTTCTTTATTGATATCTCGCATTGTGCCTTTAGCCAGACAGAATGCTGGAATTTGCTCGGCCCAATCAGCAATCAAGTCCCACCTGGATCTGAGCCATGTTTGTACTGTCGGTTTGCCACTCATGTCCTAATGACCAATGATAGATACTCTGGTAAACAGAGGAACTTCTCAGCTTTACACAGAATCCCTCTCATTGAACAGATGAATGGAGCTATTCTTTATATCACCTGAGATATGGCAGGTTTATCTGAGCGGGATTACAGATGGATTAAGGCGATCTCACAAGAACTTCAACAGGTCGTTTAGCCATTCCATAGATTCCACTGATACCTAGAGGGGTTTTATGGTATGGTAATGTAAAAACAATGGTGTTTAGATGGAAAGGTGTTCTCAGCGAAAAGCCATCTGTTAGGCTTTAGGTTCCACAATTCACTTTTTTTTCTCAGCCATGCACTAATGCCTTTTAATTTTGTTGCAGTGTTTCCCCTAGGATGGAGTTGTAGCAAGAGAGGTGAAGCAAAAAATTTTTTTGTGCACGTATTGCGTAGTTTGTCTGAATAAAAAACCCCAACACGTCTCAGCAGAATTGTTCTTGTGTCCATGAGCATGTGATGCACATTAGAATAATTAAAATTTCGTCATGTTAGTCATGGTCAGGGGTTTGGGGGTCCTCCCCCAAGAAAATTTTAAGTTTTCCAATGAAAAATATGTAATTCATATCCATCCACCCACCGTCAACCGCTTATCCTGCGTTCAGGGTTGCGGTGTATTTCACATCGTATTGGGCCATTATTTTCACAATATCTCTGAATAAATAGTTGGAAAAGCTAAAACAGATAATAAAACATGACCTTTATCTGTGTAGACATTAATATAAAGAAATAGGCTAAATTACTTTTACTAAAAACTTTCCTTGCCTCAGCTCCTCCAGTCACCACCGTCCTTTCTTTTCCTAACAAGCACTTTTTCAAACTCATCTGAAACCTGACAAATAATTCAATCAGTCTATACAGGACAGAGCTGTAGGCTAAACCACTTGAGTTTGTACCTGATGTTCTCAACATTGGACAAGTACGTAGTAATAAAATACAGCTACCAGTTAATTTGTATAAATTGAGCTAATGTTAAGTTACATAGCAGCCAAAAGATGAAGCCCACTGTATAAGCTTTTCTGCTCAGGTGCGCAGTCTGAAGGGGAGGGGAGATGTTAGCAAACTTAGTGCAAACAGGCTTCACTTTTCCAGCAGTTGGGGAAACAACAAACAGACTTTTCTTTGTCTTGAGAAGCTAACACACCATAACCGACATAGTATATTTAAGCCAGAATATTTTCCTCCTCATGTTCACAGTCACTTTCTTACGCTCTGACAATCAAACACTCGCTACACACCTCCAATTCGGAGTAGATGTCCTTTGAAGAGGAGATGAAGCGAGCCGAACGATGAGTGTTACCATGAGCGTATTGTGTGTGAGTGAAAACTAGTAGCGCATTGATAGATTGGATAGATGGATTGTTTGGGGTAAATACATTTTGATGACTCAGAAATACTGGCAAATGACTTTTTAATTTAAGAGAAATTATGATTAATATGAAAGAAATAAAGTGATCTGCTAATACATGCAGTGATATCTCTCAGGCAGAAGTGCTGACAGTGCCTGCCATTTTTCTATAGGATGTGATGTGTTCTTGTTAATGTTGCAAATGTCAAATGTGAAGAATCACCTGTATCTTAACATTCAAGGCATTTGCAACATACAAATAACAAAACAAAATGGTTAGATTTTTTTATTAGTGAGACTAAACATGTCCTAAACACTGTCCCTGTCCTGTCTCCTCTAACTTGGCAGGCACTTCATGTTCCAACCACTGAATGAACAAACCTAATATGGCTGCAGGTTTGCAACAGCACTAACACGGATCTGCACGCCTGCCAGTTGGTGCCTGCAAGCCATTAACCATAATCAATACTTAACACTGATAAAAATGATGACTTGTGCATGATTATTTTATTTTATCTTTCTATCTTTTTGTAAGTATTGCCTGATAAAGTCTGTTGCGGATGGAAATATTTGTAACTGTATGAATGAGGGATAAAGTCAGAAAGTCTGTTCATTCAATAAAACAGTCACAAATCTTTCTATGTCTTTCAGGACACACGCCTGCGTTCTGTAGAAGCCCAATAGATTTTCCTTTCCACAGTGTAAACATGTTATTGTGGCAGACAGTGTTTCAGCAAACGCATGCTCACTCACTGGCCATCTGACATGATTGACAGTGGTGATATGAGTACAGGCGCCAAATTACATCTATGAATGTCACACAAATATGCCATGAGTGTCGCCTGTTGCCTCGTTTCTCTGTGGAAGATATGGTTTATCTAGCTATTAAATAAATTTTGCTGTATCTCCCATGATACCTACAGTACTTCTGGTAAAGATTGTGGATAGTAAAAAAAAATCCAAAACCTTATTTTTTTAGAGCACATGAACAGCAGTGTAAGCAGTAATAAAGAGATGAATAGAGTTACAGATTGATATAGATATCTAGATGATATGAAAAATGAAAAATACACCACATGTATAGATACAGACATATTGTAGACCATGTATGTCTCCATACCAACCACAGCACTTGTACCACCTGTTTTCACTTACACAACATACCAGTATCCATTTGCTTAAGCCAATAAACAGTTTGAGTGAATTATTGTACTGTAAAAGTTAGAACACGCAGTTTTTATTTTACTGTTTGAGAATGTTAATAATTTTCCACCTCTCTGATTAGAGCTTTAGATTTAAAATCTTTAGACATAAAATTCTTTAGAACCTACATATATACACAAGCTATAGTTCTTTCAAATTGTATTATAGACATGGCGGTATTGATGCCTGCACCAGCCAATCATGGTGATGAACTATAACAACTCATTTTAAACTTAAAATATATATCAAGTATATGTCAAGTATTCACAACAGCAAATTTGTATTGTTTTGCCATGAGTAGTGTTCTTCTTTCATCTTGCTTGCTTCAGAGCATGGACAGGTCATGATAGAGCCTTGGTGGGTTTTGTCTCGTCTCACAAGCCCGCTGTCACAGCTATCATCGCTCCAGAACAAAAGGCATAAACAGCAAGCTCTCTGGTATATTTCTGTGTTTGAGTTCTTATGATTTACTATCCAGCTGCCCTCAAATATGTTCCAACTTGGCAGCGACTTCTGCTGAGGATTAGCAGCAGTCGTGGCTAACAGGCAATTGAATATTTATATACTGCTGAGCAGCGGCAAACAAAACCCCTTTTGAGGGTCAGCAGTTTGAGCTGTGAAATCACTCTATTTATGCGCTTGTTTACATAGCTCTTACAATATTTTCATGGTGAATGAATGCAAATTCTATCTCAATCATGACCTAGCTCAGGGGTTAAGTGGTGACAAAATGCATACGCATAAGGGGCAGAGGGACAAGTCAAACAATCTGTTCTTTTTACATAAAGGGATTTGAAATAGGGGTGGTCACCCTCTGGTCAAAATGGCCTCTTGTACTGGCTACAGCCAATGAGGGCAGTGAAGACTGCATGTTGTTTGCAGGCTTAACAGCCACAGAGCTGGGCTCTTCTTCTAGTCCCTAACCTGAAGGTGTGCGTATTAACTTTATCTGGCTAATCCTTATGCCATAGAGAATAGAAGAGGATTAAGACTTTAACCCCTTCAGAGAGAGTGTCTCATTCTGGGGCAGATAGGGCCCTTGGCCAGTGTCTCCCTGCTGGAGCTCCTCTCGGACTCATTGTCCCGTCACGAAGGCCAGCTGTCAGTGTCCCTGGGATGACGAGATGAATGAGGAGCCCTTGAGCAGTGCGTCTGCTCCCTCTGTTTACTGAGGGGCCTCTTGCTGTATAAATCACGACTTCAGGGCAGAACAGGACTTTACAGGACACTGGAAATAAAGAATAAAATTATTTTCTAATTTATGAATGAGTCTAAAACTTAAAGTTCCACCTGAATTAAATTTGAATCAACACAATTATAAAATTTTTCTCCTATTTTCCATTTTCTGCATACAATTTACTTGTATGTAGAAAAGCTACTTGGCAATAAACTGGTTTCTGAATCTGACTTCTGATGAGGAAAAAATGAATGGAGGCATATATAGTAAATATTAATAAATCATCAAAATATTAATGAATCATCACACCTAAGTAGATACTAAGTAATCCTATTACTTGTACAAGGCAAGTAGCTTCAGAGTTTTTGCTGGTGAATTTAAAAACTAGCTGCTTGTCATAATTATGTTCAGACACTCAAGCACTTGATTAAATATTGGATAAGTCAAACTTAATTTATTAACAAACTCACTTACTTTAACCAAAATCCAAATCTTTTCCTGAACTTAACCCAAGAGCTTTTCTTTCCAAACCACTTGCAACACTCAGGATGCAGACCCTGGTGTCAACAATTTCAGTGCATACAAATGCAGATCAGTGTGTATCATTACACCTGCAAATTAATAAAACGACCAAGACACTCTTTTTACACAGTATTATAAAGACACAGTCTGCAAAAGATCACAGCAGTTTTTTTTCTTTTAAAGATATTAACCCTCACTTGATTTCAGTATATTCAGGCACAATGCTATTGTAAAGTGGCCAAAAGAACTCTGATATTACTAGGAAAATGTAATGTTTCTGACTGTGAATGAAGATGTGTAATGATTCCTGTATGAGTAAAGATTATGAAACACTTTGAAACCATAAATCACTCACTTGCACAGCTGTGTTTGTCTGTATTGTTATTACTGGCTCTTTCTTTCAACTCTGTTTCTGAGTGACCTTCAAATCTCCACTTTTACTTTTTAAAGTCATTATCATGTAAACTGCTGTGCACTGTTTTCTGAATCTTCAGTAGCGAAACTACTATATATATATTTTCCACTAACTATAAAATATAATAAAAATTCAAAGTAACTTTGTTGAGTCTTTGTCATATCTTCCTATCAAGTGGGACATATTGTAAGTGTTAGAAATCCCTAATATCACCAGCTCGCTAGTTGATGTGAAAGGTTTTTCCCACTTGACTGCTCATACTTATGGCTTTACTTAAGGGTTCACAAGCCACAAAGGTTAGGAAATACTCTGTACCAATATACTGTACCTGGTGACAATAATTGACATTCTGGCAACAAGCCAGTTACTGATGGTTAAATAGAGATATGTAAAGACAGAAAGAGAGAGACAGGGGCAGAAGGAGGCGGGACTAATGACTCATAAATGAGCTGACGGCTAGGTGTTGGTACACCTGCACTGTTTGAGGGACTAAAAGGGAAATATAAAACAGTGTGCCCTCTCAGCTTGGACTGTAGGTGGTCTGGGCCTCACACCTGCCTCTGTACCCCAGCCCTGCCAGCCACACATCTGCACCATAGCATTGTCACTCACTTAACACCATGTCTCAACACAGCGTTTCTGCATCACAGGTATTTACCCCCTTGGGCTTACATGATGTGGAACCTGCAGGGGCTCTACTGAGTGATCAGCAATCAAAACACACACTCACTGATTAAGGTTGCTGCTGGGTCTCCAAGCTGAATCCCTCAGTTGGGCAGCTTCAACGTTAGGCCGATCTGTGAACCAACAGAGCTAATGTGTAATGTTTCGCTTCACTGCTGTCCAATTGGTGGTCTTCCCTTCCCTTGCCTCCTACACATCTTACTTGGCTTTTCTCACTTTTTCACATCCATTGTGCCACCTGAGACCCCGCATGTGCCTGCATGAACAGACTTCTCACTGTCACTCTCGCAGGTTCAACATACGGCCAAGAAAATACCACAAACAGGAGTATTTCTCACAAACAGATGTCCTGAGAAACCCCTCACGTAGGCGTTCACAGTCACCCTACAATCATCTAAGACTGTCAAAGCTCCCATTGATGGTGTAAGCTTGAGATAACCGTAGACTGTCTAGCATTGTGGTTGGCGGTTAGGGGAGTGTCTATTTCATGTCGTTGACTCAGCTCTTGCTAAGTGGGATGAGTGACGGTGGATGGGTGGAATGAGAGCCCATGACCAGCTGTTTTCCTGATGGTTACCGCAAAGGTCTGGACCCTGTGGATGATCCTTACCCATCCTGACCTAGAAGTCAGTTCTGCTGTCAACAGCTCCTGGGAAAGAACATGTTCATCTCTTTCATCTTGAAGTCTCTGAGTTTGGCAGCACCTTCTCATCCCAGCAGCTTTCAGCCTTCAGTGACTCAGCAACTGTTGCTGGTGGGGCAAAGTAAGCTGATCCTGCATGTTACAAAGTCCGCTGAGAAAGATTAGAGATTTTCATTTATATTTTCATTGAACTTTTCACATTAACAGTGAAATGATTTATATCTTCATTGATTACTATATAATCAAAATGTTTTCGTCAGGATGCAGTAACTCATCCACGCATTTAGACTAAACTTACTGGGAAGCACCTTAAGCCTACTTCACATTACGCGATTTTTAGCCCGAATTGCCGCTCAGCGAGCTCGGCGACTATCGGGCTGTGATCGAGAGTAAATCAGCGGTCGCCAGCCGTGTTTGTGTGAACTACTCAACGACGCATCTCAACGGGTTCCCGACACATTGCCGACGTCTGCCAGATATCTAGCATGCCAAATATCTGGAGGAGCCGGCCGACTCGACATTCACATCCAGCCAATGAGAGCAGGCAGCTACTTTTTCACCACAAAACACCTTTTACTCCACTCCAGCTCTCTCTGTAGCTCAAACGATTCCTGTTAATCCTTGTCTTTATAATAACAAACAACAGCTGTTTTGTCTGTAGGTTTGCGTCATTTCCCGTTTCACATTTCCCGTGTTTTCTTGACAAAATGTGGTTTGGAGACCAGCGTCTGGTGACAGAGCCGCTGTCAGCTCGTGTAGTATGTGACCCCTGTCACCGATCAGTCACGTAGCCACAACAACTTCAAGACTCCCGTCACAAGACGGCAAGTTGTGTGGTTTGAACAGCACGGCCGACGCTGAAAGTTGTGAAGTCTGCACGAGCCTTTAAGAAATGTCAGTGATATCTCCAGGATGGCTATCCATGATAGCTCCCCCTCCCCCAGACAGCCTGCCCACTGTTTTCAGTGCAAGTGCTCTCCATTTGTCTCTGTGGATCAAATGTCCCAGCGACTGCTCAGTTGATCAGCAAGCCTCCTTATAAGGTCGGAGCACAGAGAGCAAAGCCTTGAGAGAGCCCTACCAGCCCTTTCCCTTTATTTACACAGACTGTGGGTGCACACAAGCATGGAAAATTCACCCTATCAGACTTTCTCCACAAGCTTTGTTGAACACTCCACTAATGTGGCACTACCAATCACTGCAAACACTTACTTTATTTTTTGCATGTCCTCTCAGTTTTGTTCCAGAAGATGGATATGATTTACACAGTTATGTTTAACCTTTAAACAGGCTGTGTGAAGTGAAATGAAAAATGATGTAAATGTGTGTGTGAGGTTCAGTATCTCAAAAATATATGAAATTTTAACTGTCTGACACGTTGCCAAACACCATAGAAACTTTTCCATCTATAAGACTTCAATGGCTGATTTCATTTCATATCCCTTAAATTTATAGATTATATTTGCAGAGGTTGTCACAGCACAGATCAAAATTCGTATCGTGGCTAATGCAGCAACGACAGAGTCCCGAAACAGGAATTTCCTGCGCTGGAGGGCTGTTAACCTGAATCTTAGGGTTAATCTGTCTGGAAAACGGTAATATGACTTTTTTTCTGCTTAGATTTGGACATGTGACTGGTTGAGTAAACACATATTGAGAGATCCACAGAAGGTCTTGCGTGAACAGTACCTGCATTCAGCTCAGTAGTCTACCCCAGTCCCTTTTAAACCACTTGCACACACATGGTAACTTGGCTTTGTGCAATGAAATTTATTTTAAATACTTTTTAAGCTGATTTTCAAATTTGAAGCAAACCTTTTGACACAAAACAAACAAGGAACTAAACTCTCATTGCTTTTTTTTCCACCACAGCTGCTATTGATTTTTGTTTTCTTTCTTTTTTATCAGCCAGACATTTTTCCAGATACTCTACAGATAGTTAACATGTTTAAAGGCTCACACATGCTTAGTTTATTAGTAAACCACTAATGGAACTTAAGTTAATAGGATTGTGGGGCTTTGCTGCAGAAGCTGTTCATTTGCCAGGGCTTTGCATTTTAATTATCACAAGTTCCAGTCTACCCCAGCCAATTAAAAATGATGTATGGTTTTACGTTAAGACGAGTGCTGGCTCTCAGGAAAAGCACATCCATCAAGCTAACAACACGTCCATTTACCATTTAGGCTGAATATCAGGTCACTCTGATTGGCTGAAGTGGCTGTTGTGCTGAGACAACTTTATGCGAGAAGGATGTTGTTGATGTACTTGTGTTCTTTTTTATTTCATGTTCTTAGTTTTTTTTCATATACCCATTGCAATATTTATTCTGCTGTTATTTTCGTGACATTAATTCACTAGATTTGCAGATTATGCAAATTAATAACACATTTCTTTGTGCAGCCGTTCTTTGCCAAAAACAAAATTCCTCAGTGCATTTTAATTTGGCTACCCAGACTCTTTCAGCATTGTTTCTCCAGGTTCATTCAACCTTTGTTTCAATCCCCCATTTTGAATCACCTGCTCAAGGGGAGTCACAGTCTTGCACACACAGACACATAGAAGCGTCACCACACATGTGGCTAGAGGCAAATAAGAGTGTGTGTTTGTCTGCATGAGAGAGAGTCAGAGTGAAATAATCTTAAAACAATATTATACTTACATTGTAAACCCAGCACAACATGTTTTGGCTTACTTAATTACAGAAATGTCAAAGTGAATTTAAATTGACAGATTTGATTCTCAGTACCCCATATCAGACTTCCACCAAATTTAATTAACATTAGAACAGGAGTGACATCTTAACCAAATCAGTGAAGCCAGACGAACACATTCATGTCCCAAAGGTGAATTATCATGACTGGGATGTTTGTCTGCATTGTGGAGACTTGGCTTGACTGCTGAGCTAAAGGTCTCAGACATGCAGTTATAGAGATAATGAGGGAGTGGAGCCGAACAGGGGACAATCAGACCAGTGTGTGTGTGTGTGTGTGTGTGTGTTTTTCATGTTTTTATATCCCAGTGGGGATTTGAACCTGAATGCACACCAACCCACTGGGACTTGTGTGACTGTGGGGACAAAAATTTAACTAACATTTTGGAGGTTAAGACTTGATTTTAGGGTTCAGGTTACAGTTGGGTTAGGGTTAAGGTTAGGCATGTAGTTGTGATGATTTAGGTCAGGGTAAGTGGCTAGGGTATGGATTATGTCAATGACATGTCCCCACAGGGATAGAGGAACGTGTGTTTGTGTGTGCTCGCATGAAAGTGTGTGAGTACACAGACAAAACCAGTCGTCAATGCGTCAGTCCAGTGTCACGGCTGCCAGACAGTAATGACTACTGCACCTGAGAGCAGCCTTCAGCAGTCAACACACCTTAATGACCTAAAACATCCAATTTTATATACATCTTTGTAGGTTGTATTACATATAATGTGGACAGTTGACAAGAATGGAAAAAGCTGAACACATCCATTTAAACATACTGTATAAGCTCCATTAGAAGGAATCCCTCTGGTTTGACTCTGACGTTTATGAAGGTGAGTTTACAAGCCCCTTGTGAATGTACTTTGATTTGTTAATGTGGGATAAACCGGTTAGGAAATGCATGCATGTTTCTTTGTATGTCTGCAAGCTAGTAAAATCAGCCCGCTGGCCAGCCAGTTTACCAGCCAGGCAGCGAGCAAGGCCCCGTGGCAGTCTGGGTAATTACTGGCAAGTCATGAAGGCCAAATGGAATGTTTATGCTACCCTCGGGTCAGCAGGCGTTATGAGAGCGCTCTTCAAAAAGCCTTGACAAGATTTGCAGTGGGCCACTTTGTTATTGCTGTCCCTCTTTAAAAGATAATTAGCTTTTCACCATCGCTAGTTTAAAGTTTAAAAGCTTTGATATACTGTATGTGCACGTTTTATGGTATAGAGAGAAATGTCATTGTGAATTCAAGAAACACTCTTTGCTGTGACTTAGTTACTCAAAGCTTCCTGTCATTGCTGTTAAATATCCTTTGTATTGTAGTTTTATAATAATAGGCTGTAAATAATGTTCCAGGGCAGGATGCAGGTAAACACTAAGGCCATAAACAGCTTTGTTTGACAATTCCGCCCATGCTCTATGCAAACCTCACAAATGAGCTTGAGTATGATCTTTAAGCATAGCTGTCAGCTGCAGTGGTGGTGGCTTGGCCCTGGGCTCTTGACCCTTGATCCCTATAGGTACTGAGTTCACTGAATGGTGAACCTTGTGGCTCTGAGGGCAGATCCTCCACCAGTGGTTGGGAACGAGTCAAATGCCTCAAGGGCCACTGGGAGACATCAGCTTCCGTGCACATATGAGTCACGATTACAAAGTAACAAGCTCAAATCTTTCACATGTTCAACACTGCTGAGACTTTGAAATAATTTAATAGGAGGTCAGCCTTTTCCCTAATGTTTGCACTGCGAGTGATGCTGGCTGAAAAGCGAGCCCTGATGCAACCCCTCAAACTCATGTATGTGCTTTAGATATTATCCTGTCAAGAGCAGATACTTATTGACGAAGCTGTAGAGGTTCATATTTTATGAGAGAATATATTTTGGGAGCCAAAGCACAACTCCAAGGAAGCCTTCCTTCCAATGACTTATGTTATGTGAGAACTGGCCTGTTCATCCAAGTTACAACCACATTAAACTTCAAATCAATTTTTTCTTAATTAAACTTGGTCAGTAAATAACTTGTTTCACAAGACCCGGGAACTTGTTCGGAGAGTGTCAGAATGATCTTGTTTCCTCGGCTGAGTTGCTGTTCTTGGCAGTAAACAACCCATCACGTCCAAGCCAAAGTCTGTGCGGTTGTAATCATTTTCTCCTTCACTATGAGCCAACGCTTTTGCCTTCAGCTTGTTTTCAGCAGTTTGTCCAACTTATGGAGTGTTTGAAATGTATTCTTGTTAAGGGGAAAATAGTGTGTCTTTCTCTGCTTGCTATTGGTATTTTCCTTTTAGTCAGGCCCAAACTTTAACACAGTTTGTGGATGTGTTGTGCCGCCTGGCAAGGTTTCAGCTTTGGGTTACCTTATGCACTATGTATCTCTCTGTGTCTGCTCACGTGATGTAATGACGTGAGTCACTGTTGCCTCTGCAAACAGTCAACTGATGGAATTAAACAAATATGGGTTAAGTTACCCCCATGATAAGGAAAGATATGATCTGTTTCCGCTCTGTACGGTATAGGGGAAGTGTGATAGTACAGTAGCAACCAGTTCAGCGGATTTCATGTGAAAGCCCCTCTTGTTGGCTTTCCTTCTGTCCGAAATCCATGCGACAGAGATCTCTGTTGGGATAGCAGCACCACTTCCCACCACAACAAAGCACCCCGGGGCTTCCTGCTTAAAGGCCAATGCTCCAGCAAAAGCTATGTCAGCACGTATCTGCTGAATACTGAGCTGTGAATCATATCAAGATCCTGCAAGGGAATGTCTTTTAGCTCTCTAAGCTGGACTTTTCAGGCTCGGAGAGAATACTGAAAAGTAGAGACAGTCTGGCATGGCCTCAGGGAACCTGCTGCTGGTACAGTGGAGACTTATTCGACTCATTCACAAATCACACCATCAGTGGGAGAAAACGGAACAGACAGTGTTGTTGTGAAAGCCTGCCTTGTTCAGGGCTGTCTGTGTGGTGTTAGAATCCCAGCTCCTCGTCAGTACAGCGCATCTCTCTGGTATGAGGTCGTCTGTGCGATCTGGGGTGTCATAGGGGCAACCACCCTACTACGAGACAGACAGTCTTGCTCCTGGCAATGAGATATGCAGAGGAATTTGCCTCTTTATCGCACCAGCAATCGCACAAATCATTTTGTAAATATGGTCATATATCACAAACACATGACAACACTGATCGTTTTTTTTAATGACTTTTCTTGTTTTTATCGTAAGAAATAGAAATTAAACTGCTTTTTTGTAAAGGATTTGATGCAACCATTCAATCCACTGAAGTATATTTAGGTAGATAAAAGCAAGTGGACTCAAACATTTACCTTTTTAATTTAGCATGATCAGCAGTTGACAAATGCTTAATTTAAAGTTATTTAAGGTTTTAAATAACTCTAGGTTTCCTGTAGAGGAGTTAAAATCATATTGTGAATCATTGCTGATGCTACTAATGTAAATTAGGAAATAAACAAACTGCTAGAACTGATCGTACAATGTTTAAGCATTCAAAAGCATATAATATATGAAGACTAATAGTCGGCAGCCACGCTAGCTCTGGGCGGTTGTACTTAGGCACCATATGAAAAGTCAGGGGATCACCAGGGTCAGGTGATTTCACCCTCTGGGGAACATGAATCTCTGTATACATTTTCGCAGCAATCCATCCAATAGTTGTTGAAATATTTCAATGGTGCATCTATCAACTATGCCATCTCCAGGGCTATACCACTTGCATGGTTTAAAATCAGATCAGGTTCAATTGGCAGATTTGTGATACACAAACTGACAAAGAGAATAAAGCTGGGGGCCAAAATGAACACACAATCACAATCCAAAAAGGTAAGGCTCATTAAGCTCGCAGTTTCCTTATTGTGGTGATTATCATTATTATTATTATTATTACTAGCATTATTACTAGCACTGTTAGCATACACTCACATTTGGAGGCACTGACTAAACCCAAAGTAAACATACTGTGTTGCTCACATTGTTTAACATTATAAGCCAACTGAAAGTAATATGGTTCATGATCTGAATTCTGTCTGGGTGCAATCCAGCAGCGTTGTATATCCATTCTGTGCAAAGTAATGTAAATGTGTGATTAAAATGAACACAAACAAAAGAGACAGATGCATGATAGAAATGTGGCCTGATTAAATACAAATTTAGAACCAGATATCAAAAATCATAACAGAATGACAAGTGTGATTGTAGGTGGTAAATATATGGTGCTAGAGTTTGCTGAGGGCAGATGGTGCTCAGCCAAGTCTGATTCCGGTAAGAGGGCTGTGAGATGACACAACACATTCAGCTCAAACTTGCAGAACTGCTGGCCAGACTCAGGATGTGCCAGAGCATGCCAACCGCTTCCTGCCGGCTGGCCAGTCCCTGAATGTCACAGGATGTCATCTGGATCAAAGCAAAAGTCATTAGAATCAACATGAAGTAACAATGTTATGCCAGGCTTGATGAAGCCATGATGTGTGTGTTTATAGAGTGGTTGGTCATCATGCGGTGGGAAGTGTTCTTGATAGCTTTATACAGAGATTTAAATCCTGACCCCAGGCTGTCTACTAAGGAGCAGAAAACCTAAAACGGCTTCTTGGAAAATCTGTGTAGCTTTATTTGAGGAGGGATCAAACCGAGGGTGAGTTGCCTAATGAAAAGCTAATAAATGAAATGTGTACTGGAGGAAGTTTCGTGTGTCTTCCATCAAGGCTGCGCTCTGATCAGGAATGTTAGTTCACTTCCTTACCTTCTGTATCTGACTGTAATTACAGGCCTTGATATTTCCTGCTCCAGTTTACAGTGCTAACAGAGTGATTCGTCCCCTCATGTTCATACAGCTACTCTCAGTAGTACTAATGGCCAAGATAAATGTAGATTTCTCTGATAAATGAAGGATTGGGAAGTATGTGTTTAATATAGCTTCACCTACAGTTTGTTTGCTTGTCCTGTGTGCCAAAACGATTTAGTGCAGGAGAAGAAATGGTGCATATTTTTTGGACTGCGCTGCGTAATTTAAAAATGTTGGGTATCAAATGAAAGGCCACAATCCAGGTGTGTAAAAGTAAATGCTAGCACTTTTTTTTTTTTTTGCTGGAATGTGAAGACTTGAGAAAACATTTTTTGTGCACCTAGCGAAGGTGGGGGAATGAAAACAACATGGAATGAATGCAGGGCCTCAGAGCACCGTGTCCGGCATGTGCTGACGAGATCCAGAGACCAGACCTAATCCACACTCTCAGCTCAAACGAACAGAAGCACATGCATACATGCAGAAAAGTGCCTGCTCATGCACAAACACCCCAGAAAACTGCTAATGTTGCTCAAAACTAGTCAAGTAGTATGGGGGAGGGGCACAATGTAACACAAGATTTTAAAGGTAATTGGCTAATTATCAAACTAGGCAGTACATTTGCTCAAGTATGACTTTGAGGTACTTTACTTGAGTATTTCCATTTTATGATAATTCCACTTCATTTCAGAGGGTTGTTTGTTTGAGGTTGTACCCCACAGCATTTATTTGACAGCTGTAGTCACTAGATTTTTCAGATCAGGGATTTATATCTAAAACATGATCAGTTTAGAAATGATGCATTGTTATTGGTTAAACTACCCAATGTTATATAAAGTTGTTAAGATTAGCTCTACCGTGACATTAAAATGCCGTTTAGAGCTTAATGAGTCAGTAATAATACTCCAATAACATATATCTGTTAACTATAACAATCTGAATGGTGCCATTTTGCATAATGGCTACTTGATACATGTGCTGCTAATTTTTACGTACTTTCATAAGGTTCATAAGGTAAGGTTTTGAATGCAGTACTCTTACTTGTAATGTAGTATTTTTTCATCATTTTACTTAAAAGATCTTAATACTTCTTCCACCACTGACTGGATCCGTCAGGTGAGCATTTACACCAACATTTAGGATCAAAGTATTTGAGCGTTTTTCCACCATGCTTAACATCCGCTAATAGTTTGGTGGTTGGTAAAGCATTCCAGCAAGGTGATGCTCTGATGACACACTGGGAACTGGAATATCTTTCGTTTCTACAATATTTTACACTGTCTGAGGCGGGACAAGGGCATATCTGCTACATGTTACTGTGAAATGCCAGAGACCCAAAGTAAATTGACATGTGGCATGTAACAAACTCACTCACAAACCAACTTCATTTAATGAGACCGCTTGCTCTCTGTAGGCCTTTCAAATGGTTTCTCGTTGATAATGGCTGTCTGGAGTAAGCTACAGTGCTGTGGTGCATGACTGGCCAAAGCAGGACCAGAGGCCATAAAGCATCCTCTTTATTCATCAGAGAAAGCTGTCCTGGGGTATGTGTGTGAGCTCTAGGTGGACCGCAAACACAGTGGCTGGCCTTAACTCATGGATCCTCCACCCTCAACCTCCACACATGCATTTTTTTGCACAGATGAAAAACTATCTGGTATGCAGCTTATGATAACCTGATGAAGAGTAAAGAATGTATGGTCATTTTTTTTCCCGTTTTTTTTTTTCCTATGATGGCTCTGAAACAAAACATTTTCCCTCTTCCCTCTTTCCCTCTACTTTTTAGCAAAATGAACTTGGTTATGTACCCAAAATGATGCAGAAACAGTCGTGCCTTCATTTAAGTTACTGACTCACCCCATTTCAATCACTGAGCAGTTCATTAAAATCCGTCCCTCACATGGATACACAGGGAATTCCTCTGAGTTCTGTTGTGACCTAAATAGAAGGCCACACCTACGAAAATGGAAACACGAGCTTTTCAGAGAGCATGTAGGAAAGTATATTCCTCAAAGTGAAACCATATGACTCAATCCCTCGCTATGGTTTTAGCTGCAACATCGCCAGTCAGGGGGAAAGGTGTCTGGGAACACAGAACTATTCTCAGCACGCAGCCGACTGAAAGTTTATTATGGTCTTCACACATTTAGGCAAGCTGAGCATGGTCATTTTGCTTCTTTGCTGTTATTAATACAATATACCCAAATCCCAGTGTGAGGAGAGATTGGATTCGGCCTATATTGTTCCATTCACAGCCACAGGTTTGGGTGTTTTTACAGTTTACATGGATGCTGAAAGATTACTGTCAAACGCTATAGTGGAGGAAAACCACCATGTAAATTTAGCTATTGCATGAACCTAGAGAAACTGTATGGTTTTGTGCCGATAGTCTGAAGTCATGTGCATATTCCTGTTGTTTGGGAAAAGGTAATGCTGGTATTAGTGGGATTATTAAAGGAATAGTTTTGGAAAATATGCTCATTTGCTTTCTTGCCAAGGGTTGAGAGATGAGAAACAACTCTCCTGGATCTGTCAAAGGTGAAAAAATCTACCTACTAGCACCTCTAAACTCAGTAATTAATGAATTTAAACTTTCAATCCCTCCCTTTTTTTGCATCGCTAGTCAGTCTCACATCGCCTGGAATCCCACACTGCCTTACGAAATGATTCGCTCATGTCCCATATAAACTGAATGGGGCCAGACTTTCTCTCTCTACCAACTCTTGAGGGAAATTTAGCTGCTACATGCACCACTATGTTCACCAGCGTGTTGCTAACTTTGTCTGTCTGCTGTTTTGTGCAGGTAGTGTACGGTGGGTTTCCAGAGCGTTTTCACTGCTGCATGCTGCAGCTGAAAGCAACACTGAGAGCAGAGTGAACCAGGAAGGCTAAACAATGAGCTAAAACTTACTATAGATCTGTAAAGCTGAGGGGAGCTGCAGATTTGGAGGACAATTTTCTGTAGGTTGCCATTTCACATTGTCATTTGACTCATTGTCACTGTAAAATATTGATTATAGCCACTTTAAGCAACAGTACTTCAACTCTCTGATTGGGGCAGATCTCCATCTGCGGTTGGGGGTGTTTATTTGTCGATCATAAAAACATTTTCTGCCCATTCTTGGATAAAAATCAATATTCATTTTTAGATAATTATTTTAAAACCTACATCACCTAAATGGAACCCTTTTTTTCAAACAAATATACTGCAAAGTATAAGGAATTTTCCATTCAGTATATCCATACTATACTATTATTGTGCATATGGACCAGTGCATTTGGGAACAATTGAGTCTGTAGTTTCCTGTGACAATCTCTCTTTTACAAGTCTCTTGCCATTACTCATCTGTGGCATTCAATTTGTCATCGTAGTACTTGAAGTCATCTGTTAATGTCTGGCTGCAGATGCTGCACAGCCCCCAGAACAGGGATTGCCTGTTGTCCCTCCTCAAAGTATACATGGTCCCTTATCACAGCTCACTGAGCTCACATCTATCAAGATACACCATCTGCACTGCAACATCTCGCTTATTTCCTCCAGGTTTTTCATACAGTCTCTGTGTGATGGCGAGCGAAACTTTGACAAGCCAGCTTGCCCCCTGAGGATGGTTTGTATTATTGCTCTCCTCTTTTTGCTCAACATGGATAGCGGAGTTAACTTTGTAAAGAGTGACCAAACCAAGAGTTTCAAGAGTTTAGTTCTACACACAAATAAAAAAAAATTTGCCCGCTAACTATTACTGATTATTTGTTATTGCTCTAGCATTTTTGGCATAACAATCATTGTGGTGAGTACTGTGACCATTTTTCTTGTGTTTTATATAGATGAAGTTTGACTTCTCACACCTCGAGCTACCTGTTATTTGTTTTCTTTATTTATTCCAAACAAACACAGAGTTATACTGCAACTGAAAGTCTTAAGGGCAGGTTCACACCAACCTTGTTGAGTCCGGTTGAACCGAACCCTAGAGCATTTAGCCCCTTGCCGTGGTTAGTTTGGGTAGGTGTGAATGCCTGACAAACAAAAACAACTACTCGTTGGTCCGCCTCAAAGAGGTGGTCTCGGACCGCAATCAGGTGAACTCATGAGTGGTTCATTTCTGGTGTGAACACCATTCGAACCAATTACGGGAAGTGTACTATTGTATGTGTCATTTATTTGTTAAAAAGCATTTTCTCATGTTGTTTTGGTGACTGGCAAACTAGTAGTTCTTTGCTACCAAAATGTCGACTAGCTTTTGTTTACAACTTCTTGACCATTAGAGTTTTGCTTTTGTGAATGCAAACTGGTCCCGTTGGAAAGTTGAACAATGTATGAATGTACAATGTGACCTTTAGGTGTGACCCCACCCTTAAATGCACAATTCCAGCACAGCAATGTACCATTGGCTAATTCTCATTTATATGTCACAGATTATGACTTTAAGCAGCAAGCCTATCCCAAACCTATCTACCTTCCCCTGCCTGTTTGAGCAGCTGAGTTGTCGGGGGTGCGAGGGGGGAGGGGGCCCTCCACATGTCAAAAGCAGAAATTACTGTAGCATGGAGAGAGAGTTTTTGGTACACCCTCAGCTGACCTACACCCTCACCCCCTTCCCACCGCCACCAGCTCCAGTCAAAGCTCCCAGACACAGGCAGAAGGTGTGGGTTGTTTGGACACAGCTGGTGGACAGGCCGCGGGCTCCGACAACGATCAGATTGAATCAAGCATCACTGATCCAGCCTCTACCCCCCTCCCCCCCCCCAAACAAAACATACAAACCCTCCCTTGGTTATGTCTTTATAGTAGAGTAATTCTTTAGTCTTCTTTATTCTGATATCCTGCAAGGATGACACCGATTTAGCTCTTTTTTCCTCCTTCTTCATACCGTTACAGCACATAAAAAGGGAATGTTCCATATAATTCATGCTACTTTCTTGCACTACTTCAAGTGGTACTGACTGCTTGAGGGTTTGGATCATTTGGGGTTATTTCAGCTGTGGTTTGTGCTCAGGCAAAAGGGTGTAAATCATCAGAGCGTGAACCCAACATAAATCTGTACAGACCGTCAGACCTTCTTGTGTTTCCAATTTGGCTTTATGACACTGTACACTTGATATGTGTTTTTATATTTCATTATGGGAAACCAGCGATATCATGTGGGGATTGGCGCAGCAGTGGTCCTTTTGGATTAAACACAAACTAATAAAATGACACTTACTAATTTAAAGAAATACTCATTTCAAAAAGATAACATGCAGCTGCTACTTTTTTGGTGATTTGGGCTTTTGCTTCGACTAAACATTATTACTGTTTACTAAGTTTGTTCTTCATTATTCAGTGGTGGTCTCATTTGCAACTGTTTATTTAGCAGTTTTCAGTCTAGTCATTTGGAAGACTTTACAAATGACAGTGAACACACTCAGTCCAGACACAATCCTCTCTTTTTTTCTTTTCATTCCTTTCTCTTTTGTTCTGCACACACTCCTCTACACTGCCAGCCCAGAATCATGTCGCTGACATCTAAGTCTTGGGCAAAGGAGCCAGTCGGATGGCTAAGCATGAGAAAGAACAGTGAGGAAAGAGTCCGCAGAGTGACTCATGTCTCTTAAACTATGTCACTCAGGAACACCGCTTCAATCCACTCATCATAGCTTGTCTCATTCACAGTGACATCTGTCTGGCATTGTACTGTGGTTATCACCATAATAACAGACTGGAACAAGTCTCATTTTCCACTGATGCCTTATTGTAATGTTGACCAGAGTTTAACTACCCTGAAGCAACGTCACGCATAGTTGTTCACATTAGTTCAAACTTAAAGCGTCACCTTTTATATACAATTAAGCAGCTATAACGACAAGTATTACTGCGAAGGGTTAGTGTCAGCAGTGTGTCAATTCTTTATTTAGTTCAAGAGTTCAGATCAAGATTCAACATTGTGTACCACTCATAGTTTAGCTGCAACCATTTCAGCTCATATCTGTATTGTATGAAATTGTGTATTGACCTGCAAAACGTGAGCAAGCGAGCAACGCCTTAAAGCAACATTAATGCATTTTATGGTCCCCTTGGGGCCAGAACTCCAAAAAAAGCTGACCTAATGGCTACCATGCTAGCAAACAGTTCCCTATTTACATGCATGGAGCAACATTAAAATTAATTTGAGTCGTGTTTCTGGTGACATGATGACAAATTTAACTCCAATATTTACTTTTATTTCAAGTTCTGTTGGTCAACACTGTTGCTTAAGAAAAATAGCATACAGTATCTATCTCTTTACCCATGGGATGCTTCACTATCTTCACCAGCAAATCGCTAACTTTGTAAGTCTGTCATTTGTTACTACAGGTAATGTACATTGAGTTTATTACAGCAAACACAAACAGTAAAATTGTGGGCAGTAAAATCAAAACAATACAATAAAATGCTCCACAAAACAAAGAACTATGTATAGATAAATTCTATAATGTTTATTTATCAACTCATTTCACATTTGACATCTGACCCATTGTTATTATACAGTTATTGATTAGTGCAGCTTTAAAGCTTCCAGCCTCACAGTAAACAGTTCAAATAAGTTCAATTGAAGCATGGCTTTGCTTTACTTTGTAGGACTTCAGAAAGAACCAAATAAGTAAGTTTGTTTAGGACTGAGTCTAAAAATAGTATTTCCCTTCAAGCAAGTGAAAAACTGGGAATCATTTTTTTAAGGATGGATATTTTTTGCAGCGTGATCCTCTCTTGGCTTGCTCTCACTCTCTGAAATAAACCATTGCCTAATATAACCCAGAACAATATGCGTGCCCTGACAATGAATTATCCTCCTAGTTTACCCTGTATTTATATCTTCATACTGGCCTGATCGGCCCCATTGCCCAACTGAATTGCTGTTGCAGTGCCGGCTGAAAGAGGATAATTTGTCTTCATCAAAAGTGCCTTCAGAAAGTGTGGACACTTAAACAAGCCTCCTCCATCTGAGCTCTAAAAAGCTCTTAGTTTTCTCTCTTGCAGGCATATTCTTAAATCCCACCCCATTATGATGGTGACAGACTATATCCGCAGTGATGGACACAGCTCCAACACTCTAACCATCACCTCACTGACCTGAAAATGTGTAGTTGTAGTTTTGTGTGTCCCCGTGCTGTGTGTCTTTGTTAATGTGCACATGATCCATTGCTGTGTCTCAAATGGCTCCTGCCTGAAGAAGGAAAAGGAGGGTGATGACACTCTCCGTCGCTCCCAGCTGATCCCGCCTGGGTGCTCGGATCACTCCACACCACGCTGATTATGCAGGAGACAGTGAAGGAGTGTTGGGTTAAAGTGATGGATAAGCATTTGAACAAGAAAAAGAGAGCAGTTGACAAGGGTGTATACATAGACGTTATGCTACACCACCTGAGTGGAAACACCTTTTGTTCTCCTGACAGCTCCTCAGACTTTGCTATAACTGATCTCCAAGTGGTTGCTGCCTCTATTGTATGACAAGTAAAAAAAAAAATACAAGGTTAGTGATTTCTGTTGGTCGATTCTACAATGATGCAGTGTGTAATGTGGTATTGTAGAATAAAAATTTTGTAAGCATGTATGATTTGGTTAATTATTGCAGGACACACAAAACCTTTTAACCACCACTACTTTTGTAACCCTGATAGTGTGAAGCAGAACTGTTAAATCGCAGTCTTGTAATAAATGAAGGTGTGAATGAATCTGTGAGTAGAAATGCAGGTTTTTATGTTAAACATCCATAAAGACCATGAAGGAAAACTACTGTAAGACTGACCTCCATAAGCCTTCCTATGCAGATGAGACTCAATATAGAAAGCATAACATAAGGAAACATGCAATATATTTAAGCTACAAAAGTTAGTTTACTGTGAGGATTTTGGAAGTGCTGTCTTTAGTTCTTCTCTACAGTATTGGCTGTGTGGTTGAAAATTCAACTGGCAACAAGCTCTATAAACATTTATGAAATTATATTTTAAGAAAAGCCTTGATTTGTCATGCAATTTATAAAATCACTTTTACAAAAACAACAGCCCTCTGCTTACATTACTAACAAACCCCTTTCCAGTTTTCTTGGCTAATTGCATTGCAATTGTTGTCTGAATCACAGAACACAGAGTGGTAGAGAAGGTTGTGTTTTCATATCCCAGAGGAAATGTTCAATAAAACCTAGTTTTATTTGATAGTTATTTGTATGCAAATCTCATCTTGCAGGGTTGCCTAAAGAAAATAGCACCCAAAAAGACTCAAATTCTGCTTATCATGTAAATGCTAAAACACCTTGCTTTTAAGCTTACTGTCAAGGTTAAACCCAAACTAAGAAACATTTATTCTACAGTGCAAAACATCAAATAAGTCTGCCACCTTCATGACAGTCACAACCTTCGGAATTCACTTCATTTAGCATAAGAGAAAATTCTCTTCTTGAACTGAATCAATTCAAAAAGAATTCACTGCAGCTTCTCTAAAGCATGGCTTCTATTTTGTTCTGGCTGCAGTTCATGAATAATCTTCAATTTGGAAAACTAAAACCAGTATTAAGATTGATGCTTTTCATCAGACTGCCACAATACATCAGAGTCACAATCATCCACATGCCATTTCCCCAGAAAACATTTATCTAATTTTCCTGTGCGTGGCATCTTTTGTTTGTCTCTGAATGTCACAGAAGACTGACTGTTAATGGGCCAGCATGACCTGTGTGTGTGTGTTTATGTGTGTGTGTGTGTGTGTGTGTGCGCGCGTATGTGTGTGCCTGCATGCATGTAGCCACCTGCAACACAACAACAGTGTGCTTAGCGGGCCCTTGACAAACACACGCACATAGGATCAAAGGTAACAATTGTTTCTTTAGATATCTGATTCAAGTAATTCCCTGCCTGACACAGGTGTTGGATTGTTTTCCAAATTTCAAAAGGTCAAGTGTGTGATTTTAGAAGCTGATCTCAGGGGAAAGTCCTCTTTTTGGCTAATTAGACAGATCTGTCCCTCAAAGACCACAAGTTTCGGTCTAAGGAAATGAAATCTCTCTGGTGACACTTTTAATGAGAAGAGTGTACAAAAGAAATCACACAGTGGAAATGGTAATGATGTGCTGTGACAATGGTAATAGCTCGGTCATTAAGAGTAGCACAGAAGCTGTGCACATGGTCCGGCTTTCATTGTCTCCATCTCATTAAATTCCAACTAAGTGAAAGACAGGTCGTTTTGAAAGCAAATATTCCAAAATAAAAGACTACATTCACAGAGAGTGTGTCTAATTAGGTGAGCATTGATTGACATACAAACTGTCTTTGTGAGGAGACATTCCCAGTCATGTAGTTGATGCCACCTTGTGTGTGTGTGTGTGTGTGCGCGCGTAAGAAACAAAGCGATGGTGCAGTCGGATGTGTCACCTATCTCTATTCCGGGCTCGTTCCTTCAAATCACGTCTGGTAGTCAGTGTTTGGTTGGCAAAAGTACATCAAGGACACTGTTCGAGGCCGTCAAAAATGAGAAAGGCACTCAAGTGTTATGAAAGAACCAGACAGCTAAGAAGCACATTTCTTTATATATTTTATAGCTTTGACATAAGCAGAGGAGACTTTCCTCCAGAAAAACAGCATCAGTTGTTTGTTCAAATGCCTGAAACAACCCTTGTATACTTTTTTCTGACAAGTCACCTCCTGAAATCAAGCAAATAATGACGTTTCTTAAAAAAAACATCAAGAAGAAACAATATACTGTGATGAGTCTCTTAAAGGATAATTCTGACAAATTAGGTTTTATTTTTGCAGGTCATTCTGCAATATTAACATTATAGACGCCAAGTTAATTACTGAGATCTGGACAAAAAAAAGAGCTTATCAGAGTTCACAGGTTCAATTCTACACCATATTTGTCCTCGCAGATGATTTTTATGTGCAATGAGGACTTATTACCAACATTTTTGCATGTGTTCACTTTTGGTTTCACTTTCAAATAAAGTGGTTTAGATAACCTGAACTTTTTTACATGATTGCCTGACCCCTCGTGTTTCTTATCCTGTGGGATCTCACCAATTACTTTTACAGTGTTGTTGTAGGTTGTAAAAAACATAACTGTCTTAAATGGCTTCTTTGGGCCTATTTTCTTGGTCAGATGATGTTAGTTTTCCAGGTGTAAATTGTTAACTATGTGAAAATGAGAGAAGAGATATTAACAAACACAGAATGATAGACAAAGGACAAAAAATGAAATCACAAGCAGTTGGCTTCACATATGGTGTGAGGTAGTTGCTGCCAATAGAGAGAGCTGAGAAGGATTAACACTTTTTTTCTCACTGTCCTTTCCAACCTTTAGAAGCCTGGGTGGCCATGCTTTCTGGGTAATGTAGTGAAGTTTTGGAGTCTGGTGAGGCCCGAGTGGCTGGGTGGAATTGGTCCTCTCTAGAGACTCATCCAGCCTGTTTGTCCCCAGCCCAGGGGGATGAAAGGTGACACCTGACCACAGCCTTGTGTTTTATATACTGCTCAACATACTTTCCATTCACTATCACCATATAATCACACGATCAAGGGCAGGCGGGCAGTTCTACATGTCTTCTAAATGTTGTCTATATTTAGCTGAGTCTTCTTCTTTGTAATGCCTGTTTCCATCTGTCTTTAACTCTTGCTCATTGGCATATTTTCTACCCCCTTTCTGTCTCACTTTCTCAGTATTTCACTCCTTTTGCCTTTACTTGTCCGAGGGTTGTTTTGACATTTCCGCTGTTTATATCCTCCACAGGCACAACCATCTGTGGCTGACCCTGACCACACTGCATTGTCCCCCAGGCACGGACCCATGTTATTATCATCCAGAGCAACATTCGTAGAGTGGAAAAGGATTGTCACGACCGCAAATACACCAGTTTCACATTAGGACGGCAGAGCTGTAGAGGGGAGCGCGCACAAATCCCTCATCCTAGTTCAGCACTTGGTCGGTGAAATAAAACAAAGGCAAATGCCGAGCCCGAGCAGGGATGGGGCTGCTGATAAAGATCTGTCAATAGCGCATTTCCACAGGACAGAGGATTGGAAGGAGGGAGGGAGAAGGAGTTTAAGCGATTATGGAGAGGGGTGCAAAGCAGGGGGGTAAGTATTCCAGTGAAAAACTCTTGTTACTGGACAAACAAGTATCTCCAATTGAACATGGCTGTTTCTCAATCTGCGTTCTTTTCTGTACTTGTGTTCTTGTGGACTTGTGAAACGTCGTAAGTCGCAGCCAAAGTACTGTTCTAATTCAAAAGTCCACATCTAGCCAAGTACAGTCAAATACCCGGATGTGTTCTCGCTCCGCCCGTTTTACCGAGCCTGCAGCAGTGGTGACTTGTGTGGACTTCGGATCGCCAGACATCCCAGAATGCATTTTGCCGACAAAATGGAAATGTTGGATGAGAAAACTCAGAACTGTAACTTATAATACTGCTGTTCTTGTGTCACATATAGTAGTTTTAAGAGTTTTTTATGCGGGAATATAGTTGTTTAAACTACAAATATGTGGTTGATTTCTCAAGTCAGAGCTGATTTAAAAAATTGCTACGACATTTTCGGAGATGTGAGGTCCTGCCAGCTAACGGGTCCGGCCGTCATCAAGTCCGCTGCTGTTCCAATTGCTGAATGATGGACTGCGTGTTCCCGTTCCTGGAAGTCTGTACCCTCGAGCCGAACTTGCCAAGTCCGAGCGTTAAAGTACAGAAGTCCGAACTTGGCGAACTTGGTATTGAGAAACAGCCATGTTCTTCTGAAGCAGGTTGGCTAGCAAGGAATTTAAGGAATGGGGCTCGTACCTTCAGACTACCTTTACAAGACCACCCCCACCACCCTTCAAAAAAACATTCCTCCATCAGCCTGTCAGTCATGCAGAGGTGGAGACAGAATTGTTCTGGCGCAGCCCCAGGTTGATGATTCTCAGGATACTGATCTACAAGAACATGAAAAATCCTTGCATGGAAAGACACCTTTCATCAGAGCAAATTCCATGATCATGGTGCCACAAGTTGAAGTGAAACCTATGCCTGCTATTGCTGATACTAGAACCAGGGCCCTTAATCTGGTTATCTGGCCCTTTTCAGGCTCTAACAGGTCTGTAAAAAGTAATGTGTTATACGTGAAGTGTCGCTCAGAATTGCGGCTGACCCCATTTTGTTAATGTATTTTTTTGTGGCGGAACAAAGCTGTTGATGGTATTTTACTGAAGCAATATGACCCGATGCTGAATTCCACAGGCACACATTAAATTACAGCCTAGTGCAGCTGAAAGCTGCACAGGATTGCAGTCGAAGATGTACAGCCCCTGTTATGAGGGAAACAGACACTATCCACTGGGCCAGCCCTTTGCAAATGGTTCCCATTGCCAAGTTAAGACAGGATAATGCTGAAAAGGGATTTTATACAGCAGAGTAAGAATTTATACAAATAGCTTCCAGGCGACATCTCTCAACCACAGCAATTCTCAAGTTTGTGTTGAGTGTATAAAGGTGTGAATTTCCTCATCAGTTTCTCCCCTGGAGTTGCAATCATACACTGTGCGTATATCTATACATGAGACATTGCCTGGAGTACAATATCATTCTTCCCAAGTTCTCACAGTTGTTCTTAACAAGGGGATAACTGCTGGGGGAGAGATCCCTCAGGAGGAGTTAGTTTCAGTCTAGGGTGCCAAAAAATTGTGTCGAAGAGCCACTGACAGTGATACAGAAACCGAACACTGGAGCCAGTGTGTTAGTTCTGATTGGACAAGGTCTGAAAACTCAGTCAGGGAGAGAGATGGAGCAAATACAGGAGCATCAGGAATCCCTATTGAAGACTGGGGGAGAGGAAGGAAGGAAGACATTATAGAGTAAGTAGATGCAGAGAAATCAGGGGTCCTCTTATGTCCCTTATCTGGGTAACATAAGGAATCTTAATAATAGTTCAGGTTGTGTGCTCTGCACTATCTCACAGGCGACAGAAGACCGGCCTGGGGAATGCAGCATGCCTAAAGGAGATTCAGCCCACTGCAGGGGAATTAATAGCAGAAGCATTTCAATGTCTGGGATAAGAATAAAAGGCTGAGGGAGGACACAAAGATAGAAAAAAACTAACGGAAACCAGCTAACATCAGGGTCTGATCCTCTGACAATTTATGTTTGAGGCATAACATTTAAAGGGGCGTGAAAAATTCATCAGGGAAGCTTGCCCACATGAACTAAGATGCAGACCATACTACGTGAGGAGGGAAGATAATGCCTTGAACTCAAATCTCTTTGGTGGCATGGCTTGGTTGAACCCTTCTAGTGTTTGTCTTTCCCCCAGCTCCCTGTTTTTCCAGCCTAGAGGCGTACAAAACTTCCTCAGCCTTGGACTGGGAGAGCATTGTGTATGTGACTACTTAAAACCCTCAGACTTTCCACCTGCACGTGCACATTACCTTCTGAAATTCCCCAACTTAAAGCCCCACAAATGTTTTTAAATATCAAAGTTATGTTATGCAGATGCAGAAGCACCACCTCTCCCCAGTTTGGATGGTTGTATGATTTGGAAAGGTGCCTGGTTTTTGTATGCAAAACCTCCTTACTAGAACTACTTTTTCAGTATGTAATTAAACAGTTATTTCGTCTTATTTTAAGGTGGAAATTCTGTTAAACAAGATATGCTTCAGGGAGCAGGATTATTGGATATGTAAACTTCCTTCAGGATATACCTAAATCAAAGACTGGCTTCTCCATTTGGAAATTGTTCAAGGATGCAACTCTTTCAGATATTACTGTTGGGGGTGAGGATGATTGTAGATGGTGGACACAAAAGCCGGAAACAACATTAATTATAATCAGTACAAAAACCTTGTAAAATAGACTAATTTCAGGTTTTCCTAGGGTTAGGTGCCGGAGTGTTAATTGGCCAGGCCAGCTATTTTCACCAACTATTCTTTTTATAGGTTTCTGACATAAGGGACTCACAAAGAATGCATTTGCTCTGGCCACCCAAATGTGCTTTAAATAAAACCATCTACAACATGGTAATAATTCCCTTGTTCTCCCTCCTGCTCTGCTTGTAGACCATTAACAAAGATCATACTAGCTAACACCAATAGAGATACAGCAGGGATGGAGGCCAGGAAATATCATGACACTACTACGAGGAGTTGGTTTCTACTTTCACCCTGTAACAATTCCACACTTAGCATGCAGTCAGCAAACAAGCCTTCTCTTGTTTCAGTGGCTGTTTGTAGTTATTCAGGGAGAACAAGAGCCAATTAAAGACTACAAAGGCTAAAGTGTAGCATATCAGTTATAATAGTCTGGTATTCACAGAATGCTTGATCAACAAACCAAACAGAATGCCAATAGCCTATTGTTACTGTAGCAGTTCATGTAAATCCTGGAGTCTATTACTGCCTTTCTTTGCGGGATTCTACAGAAACAGTGGGAACCAATCAGAATCTGACTTTCTCGCTGAATCTTCAGCTCATGCATTAACTTGTTTGTTTTAGTAATGTGGTCCCATTTGTCAATCTGTGACAAGCTGTCCAACAACAAATCGGTTGGGCCTTTTGGGGCTCTGGGATGACCAGTGGTCCCTAATTGGTCACCAGTGTCTGAGTGTGGACGGCAGCCAGGTGACTGGTCAAGAGATCCATCTGCTCTGTTGACTGGTCAGGCTTTGCATTCAGCCTTCAGCCTCTGCCCCAGTCACTTGTTTGTTTGTTTTCCTGCCTTTGTTTGGACTAGAGATTTCCTGTGTAAACTCAAAGAAACAAGATCCCTTTAGAAAAAGAATCCCCTCCCAAATTGTTTGAATCCACCTCAATGTGGATTTATTTTCTCTCTTTGTGGGAGCAATGTGCCAGCAACAAAGCAATTACCCCATATCTCAAAGGGAATTACAGGGAAATATGTGTATGGAAGAAGTTTCTGGGGTAGACACGGTCTCCGTTTGTATCTCTTTATTTCATATATTCCAATATGCAAATACCCCAGTGGGTTACAGGAAGTCATGACTTGCATAGTAAAAAACTATCTCAGCAAAATTACACATGCACAGCAGCTTCATATTCACTCACCCTGGACCAAGCAAACATGCAGCTACACATAAAAAGTGGAGCAAACATGAAAGGCAGAACAAGCCACTTGATTAAGACCACACTAACACTCCAGAAAATACCCTCACTCAACCTGGCAACCAAGGTTATAACTACATACTTTCGGTAGTTTGAGGTGTGAAATAGAGACTGGATTCTCCTAGACAGCCTAATAACGGTAATTTCAGGCCAAATACAGATCATCTTGAATGAACTGTTTACTTCTCAACCCTCTGTATTTACATTTCCTGAGTATAAAATATAGATGCAAATAGGATTCACTAAAGCTCAATGCAGAATCCCAACAAGCTTGTAAAATGGAACATTTCTCAAAGTGAGATGCATTAATGTTTTTGCACAACCCGAAAAACACAAAGGTTCACAATAGGCCTTTTAACAATTAATAGAAGAGATCTCCCCCTGAAGGACAGACATTCTGCGAAGTAAAAGGGAGCAAAGAAATGTGTAAAGAAAGAATAAAGTCATCGCACCCTTGGGTCTACATACGAACTGTAAATAGGACTTATAAAGAAGAAAGTATCATCTTTTGTAATTAAATCAGTTGTGTTGGTGAGCTCCTTTTTCAGGGGTTACGTCCCCTTAAGCTCCTAATCTTTTTAGAGCAATTGACAATTAAACCAAGACGTTTACCGCTGCTCTGTCACACAGCCCGACAAACACAAAACAGCTGTGACAGGGAAAAAAAATATTGGTTTGTTTACAAAATGATGCCCTGATGCTCAGCAATTCACCAGGATTACATTTGATACTCAGCAATCAGAATCAAGTTCCATTTTATTAAACCAGGGGGGAACAGTCACATGCCACATGAACGAGAGATAAGCTGGAAAGTATGCCGACCACGTTTATGGTCCAAAGTCATGTGATGCTGCTCAGAGTTGTTTTGTTTTTTCCAACACCACCATAAATATCTCATTAGATAAGCTGTAGATAAGCTCTGAGAAGAGGATAGATAAGCGATCGACAAAGTGGTTTTAACTTTCAGGTCTAACCAGTCGAACATTCTGGTCAGTGATGTTAAATGGCATCTATCTGCTTCAGTGTTACAGAAACCCAATATATACACCCCATTTATTTAAAACTGCTCTCCTTTGAGATGTTGTCCTCACCTGGCCTCTTCTATCTTATTTAGACTTATTTTCAGTGCAGTTTTTATGTTGTTTTGAAGCAGGCAAATATAGAACAGAATCAGGTCAAATATATCGAAGTACATCTAAAACATTTAGCTCTGATGTTAAAAGACACATCAAAAATAAAGTAAAACATTTTAAGGTTAGCTTAACATAGTTGTTTGTGACTGACTTATCACATATATGAGTTGGTGGGTTAAATGAGGTACCACCTCATTTAGCTTGAATTCTATGAATTATCTTCATATCTGTGGCGCTGATAAAGAAGATACACTGCAAATGGTTGCAGTGAGGTGTGATACCAAATAGTAGGTTATGTCCATCTGGTCCACATAAGATCTGGCACTGCAATGCGTTCCATTCCTTAATGCCAAGGATGTGTAGAGAATGACTGACAGGCTTGAGCTCGCTAAACCTGTTCTTACTTAAGATACATTGGAACAGTCAGATCTATGTGACGGTCACTGGGTCGTAACCCAGGTCAGCCAAAGATGTAGCGTCTGTTCCAGTAAGAGAAAGAGCCATAAAGGTCAAAGAGCATGCGATTAAATTGACGCATTTGACACATTTACGTTTCATGTTTCAGCATTCGTGTTTTCGAGACAGCAGAGTTCCAAAGACATTTTCAGATGCAACAAATGATCCAGATTTGGTTGAGTTGTTTGGGGGCACGCTGTCACTCTTGATGTCATGGAAAGACCTTATCTGGGTCGCAGCAGGTCAGAGAGCTCTTTAAATGGCCACCAGTCAAAAATCTTATCTCAGTTGTCTTTAGATTGTCATCACATGAGATCATTTGTACCTCTGATGTGCAGAACCCACAGATATTATGTTTAGCACTAAGGACTCTAATGGTGCCATCACATTAACAAAAACACAACCTGACATTGAATGCCGCTCCAACCCAAATCTTTACTATTGTATTATGCTCATACTGATGTATGGGTGGTGGCCATTCTCTTCAAATCTTTGATCATCCCGGAACATTTTGTCTAACTCAATAGACAGTTAGCCTCTTTTCAGTGTATGCATATAGACTTACCTTTCATGGCCCACTGTAATAGGAGTAGTGTTACAGTCTGTGTGGGAGAACATAAAGCACATTGTGAAATTGTCATATTAATGGCAAGCAGGACAAATAGGTTTGCAAAAAAAATATCATATTTCTACACCCAGTGACAAATTGTATGTGAGCATGGAGGTGCAAAAGAGGGTGACTTTGCTATTGAATGGATGACTACATGAATTAGTGGAGTGCTTAACATTTGAAACAGAGAAACATCACATTTTAAAGTTCACAGCATAAATGATTGGTTCATAAATAGCCTAGATAAGGCAAAAGTTCATTTGAAGATAAGGGAAGCCTACAGGTAAAGGCAACAGAGGAAGATTAACTCTCTCAGTTTTCAAGCACTTAAATTACACACAGCTCTTCTTAAACTCCCCACTGCAGCTGCAGGAGTTAAACTCACAGGAGCATTTGTCCACTCTGCTCCAGACTGGTCCGTCTCTCCGGGATTGGTGGGTGCTGCTTGTTTAAGCCAATAGGCTGAGAGCAACGCTAATGTCATCTCATTGTGACTGCCGAGAAGGAGCACTATTGCGTACGGTGCGTCGCTCAAGTGACTGAGATGTGGTGACAGCGGGTGAAGTCAGACCAGGCTCTCTCAGCGTTTCTCTCCAATGCAGGCAGTATCTGGAGTTTAAGCTTATCGCTTTGCACAGCTCTGGGTTCAGCTTTACGGCACAGTGGTGTACCCTCTCTGGACTTTTCATCTTATGCCAATGAGACGCAGCGTGAATCGCTTTTCTCACTTCAGGAATATTGGGTCTGGATACTCTGTTAACTGCGACTGAAAGCTTTGGGGTGAGTGGACCAAATCATTAAGTGTTCTTTAACAGTGGTTTTGGGACATACATTTAAGAAGTTGTTTTACTGTTTACGGTTGCACCAGTCTATTTGTCGGAATTTTGTGGTCACATTATTTTAAAATTTTATTAAAATGCTCTAAATGCAGTGCTATATAACACTGAGAAATTTCGACCTCAGTGTTGTGGTTTTATAATGGAATACAAATAGCACAAAATATAGTTAAAATTACCCAACTCTATCAGTTGAACTGACTCTATAGACTCCAAACAAGTAAATGGCTACTTATGTCAGCCCAAAAAGTCAAAGTAGCTTTAATTTTTCTAACCCTCCAACGCTGCTTTGCGCTTTTACGCAGCAACATCTCCAAAGAGACACTTTCCCCTGCGCGTGTAGCGAGAGTAACCTCATTTCTCTGACGCTGAAAAAACATGTTCGGCGGGTGGAATTCTGGAGTCCCCGGGGCCTCCAGATGTATGGACTCAGCTGTCGCCTGTCACTTTGGTGACAACTGGTCGGCTCTGCGTGACCGCTGCTTGTCCGCCACTGCTGGGCTCCATAGCTGTCAAGAGTGCTGTTGAGTGAGGGAGAATGTGTTCACACACCCCGGCCACATACAGTATGTGAAGCCCCTCTGATTTTCTTCAGTTCTAACCATGATAGATAAAGTGAGACCCATCCATTCTGAGGAGTCATTCCATCAAAGATTTAAGTGAATACATCTGGCATTAGCCTATTAGAAATTAACTTTTTTAAAGAAGATTCTTGAGTCAGGTTTCCTCCTCCTGGTAGTATGACCTGCACTACTCTGCTTTGTTTCTTGATAAAATCTAACGAAAAAACAGTAGCGATACCTATATAGTGATTGGTTTTAAGACTTAGATTAGGATGGACATTTTTGCAGTGCAGTCATCTCTTTAAATAAAAATAACCATGCAAGCAGTTTGAGTAAATTCATCACTCCTTATGGACCTCTCACAGAGTTAAACATGTCATAAAGGATTTCCTTTGGAGGACAAGGACATCCTCAAGTTTCAAACATTTCCATTCTCAGCTGTGATAGAAAGTGCTAAACCTACAAGGCACAGGAGAGCAGTTACCGTTATATTTAACCACGGCTGTCTAAGATAATGTTTTGCTCTCATTGGAGCACAGTAAACATCACCATAAGCCATTAAGTCCCGTGCATGGGTGCTCTCTTGGGGGCTAATAGAATGACAGGCCCACTTGGCTCAGACCGATCGCCATAGAGCAGTCCGACTGGCCAGAAGTCTGTCATTATCGTCACAGCTGACAAAAACAGAGCGCTGCTGATCCCAGGACAGTTCAGCTTGAAGCCTGACAGCTAAGTGAGAGGACAGACCCAGGAGGTGCCATGTGGAAGTTATTTGAGGTATTGAAAAACAACACAAATGAAAATGGATTCAAATAAATGGAATTATACGTGGAGCACTTTGACAGTACAAAGGAGGAATATTAACTGCAGGATCTGCACAATGTCAGCAATGCCACTTCAAAGTGTAAATTTTGCTGTAATTGCACCAGAAGGTATTTTGAAACATGGTCTCTTCCATCCATGATTACAGCACTTTTAACCATCTTGATGTTTTTATTTTCCTTGGGAAGGTGGCCAGTGAAGGACGAGGGTAAAGAAAGAAATACTCTGAGTGAGTGTGAGTGTTGTGGAGAGAAATACAGGGAGGATAGAGCACAGAACCAAGGTGGTGGTGTCACCTAGTGGCTAGAATACAGGTTGACGCCTTCACTGCCCAGGATCACAGAAACTCACCAGTAGTATTGTCTTTACAACCTGCAGTACTTCACATTTTCATCAAAATAAACTAAAAAAATATATTTTGAGTTTTTTTGTGAGGTAAGGACAGCACAAGCCTTATTACAGATGTCATTGTAAGTACTGACAAATACAAAATGAGGGCACATTGTCCTACATCTGAGACCCATCATCTAATACAAAATATATTTTACTGTGAATGATAGTGGATGTATCAACATACTGTAAACCTGCTGAAATATAGGTCTCATACTTAGCTGCAGTCATTTAATGTGTAGCTGATCCAGCAGGCGAGGAGGCATGTGCTAGGGGAGATGTGAGCTTCTGCAGGTGAGAATTCTCTGTAAAAAGTCTGTTATTTATAGCCTAAATGATTTACAAGTGGTATTTTGGGAGTAGATCCACATGTCACATAGTGCTTGTTCACGTCTCATTTCCAAAGCCTCGAAGTGAATAAAAGGTGCCATTAATAGAATCAAGAGACTTTAAAACCATTTTGTTCTCGATTTGTGTGTAAATGTAGGGAAATAAAATAGCTGGCCTTATCGTAAATGTTCTTGGACACAGCAGTGGAAAAAGTTATGATCAGTTTGGCCAATTTGATGTTTATGAGTGTTCGCTTAATAAATGTGGAATTTGTCGATTTTTTGCATAGAGACTGTGATTCAGGGCAGGGCAGCAGAAAGGCCTGTTTTTTAAATGAGCCCCTCATAAGGCATCTTTCAACTAGAGAAGCTAGCTATAACATTAGCACACTTGTGTACTATTGCATCAGTGCACAACAATAGTCGTGGCGGTGGAGACAAATCACAGACATGAGGCCAGTCTGAGACATAAACAACTGGGCAAGTCGCGGTGTGTGTGCATGTATGTGTGTTTGTCTGAGAGAAGCAGATGGACGGAGACAAAGTGGTCACCTATGTGTGTGTATGACTGTCTGTAGGTGTCGGAGAATGTGTGCATGTGTGGCAGACGCCCAGCTGGGTGTGAAGGAGCAGAATGTAAGTCCCAGTGCCCGTGTGTATACATTTCCCACTGTTGATTTAAAAGCCCAGTACCAGTGAAATGTACACAGAGGCCTGTTTGTGCAGAGCTAGAATGAATCACCCTTGCGTCCGTGTAAAGCGCCTGCAAGCCAAACACTCTGGCAGCCTTTTATCCCCAGACGTGGTCCAGCTCACCGCAGCAGGGCTAAAAGCAGAGCGGGACAGGGCCGTGTGTTGTGAGGAGCTGTCAGAGGAGGCCAGTCTTTCATGGCTCTGGACGGGGAGATGTGGCATGGAGTCGGGTTGCCATAGACAAACTCCAGTGAGCAGAGCACATTGACTGTAAACTGTTTGTGATACATTGGCAGGAGGTTGGATGAAGTATGGCTTGTTTAAACGCCGGTGGTCCCTGAATCTGTGGTCACTGGGCCTGGCTGAATGGACGATGGCCTGGATGGTCAAATTTAGGGCACTGTTACACTGTGGTTTTAGAGATTGGGATAACCACTGTGGATGCAGCTGTCAGCGGGACAACTGTGCTTGCCATGCAGTATAGTTCCCACTCCTGTAACTTTCAAACAGCATCATGTATAAGATTCAGTGGGATCTGCCGGCATCAGCAGTGGCACACATTGGATCCACATGCTAAGCATTATTCTAAAGTGATTAAAGGTAGCTAGTGATTTAGCGCTTCCAGGCCCAACTCTGTTTATTAGGAGCTGCAGGATGATGTTAGAGGAAAACTGGTTTGGCTCTCACACTGGAGTTTAATGCCCCAGCAGATCTTTGGTAACCACACGGCATAATTGCGGGACTAACCATCAGACCACCACGATGATGAAAGTCATACCCGACACACATGTTTCATTATCACCGCCATGTATAGGCATGATGTTCAGCTCTGGATGAATACTGCATAATAACTACGGTGCAGTGCTACAAAACCGGTTATTATGGACATGTCTGTCTTTGATAAAGGGGAATAACAGATACCCAATGTCAGCAACTGTGGTGTTTTTTGGAAAGTTCATCTGACCCAACCTGACACAGACATGGCTGCCTGCAGGAGGCCATGTTTTCTCCTCTGTCCTCTGTATCTATAGGGATCCATCCAAGCAATCACAGCATCATGGGCTAGAAGCAAAAGAAAACATCATTAGAAAGCCCAGCACATATCCCCGGGACACAACAGGGGATTCAGTTAAAGCTTTCCGGACCCATGGCTGGAAATATGCAAAACACCAACCACCCACCCCCTCCTCTTCCTTTGGCTCTCGTTCTTCCTGCCCTGTTGGCATTGTCACAGGGGTGGAGTCAATGAACATGGATGATATGGAAAAGGTCAGCAGGGTTTAAAAATGAACTCTGCAGGGCAAGGTATTTCTGGACTGACAACAAAGCTATTTCCTGAGATTTTTCTGAAAGGTTACAGACAGTAGGGACAGTTACTGGATGTCTGCCAGGATATTCCTCTCAAAACATTCACTCATTAAAACTTTAATCCTGTCGTATTTTACAATGCCATATTTTACAATGCCATTAATCAGGTTGGGAAACAAATTTATGCACACAAGAGGTCGGCCATATTCCCAAATCAAACAGAGCTTAATTATAATAACTCATTTAAAGTATCTCTAATACATATCATAAGAAGATTAGCTGGAACACAAAGCAATATATCAACACATTAGTCCTCTCCGGCTCTCTGGGGAAATATTGAAATTGCTGCTGCTTCTTTTCTTTGTTTTTCAATGGAGGAGTTCTTAATGTATGCTAATTCAAAGATAATAATGATAAATAATACATAATAATAAATCTGAAATAAGCAGGGATTTGCAAATAAACATGCTTGTTGGACCTATAATTAATCCATTTACATTACAGACCAATATATAGGATTAAGTGTTCAAAAGTGAGGTTAGACTTCACAGACTTCAGAATTGGATTCAATAAGCAGAATTGGAATCTGAATCAGACTCAGAATTGACCAAATTTAAGCAAAACCCAGAACTAGCCCTTAACCTGTCATGTATTTAGCAGTAGCATTACATTTTCTATACATTTTTATTTATGAAACAAAGTATTCAATATCTATTTAGATTTTTTTATTTGATTTGCTTAAATCAAGTTAAGAACTATCCAATGTATTCTCCTACCTCCACTTAGTGTGAGATTTACTGTGAGTTTTGACAGCTATTATTTTATTAAGTTTATTAGTTTCAGTGATAGTCCAGTGATAGTTTACAACACTCACACTCACTATAATGGACTATTTATGTTTAGGATTTGCTACCTTGTAATTGCATATAATTCAACTCTTCACACAGAGGAGATGCGGTATTATCAGTGGGAAATAGTCGTCACAGTGAAGGGCGTTGTTGTGGGGTAACATACAGATGGGTCAATATTGATAAGGGCTAACTGAGGACATGTCTTGCAGAGCAGCAGCCTGAGGCTCACAATGGGCCCACTGAGCTGACACAGAGACAGTCCGTTTGGCCACAATAACCTGACGGCAGCTCCTAGTGAGAGGCCGGTTCAAAGAGCCGGGCTTTTGTTTGCTATGCTCGCACTGTCTTCCTGTTAGGGGCTGGGCTCCCAAAGAAAACAAAAGCAGTGGCTCACCAGATGTGTACATCTGTGCATGTGTGTCCTGTCTGCAGGCAAACACACACATTTGACCATCCAGGAGAGCATGTTTTATGTTCCTGAAAAGGCATAAAAACTTGCAGAGAAGGGACTTTTATGGAAAGGATTATTTTTTAAAGCACACACAGCGTGTAAACTCACATGTTACATGTTCCCTTATGCTGGCCCATGATGCTGACTGAAAATGGTTTGGTGTCATTAGTGTCTTAAGTATTAGCAGCTCCAAACACTGATGCTGACAGAAATAGCCGTATTACATGCAAGGTTTTTAAGAATAAGCTCTACACTGGAGGACTGGTATCTTTAATTTGGGGGGTGATAAGGTAGCCAGAAGCCTTTTTTCCACTGCACACATACATTACACCACACACACACGCACACATGCACACATGCACACATACACAGATCCCAGGCACTAATGACTCCATTCCTGGCCTGTATATCTGCGAAACTAAGTGAGGCCTCCTTAGGGCTTCAGTTTGGATCTCACCAGACATAAATACACACACATATACTACATAACATGCACACACAGCTCACACACATATTCTGTCTACCACAGGCAAGCTTCTGTACTCTGCTAGGGCCAGCGCCCAATGATGTGTATGTGTATGATGTGACTAATTCACATTATATACAGTTTCTTTGTCAATAGTATTATAAAAAGCAGTTATATTCATTCAGTCACGGCAGGCCATCAATTCAAGTTTGTTGTGCCACAGTAATCCTTGGCCTCCTGTTACCTTGCATAAAAATAACATAATTCCATTCTGTGAGGCATGCATAGTTTAAATTTGGGCGTATGAGAACACAGGTGTTGAACTGTACTCAGTATCTGCAGATTCACTGAATTGAGGTATTGGTACCAGGATTGTTGTAGAAAAGTTAGATGAGTGCAATCCTAGTTTGGGGTAGCTGTTTAATAAAGCTCCAGTTTTATTATTATTACTTATAACAGACTTCTGTCTCATTTACAGCAATTACTCTTATCCTGTAGACTGAGAACTGAGAAGTGTGGGAAATAACATACAACAACATGGCGACAAGGCGAAAGTTAAATCAGGGAAGTTGCGATTACGTGGTCCGCGCCGCAAACACTGCAATGCAACAAGTGCAAAAAGGTGACAAGACAAATGTTTCAGTCATCAGGCCTATCTTACAAGTCTCTAAGCAGACACACATACTTCTTTAATAGTGACAGAAGTGAAATTATAATCAGGTATTACCATTTACATTATTAATCAAATTCTTTCACAAAACATACTACAATTCTGGTACCCCACCTAATCCCTTACAACTGCAAAATGATCATGTCACAATTCATCTATAGACAATATATCAACACAGAGAAAGGCAACTCAATGTGGAAAGCAGATGCACAGATAATCAGATATAAGTTTGCCTCCCAAGATGTAAGACCTCCAAACACATATATCCTCAAATACATACATGCAAATACGTACATACATAGATATCACAAACCAGTATCAATACATACTCAAAGTCAAACAAGACTAAATATCAAGTCGGACATCTCATAATGAAAGTAAATCTAGCATTTCTTTTCTGTACATTTGAATGTGAGTCACATGAGGAGGTGAAAGGGTCAACAACATCAGAGCAACAGGGAGCCTCACATGGGAGATTGTTGGGCCTCTCCTCTGCTCTTTCTGCTGTTTTTACTACCACCTTAATGACTTAAATTGTGTCCAATTAAGCAGAGCTGGAAAGAAGCATCCCCGTTCTCAGTCGTCAGTGTTCCCTCTGTGCTGTGGCACTGGAGCATGTGTTTAATTAGAACACTCTAAGAAGACTGTAACAGAGTGTTTCTCCAGGAATGTTAATCATTAGTGGGATCCTGACTGAGCAGCTCTTAACTGTTTCAGAGTATTGTTGGATTCCATGGTTTGCCTTTTGAAGCCGCGCGGCTCAGGAAAATGCTTCCACGTGTGGGAATTGCCAACTTTCTCTATCTTTCAAATAAAAAAACCTGCATCCTCTCCTTCTACAGCGACTTGCTCGTGGCACTCACACCCTGATTGTTGCATGTTTTGTTACGGCGGTCTCATTCATGTGTCCGTTGGAGCCCAGGGCTGGATACACACAGGAAATGGTTTTCCTGCCATATGAAGGATATATGGTTGAACTTCGAGGAAAGTTGAGAATAGCCCAGATGTGTGAGGTGTGAGGTTGAAGTGGTGTGTGAGTTAGACTTTCTGAGAGTGTGAGGTCATAAGCAAAAAATTTTGTGAAGTCTTAAAAGGTCAAGTGTTGAACATTGGCGTGGTGCTATTTTAACAGGAATGATCAAACCTTTTCACACAGCATGGACATTAAGGCATGGGGAAAATTTGAATGTTTAAATGAGGAAATAAAAAATGATGGTGCAAACAGAGACCTGTTGGTCGAACTCATTGGTTTAAGGTGTTAATAGGGCTGTCATTTTATGTCTATATTCTCCCCAGTTTGTCAGTGGAGACCACACATAACAGGCTTTGCCCTTTGCTGATCCAGTGCTTTTGTCAGTGCGAGTAGTGTAAGAGCAGCCCATTCATCCTCGGGCCGCTCTGTGTGTAGACAGCCACAGGCTTTTGTTGAGTTATAGTGTCCTCAAATAAAGGGGCTTCCTCCCTTTAATAGCCCCAGGAGCTCTGTCACTCCACTTCCCATTGTTCCCAATGAGGTCCAGCTTTTACAACTAGGTGAGAGGGTGTCAAATTGAGGGTGAAATATGAGTTGTCCCAATCGTACATCTCTTCGATGTTTCGCAAAGCAGTTAGATAACAGTGTACTTTTGATAAAGTGAAGAAACAGCCAGTGTGCTGGCACCAGGCTTTGTCAAGTAGAGATGTGTTCTGTCATGTCTTACAGGTCTCTCCACGTAAACTGGACTTTTGTGTTGTATTACATCATACATGACACAACAGGGTTACAGCAAATTAAATAAAGCAGAAATAAATGGGTAGATTGGTAATATGTTCTTGAAATCAGGGCTATTCAAACATGACATCATATACTTAACAAGTATCATGTTGTTGATTTTGTACATTAGCATTACATACTGTAATTTAATAATTAAACACAGACAGCTTAGTTATGAACTTAGGATTTGGTGACCTTTTTGGTTGCTGATTGGTCAGAAAAATTGATTTTCTGTTAGAGTTGAAAAGTTCAGAAGTAACTATATCTCGTTACCAATTCAATCCAATAAACATTAAACCTTTCCTTTTTTTCATTTTGATTATTCCTATTCAGTGCTCTTGAGAAACATGTGATCTTTAGTAAAGTCAAGTGTCAAGTGAGTAGATATTTCTCTTAAATTTTACAAATGTCTCTTGTCGGAAACTAAGCTTAGATCTAAGCTCTGCCCTCAGCTGCCTTCAATGTGTCAGAGTGAAACAGTAAAAGGGGTTATGTGAGGGTTATAGGGCTAACAAGCGCACAGTCTGACCTGAGTTTGTCAGCGCCAATCTAGCTAAGTCAATATCAATGCGCTGACTGCTCCACCAGTTGACCTTTTCCTCCCTCTTTCAAAGCGTAAAAAGGATTGTTGTTACAGTAGTGATAGACTTTTATTGGCCTTTATAACTGAGGCTTTTGTTGGGCCTGTGCCCTGCTAATACTTGTTGGCAAGCCATTTAAACCTTGAGAATGCCTACTTTTTATAAGTTAGCTCACTCAACAATGGTCATCAGTGACGGTAAGTTAGAGACTGACCTTCCCTTTGCCGCCTTTGGTACCCCAATTTATGGCACTCAAATTTGTCTCATTTAAACAGGTTGCCTTAGACTTTAATTCATGATGTTTCACATGGTTGATGATATGCTTAATGTGTGATACAGCATTCAGCTTCGACTACAACCTTGGTTTTATGGGTCCCCTTCATCAAAGACGTGTTTGGACCAGAGAAGAATGCGACTTTATCGTCGGGCGTTGGTGCTGTTGATGATCATCCCTGTCCTGTCATTGTCAGGGCATGCTGGTCATGGACTACCTCGCCGCTAGCAGGGGGCGTTTTTTTTTTATAGCAGTGAGAAGGTGCAGACCAGGTGTGAGGTGCTGTTCAGGTCGTTGTGGCTATGACAGGGGAATGGGCTGTAAAGCCCAGGGGCCATAGATTTATGAGTCATCTGGTGCTCTCTAAGGTCAAAGGTCAAGGATGCATGACTTAATATTATTCAACTATCTGAGGCAAACCTTGAACTGTGCAGCCAGCTACTTCTAACTATAGAGATGTACCATCTCAGAACAATACTTGTTGTTATTCTCATACAGGTTCCCGTTTGAGGGACTAAAGATAATCCACACATGCCCTCACCTTAGTTCATTGACAAAAGCCGCTGATTATCCTTTGCAGTTTCCATGTAAGATGCCCCCCACATTTGAACTTCAAACATATTTGCAATTGCTTCTTTGAACTTTTAAACCTGTTACTCAACTTTCTTTGACTTGACTTTGAAATGAGAAGAAACTTTTTAAGGGCAACCCTTCAAATGTGGTAAAACGTTGCAGTGAGTGAACAGATGATTTTCATTTTTACATTTTAGGGAAATCTGGCACAACTGTTAAGTCATACTGGTGTTGCTGAATAGGCACTGCAACTTTTGTCTAGATTAGTTTACCATCTTAGCTTTGCATTTCATGAATGCCCCCCTCCCCCTTAAAACAAAAGACATGATGCTGTGTTGTCCCTCCCCTCAAAGAATTGCTAATAGAGCAGGGTGAAAAGTCTTTCTGACCAGCACAAAGGAGTGAGGTTTTCTCTGAAAGGGTGCCTCTCCTCCCTGCCCTTGGCTGCTACAATGGCTTTGCCCTCACACCCACACACAACTACTGTACATTCACCATTGTAGACGTCCAAATATTAGTCTGTATGCCCCAAAATAGCAATCATCAATTTATTCAGTCATCAAGTTTTTCTTTGGATAAAATTTTACTTACGTTCTTTTCACTAAAAAGAATATAATCCTGTCTAACATGCATTTTAAAAATTTAACAGTGACAGTGAAATGAGCATTCACCACCCATGCTGCAATATTTCAGCATATAATTATGTGAATGTGTGGGAGCTAGCAGAGGATGGGAAAAGTGCCTCTTTGTCACATGCTGTCAGTCATGCACAGGTGAGAGGCCATGTTTTTGCCCTTTTTTGGCAGAAATTTTGATTAAACAAAGCACGCTTTCTATAAGATATTCTGACCAGTTAGAATGTAGACAATGGTGTTCATCTGTACAACAGATCAGCCAGCATCTGATCTGATTGAAGGAGTCTTAAATGATCAAATAATTGGCAGAATTGTGCATGTAAATCAAATATTCTTTAGCTTGTTCATTTTTAAATGCTATGTGAAGATACATTTCTCAATCAATTTCACTGCCTCTGCTATGTAATAGTATTGGCCTTTGTGAACCCCATTATATCAGAAAAAACCCATGGTGTAATTGCTTCACGTATGTGTTCAAGTTCACAGAATTACGCCCTGACATCATCTGCACAAAATTAAACAGTTTCTAAAATGTTAATAAAGAAGGACATTCTAGCTGTTTAATAGATTCCTTGCTTCCTAGTAAAATGTTCTACTGCTTTATTTTACAGTCTAAAAGCATGTTAACCCTCTACAGCAAAACCCTGTGTTGAAAAGGATGAACATTTTAATTCTCTTATACTCACAGTTATGTCCACTATAAAACATGTCCTTTTGGGAGAAAGAAACACTTTGACTTTGCAACCAAACAACTGCAAAAGGATGCAAAAGGTGCAACTGTCCAGAGTTTGACCTGAGCTGCTCACTTTTGTTTTCTGAGGCAACAGGAAGAAAACCACGTTCTGACATTCCTGCAGAGGTGAAGGATAGGCAGAGGTCAACTGTGTTTTTCCCAGGGAGTTTCAATGGATGGGAGGAAATGTATGTTTGGGTTTTATTGAACAGTTCTGTAATTTTAGTTCCTGTCCTACCAGTACATGATACAGGCGAACAGAAAGCTTGGGTAATAGCTATGTGTCAATCTCTTGATCTTTTTTGTAAGGTTTGTTTCAGTAGAAGTAGAATATTCTGGTAATTCATGCTTGGGATATGAAGCTGCACACAACTGAAGTAGGGCTTTAATTAAAAATACCCAATACAAGTTTCTAGAGCACAAGTTGACATATTCAAATTGGTCTTGTCAGAAAAAGTAGTCCAAAACACAAAAATTACTAAACTCATTCATTATCAAAATTGTTGTAGATTTATTTTCTGTCAATCATCTAATCATGGATAATGAACTAATCGTTTCAACTCTGAACTAAATATCACATAGTCTCTGTAGCATTTTGGTGACTCACTGACTCCTCATATATACTAAAATTGTTTGTTCAAATTTACATGTTTTACAGATTCCCATAATATGGCTACACTATCAACAAAGTTGAGCTGAACAATGTTGGACATGTTTAACCCTCACTCAGACAATGTTAAGCTGATAATAACATGATTCATGTTAAAAGCCTTCAAGTTGGCTTCATTTAGATTTGCTGACATCATGCTCAGCTGGAGGGAAGGGTTATATGAGGCTGAGCCAGGATGATGTAGATGGTAGGAAGCAATTTTTTTGTAGCGGTATAAATAAAGCATCTTTTGTTCACTCGGTCCAACAATCACTCTGTAATCATAAAGCTGTAGTTAGCAAACAGCTCTCTTTAACTTAGTGACATTTTAGCGCGCAAGAGAAGAGAGACAAACCACCAGATAAACCAAAACCTGACTGTAATGTTCACCACCTTCCCCACATCTTTGAGCTGTTGATAGGGATGGAGAAAGAAGAATGTCATGTGAAAGCTCTTGTGGAGATGGGGCGGTCAGTGTGGTAAAACGAGCTCTGCTATCACTGATGTGCTACTTAAAAGCGCAGTTCCTGTGAGCTGGAGCTCTACCGGTGGTTCTCATTTGGAAGCATATGTTTGAAGTACAAGGGGAGGGTCATTGAGGGAGAGACGCCTCGCTCTTCCATACCCTGCCGTGACTGGCTGCTCTGAGGTTAAGGGGCTGGCCTGAGGTTAGGAGGATTGGGTTTGGAGAGGGAGGAGGAGAGGAGGAGTGGTGGGTGAGAGAGACAAGGGTGGGATAACCATCTGGTTGAGCTCCTCCATGCAAATGCACACACCCCTCTCAAACACTCTATCTCACGCACTCAGACAGACATCACCCTGACTTTTTACAGTCTTAGCTTTGATATGGGCTGTTACTGTGCTGACAGCTCTGATAGAGAAGGCTGACTGCTGAGGATCTTGCATAGATATGGGGCCCATAGGCTGGAGGAGAATCTAAGACTGGATATAGTGTTGATAAGATCATTTTCCCCACTCGCCTCAGGAGAGTTGACCTACGCTGAGGTAAGACTGGCAGGGAACTGACTGAAGATATAATCTTTTTTTTTTTCATAGGAATGTGCTTTGTTTTTAGTGAGGCTGAAATAATAAAAAAAACTACTTAAACAAGTGGAGATGTTAAAGTATTGCACCATAACTCATTCTGAACTGTTCTCTGGTACTAGATGAAATAAGCTTCTTTGACTATGATGCAGATTTATAAAAAGAAAACACATGCACAGGAAATCTCTTGGATAATTTAGTTTAATGGGATGACAAGACATACAGCACATCGCGTGTATAGATGGAGCTCTGTGCAACTTCTGATCTTTGCTAAAGTCAAAATCTGCCCCTTGGAAGAACTTTATTTTCAATTGAGGTGGTGTGAAGGGTGCCAATGTTCAGAGAGTTGATTTTAGTTCCTAGGATGTAAATGTGTTGATGTCCGCTGTGTGACAGGAGCACGTGTGTGTTGAGTCTTAATTCAGTCTGGCCAGTGCATGCAGGTGGTCTCCATAGTGTAGATCTCTGTGGGGATGTCACTCCCATCCATTTGGTCTTGGAAAAACACTCCCCCGGCCATGAAAGGAGGCCTCAATAAGCTGAACAAACTCCAGCCATGTAGCACCTCAACACTGCATAAGGCGAGCTCCTCTCTGGGTCTCTTATCAGCCGCATTCAGCTCTTCCACATTGGCATTTCCAAGCTGATTGGATTTGAATCTCCTGCAGACAGATATGCCATTAATGAACATCCTAGTGTTGTATTTAAGTTCTGGATTTTATAATGCTCAGCTGGTTTATTAGATCACTCAATTACAAGTTTAACCTTAAATGCTGATTTGCTTAGGTATTCATGTGAGGCTGCTGGTTCATAAAAGGATCTAACTGTCTAACCAATCTGATCTGACCCGCAGTTTGACAAAGTTAGCTGACTTTTGTTTTTTCACAAGGGATACAACATATTAAGTGCCAACAGTTGACAGGCTATGATTTGAAGATATTTGTGTATATATAGGCATTGCAGGGAACAATAATATGCTGCATATTTTTTGACATATCTTTCCTGTCATAAAAACAGATTTGTCTGAGCTCAAGCTCAGCATGTAAGCAGGGACTATGAACAGAAAATCTTGTTTTTCTCTTCAAGAGGAGCCTACCCTGCACTGCCGAGCTCGCAGGAGCCAAGTTAAACATGTTGGGCCGGTCCAAACTGACAGAGAGCACTGTGTTGGGTTGTGTGCATGTCCATCATCCACTTCCTAGAGGAATATAGACATTGATTCAGACCAGAAGTTGCTTATTTTCCCTGTGCACTCTCTCAAGAGTTGTTAATCCAATGCTCCAGTGTCTGGATTTTGGAGGACTCATGTGATGTTGAATACTCTTTAAAAATGTCACTGATGGATATATTTATTGGTCAGTCACAGTATGCTGTCCTACGAGAGGTTTGTATTCCATAATGTGATAAATAACAGTACACAGTAGCTAACACAGGATGCAGAGTCTCTGCAGTGCTTTCTTAAGGATGAACAGAAATCTGTGGTTATTTTGTTCCTCGATGAATCAAGTTTTCACCTATTTGTTCAGTGAGCTCCTGTTATATAGAGCTGTTTGGAATATAAGCTTTCTGTGGAACAAGGCTATCGGATTCATTGTGCACTTTCTTTCTAGAACACAGGCCTCTTCATTCATTTTGAGTATCTTGTGGGATGTTTTCAAATCTTCATTCACTGAAAACTGTTCAAAGCAAGCATGTGTCCCAGCTTCCCTCTTTCATCTGCCTTGACTTACATTTCATCTCTTTTGTGGAACAAGACACATTAACATTTTCACACATGTCAGGTCAACCCATTTTAGCCTTAGTCTGATCGCACCCCCACTACCCTCAGGCCCTCTTTGGGCAGATCAGTCAGATATGCAGGCCCATAGCTCCCAAAGCCATGTTAACAAGCACCTTTACAAAAGAGTGAGGGGCTGTTAAACATTCAGGACTGCAGGGGTCTGGCTAGTGTGGGAGGAGGGCAGGGCAGCGGGAGTGGAACAGTGAGAAGGAGGAGAGTAAAAACTAATCTCACAAACCATCGGTTCCTTGTTAGGAGAAAGTCTTTAAAGGCCAGCATAAGTGATGAGTCAGTGACTTGGCAAGTTAGTTTAAGCATAACTAAGTTAGTTGGCTCAGTGCTTCTGTCATTCAAAAAGTTAAGGAAGCGTTTTAGGCAAGGTCAGAGGAAATTAACTGCATGACATCTAAAGGAAAAATTAGCATGCAAGCAGATGTGGTTGTATGAGAAAGGGGCTTTGCCTAACATCAAGCAATGTACATCCTTTATTCCTCTTTGCGGGCCTGGCTTAGGTTCAAGCCTGACATTCCTGTGAGTCAGGTTTGGCTGTGTGATACATCCTCACGAAGACTTGGCTAACACGTGAAAGCACACATCTTTCTAACAAATGTAGCGCATGAGTGAGTCTGCACCCGATAAAATGTGAGACGGTGAAGTCGGAGTCTCTCGACTCCTGACTGAACCTGCCTATAGTTAGCTATCTCCCACGTGAAACCTAAGCTGCTCTCAAACAAGGCCACATTTTTGCAGGTTATTTTGGTCTCATTTGCAAGTCAATAGATGCTAATAGAACAAGAGTGTCTTATTTTTTGCCCCCCTCTCTCTCTTCTGAAGAGAGGTTATCTGGGTTTGAGGGCTTTAACTGTCATTTATAAGGTAATGCACATCTTCAGGTGAAAAAAAGAATTAAACAGGCTCTTGATAGAACAAGCCTTCAGTGGATTCCTTCACAAAGCTGCCATTGTTCAGGATATCAGGCATTTTAATGGGACGTGTCGTAAGCCAATTTGCCTGACATGACACTTTAAGGTGCAGTGCAGGCCCAAATTCCAAAAAATGCATGAATCCACTGCCACAACCATCCATCATGCTTAACTCTGATAGTCTGTAGTTTGACTGGGCGGGCAAGTGGAGGGATAGCCCAGTTGTTGGCAGTGGCAAGACCATAGGGGCTGACTTGTCCTTGAGGAAGATGAGTTGATGTGAATGGCCAGTAGTCGACTTGCCTGGCATGCCTTGTGTGCAGTAGTTAATCATCCACGGGAGGGTCTGGTGTGCCACGATCTCAGAAAGAGTCGTCAGTAAATGAGAAACAGGCACATGAGCATACAGCTGACTCTGACAGGGTGTTAATGTTGTTATATGTGTGGACCAGCTTAGCCAAGAGTAGCGTGTGTCTAGATGTCTGCACTCCTGTGTCAGTGTTGGCTTCAGCAGAAATGTGTGCATTCCCTCTTCATTTATGCATAGGGACTGCACACTCCCAGGGACAGCAAGGCATATAAATCATTCCAGGAGAGAGCGCAGATTTTCAGGCTCCCTTTACTGTCACGCCGGTGTTCAAAGGCTGCACTCAAGTGTGTCTGGTTTTCTCAGCTGTCTCTCCGCGGCCCTCGGTGCCCTTGCCAGCCATAGGGGGTTGAGGCTTGGGGGGAGCTGTTTTAAGGGCCAGGCTGCTGGACACTGGCTGGGCTCCCATTTGATCTCAGCTAGAGCCCTTGGCCTGTGAGAAATGACCACAACTGGACACACATTCATCATCTTCATTCATTCATTCATTCATGTGTGCTTGGTCTTGCAAACTTAGCAGCTCAGGAAAAGTGGGCTTATCAAGTTGATTAATAAGCCTAAACAATTAAAGATTTTGAAGGGATTTGCTTCATGAACACAAAGTGTTCTTTGTCACAAAGAACAAAAAAACAAAACAGTCTCACCAATTTCGCAAAATTCCTAAATCGCAAATTTTCAATGCTAATATATCGCTTAAACTGAAACTATGCGACTTCGAAAAGAAATAACACTTTATTCCTCTTAGAAATTCAAAATCTAATTCATACGCGATTCCTCAGTTCGATGAATTAAAGAACTTTGCCACTACACTTCGTCTGGTATAACCAGTAGCATTGTGGCTAATGTTCGCAAATTTAACTTCAATATTGCTATTTAACAAACATTACTGAATCAGCTGGCTGACTTGATGATTCTTCTGTTCTTGTGCTACCACTGAACTATCAGAATCTACCATTAACTTAAATTTGTGGCCAGATTGGCTGCTGCTTCGCAAAATGTACACACAGTTTGTTTGCTTTACAAAGTTACGGTAAACAATTAAGATTACATTAATCATTCATGTTTTTTGTATTTCATGCAGCTATCCACTGTGTTATTTTGTTTCCATCTTTAACAACTGAAGTACAGTCATATCTGCAAATGTGTGGCTGTGTAGGAAAGCATAAGGCCACCACACACATAGCTCAACACTGTGCCAGTCTTTGACCTCCTTGCTCTATTTGTCTTCTTCTATCCAACGAAGTTTCAGTTCAGCTATCCAACTACTTCATCTGTTTGGCATTGTTCTTTCCATCTGAAAGATGAAAGCATGATCAGACACTCACTGTGGCAGGTTGGAAAACAAACATGTCCAAAGAAAAAGGGGAGATGAAGTGAGAGACCAGGTTTGTGGACATTCCCCATATGTTGGCCCTGTCTTAAGGCCAGGCCTGTGTTTATACAGACCTCAGGCTCAACTGATCAAGCCAGCATCATCTCTTGGGACATAGCATGACGTAGCACCTCCACAGGCTGACTGATGACACGTTCAGACCTAAACTCCACAGATAAGGCTGATACCTAAAGATTTAACAGCCAGTGTCTGGTGTTGTTCTTGCTTTTATGTTGATTGCAAACTGAATTACAGTGTAGGAAAGGAATGTGAGGTCTGTGGAACATTGCCAGACTGGAGATACATATAAGCAACTCTGAATTCACTTTGTATTTATGAATAGCTAACTTCTTGCTATTGTCACAATAATGAGATTGGACGTCACCTCGTAAAGCTTTGGGAATTTCCTAATGGTTCCTGTATCCTCAAAAGCCACATGACGAGGGCACATGTTTAACTGCCACCACAATAGCAGTGAAAGGGTATAGTTCACTTTATGAGTGTCTTTATGAAGTAGACTCATCACCAGAAGTGAACCAAGAAAAGCTTAAGCAGATACCATAATGACCTTTTGAGGGGGGCTGCAGGCCTCATGAAAGAGACAGTGATGGTGTGATTCAACTGGTGGTTAACATTCAGTGGAAGGGCACTGACATCAGAACTGGATTAGATGGAGTGAGTATAGCATTATGTGGGGATTGGTTGATGTAATGGCTTGTTAACCAACCTTTTCGTCTTCTTCTTGTCTACTTCAACTCCCTCCTCTTTATATCCTCGCCCAAATTCATCTTTCTTTCCTCCCCCCTATCCTTCCATTTTTTTGCTTTGTCTGTCTAGTAAAAACAGTCTGATGAGCCTGGCGAGTGCAGCAGTGTCGGCAGCTGGTTTCCAGGGTGGGGCACGCCAGCGAGACCTGATGATGGAGCAGAAAGTCAGTAAGCTGACCTCTGGCTTCCAACGCAGCTCCACCTCCGATGATGACTCAGGCTGTGCGCTGGAGGAGTATGCCTGGGTACCACCTGGCCTCAGGCCTGAACAGGTGAGCAAAATATACTTACAATGGCCTATTCTTACTGCTACTGTTCATGAAATTCATGAAGGCTTTTTGAACTTAGCTTAAACAAGCCTGCTTAGTTTGGAATTTGCCTACAAAAAACATTTTCTCTTTAATTGTGTTACCTCTTTCATTGGTTCACAAATCACTATTTCCCCAAATCACCACAGTGAATAATGGTGTATCCTCCTGACAGAGAATAAAAACAGCTCTGACCTGATTTTAACTCCCTTCTAGCCCATTTGCCTGGCCCAGATAAATGCTATTCAGCACATTACCGAATAACATACCAACTAGAGTCTTTGGATAATGGCACATAGGGGCAGACATCGTATTTCATAAAACTTTAGCTTGGTCCCTTTGTTTGAGGCAGACTTGTCAGGCTCTACCAGGGAGCCACTTAGAGGCAGGATGTGTGTACTTTTATTTACAAACTGCGGTATGGCAAAGTCTGCTTGTGATTATCAGAGATCTGTTAAGAGGAGCACTTGGTGGGTCGAGCCTTCTGCTCCTGGCAGGATCAGGAATCAAGGGGCCGTCTTTTAACAAGCTTTCTCCGCCACAAACACAGGCAGGGCGGTTAGTTGTGTCCGCAGGGCAGCCAGTGTGATGTGGCCAGTTATCCCAAATCTGCTGCATTTTTCCTCTTTTCTCTTCATTTTTTTCTCTTTTCTTGTTGTGTCTCTCTCCTCCTCTCAATATCTCTCTATTCCGCACCCCTTGTTAAACAACACACATGGAAGCAATGAGGGGGAGATGGGCACGAAGAGATGGGTTCGCAGCAACATAGAACCTTAAAGAGCCTATTGTTTTGGAAATGCATAGGTCAACTGTAATGCCTTTACTGCAGCCATTGCCCTGAATGGGCCCTGTAATATGGGTCATCATTACAGTGAATAAACACATAGGGCCTGGGTTATAGCTGACTGTTCCCCAGCCCCTAGGGAGCTGGATGAGGGGTAATAGCGTCATGAAAATGTGCATAATTTATGGTGGGGGTAAAAGTTGGGTTGATTGTCAGGGTAAATTGCTGTTACCCCCCCTCTAGACGACCAAAGCTGCAGGAAGCCCAACCAACACACAAGACAAGCACATCCCACCTCTTTATCTGGCTGGCTGTAATAGCCCCTCCCTCATAAAGTTTAGTTTTCAGTGGTCAGCCTCAAGGGTCAAAGTGCCACTGTGACAGGCTGCTTTGTCCTGTCCCTATAGAGACAAGCATATACAACCTTTAAACAGATTTGACCTGTTGACCTGTTTAGTAAAGATTTATGAATAAAACGATTCCTCCAGAGCCATCATCAAAGAGAGTCAATGCCATGTGTTGTCATTTTTAAATAAAGCTGATTTTGGGGTTAGGAAAACCTCAAGCCAACACTTTGATTCCACAGAGTCAGTCTTCCATACATTTAACACAGAGCTGTCCCAGAATGTGTCTCATCACACATAAATGTGTTGGATCTCTGGTTCCTTGGAAAATAATGTGTTATAAATATGGGCAGTTCTGTCAAAGATCATAACAATAATATATTGCTGCAATTCAGTGGATGAGAATTTGGGTTAAAAGCTCAACTTCTTGGGGAACCAAAAAAACAGCTATATGTTCAGATTGATAACCACACACTCTTGAAATAATATATAATTTGGAATGGGTTTCATTTGTCTTGTTTGGGGATTCACTGAACCTTCCAGTTCAACAAAATGTTTTTCAGCAGTCACCAAAACCTAGTACTTGAGGCTCTCTAAATTGGCTTTGTATCAGACGGTGTTCCTATACCTAATCTCTGTACTCCATGGCATGATTTCTCCAGGTGCAGTTATATTTCTCCTGTCTGCCTGAGGATAAAATCCCTTATGTGAACAGTCCAGGAGAGAAGTTTAGAATCAAGCAGCTCCTCTACCAACTTCCACCACATGATAATGAGGTGAGAATATTTTGTGTGCATGTGCGTAAATGCAAGTATCCTAAAATTTCATCCCAGCAGGTACTCTCTTTGCAAAAAAGGATCCACTCTCTGTTTTGTTTCCGTAGACATATCTGTTGCTGCCCACTAAACCCACAGTGTTAAGAGCCTCACCATCTCCATGCCATCCCACTAATGTGAGCCCTTGGCATTCACGTTGACATCACACTAGGGGATTTTGTGTTCCACAATTTTGTAGACATGTATTGTGGGCACAATGTGACTTTTGGCTTGATGATTTTATGATGTTTGCTGGTTACCCCCACCAGCAGGATTCCTGTCATAGCAGTGGTTTTTACGAGGACTGCTCAGCGGGAGAGAGGGATGCTGGTTGAAAGAGGCTTTATGTGATGCCACCACCGCAGTGGCACCACAGTTCGACTTGGCTGTCTCTCTTCCTTTGTTGCCTGTCCTCTTGATTTCACTCTAAACACAGGCCCTGTTTGTGTAAACGTCTGCTTTCCCTCTTGTTAAGGCTTTGGGAAACATCAAAAAGGCCTGTTGTAAAAATGATGTTCTCAATCAGGGACTGTGGGTGGAGATATGTAGGGGGTGTAGGAAGGGCAAGCTGGGGTCAAGTGTTGCCTTTGTTCAGCAAGCTCTGGTATGCACTCTGCCCTCTCTCATACTTAGCAAAGTTTATAACCTTTTATTAGTGGCGTCAACAGTCTTGAAATCGGATCTTTTAAGGTGTATAATATTAAAAGGTCACTTGAACTACACTTGAGAAAATTCACATTCATTCACTTTATAAAGAAGAAATCCCATCCCTCAATGTAAAAGTATGTGATTGTGAAACCTCTTCCCTATAACTTATCGCTTTCCTTCCCAGGTGCGTTACTGCCAGTCCCTCAGTGAGGAGGAAAAGAAGGAGCTACTTATGTTCAGTGTCCAGAGGAAGAAGGAAGCACTGGGGAGGGGCATAGTGAAACTGTTGCCCCGCAATCTTCTGAACAGCATTTGTGAGCATGTATGTTCCACGTGCATGAATTATTTACAACTGTAAATATAGAGAGAAGACTGGGGGCGTGGTTGTGCTATGAAGTTGTTTTAAAGTTTAGCCCAAATTCTTTCAAAATCCTAAAGCCTTTTTTAACTGTAGTATTGAAAAAAAGATTTGCTGCTTGTCCTCTGTCATCTCCTCCATGGGTATTTGGCTAATCTGGATCCAGTTTTAGCTAAAACCCAGAGGGAAAGCTGAAATAAAGATCCCAGTGTCAGCCATGCTATTTAAGAGATAGCTAAACACAAGCTGGATTTGTAGCCATGCAGACTAAAAAGTCTTCTCTGCTGAGTGGTTTGGAGCGGCACATGACAGTGTTTCACTTCATATTTACAGTGAACGTTGAGCATCGAGAGGGTTCCCAGAAACTTTGTCAAAACACTGATGAAGCTCTGCACTAGACATTCAAGCTTTCTTTTGTTTTCCCCCAAAGTCACACTGTCGATTTGTCATGTTCTATGATCATATATGATATGAAGATAGGTCAGGAAAGAAAAACAAATTGGTGACTCTGGGACTGCAGCTTGGACAACATGATGGGCTGGCACACACAGATTGGGCAACATAGTTACCACATCATTAACACAGCAAATGGACATGGAAGCCCCATGATGTTTCTGTGCTGGGCTTTGTGTTAAATTTGAAGCTAATTTGGGCTAATTATGTCCGTACAGTTATGTGATATTTAATTACTTATACACTATTCAGATTGTCCTATCACAGAATATTTTGGAAGTACATTTAAAGTGCAATTTCAGAGTCATTACAGGATGTTATAATCAATGTGATCATGTCTGCATATTGCAGTGTGGTGAAAACATCAACGGCGGGGAAATGGCAGTGTTCACCTCAAGGGCAAGCCCTGGGCTGTGCTGGCACCCCGCATGCTTTGCCTGCTCCACATGTAGTGAACTGCTGGTGGATCTGATCTACTTCTACCATGATGGAAAGATCCACTGTGGAAGGCACCATGCTGAGCTGCTCAAACCACGCTGCTCAGCCTGCGATGAGGTAAAACCACAAGACTTAAATACTGATAGAAAACACAGATTCTGAAGTTTATGGCCTTTCAGGGATAGCAATAACATTTATGATATAACTCTGCTGTCTTGAATAAATCAAACATGAATATATAGATTGATGACAGGAAGGCAAAAGAAGAATTTTTCTCTCATTCAGTGTACGTCTATGTCTACAGATTATCTTTGCTGATGAGTGCACAGAGGCAGAGGGGCGCCATTGGCATATGAAGCACTTCTCCTGTTTTGAATGTGAGACAATTCTGGGAGGCCAGCGCTATATAATGAAGGACGGCAGACCATACTGTTGTGGCTGCTTTGAGTCTCTCTATGCAGAGTACTGTGAGGCATGTGGAGAACATATTGGTAAGATGATGATTTTCTAGAGTTAAAACAAAACAACTGCCATTATTATCTAGCCTTCTGAGTAGCATTGCTAACCATCTCAACATTTCCCCAGGTGTGGATCATGCTCAGATGACCTATGATGGGCTCCACTGGCACGCCACTGAGAGCTGCTTTAGCTGTGCCCAGTGTAAGAGCTCTCTACTTGGCTGCCCCTTCCTGCCACACCAGGGTCGGATTTACTGCTCTAAGGCCTGCAGTCTTGGGGAAGATGTGCATGCCTCTGACTCCTCTGACTCGGCTTTCCAGTCAGCACGCTCACGTGAATCCCGCCGCAGTGTGCGCATGGGCAAGAGCAGTCGCTCAGCTGACCAATGCCGACAGTCGCTTCTCTTCTCACCCTCTGTCAACTATAAGTTCCCTGTCTTCAGTGGAAACGCTGACGACACCCTGACAAACAAGCTTGCCCACATGAACTTATCTGATGAGAATTTCTGGAGGGGGCGTGGTGAGGAGGCAGAGGCACCTGAGGACCAGGAGGAGGAGTGGGCTGAGCACGAAGACTACATGACACAGCTGCTCTTAAAGTTTGGGGAACATGGGGTCTTCCAGCAAGCCAATGACTCCAGACCCACAGATTTCTGGATCGCCGAAAAGGATCCCAAATTGAGGCCGGACTCCTCAAAAACTGGCAGTGGTGGGGGAGGAGCAAGGGGGAGCCTGGCCAGTAAGAAGTACCAAGCTGACATGTACTGGGCCCAGTCACAGGATGGGCTAGGGGACTCAGCCTACGGTAGCCACCCAGGCCCTGCGAGCAGCAGAAAAATTCAGGAGTTGGAGCTGGATCACGGTGCTGGAGCTGGCTTCCAGGGAGAGGAGCCACAATGGTATAATGATTCTTTGGAGTGTATCACAGACGAGTTCAAGAAGACCGATCATAGTGTCAGAGACTCTATGGACTCCCTGGCACTCTCCAATATTACTGGTGAGTAGACATGACATGATACACCAAATCATAGATAATAAACTTTTATGTTATGGCAACACTTCCCTCCATGTGCAAATATTTTACAATTTGTCTATTTTTCTTTTCTAGGGGCCTCAGTAGATGGTGATAGTAAAGATAGACCTTTGGTATATTCCCTGCAAGGCTTCCATGAACAGGAGACAGAAGACTGTGAGAAAACCAGCAATATGGGAACCCTTAACTCCTCTATGTTACATAGAAGTGCAAATTCCCTGAAGAGCCTTGTATCTGAGCCGGAAGAGGAGGCGGAGGGAAATGTTCCAAAGGAAGAGGAGATACCTCTGCCAGACGACAGACCCAAACCTCATGTACCTGCCCTCAGGAGGACACGTTCGCAATCTAGGCCACAGCAAGTCAAATTCTCTGACGATGTGGTGGACAATGGCCATTATTGTGATCTCCCAGTGCGTCAGCCGCCTATGAGTGAACGGACCCGTCGGAGAGTGTACCACTTTGAGGAGCAGGGCCAGGAACTTCATTCTGGACGCCAACATCACCACCACAGGAGGCATCGCAGTCGCAAGTCTCGCTCTGATAATGCTCTTAACCTTCTGCCCAAGGAGAGGGCCCAAATGTGCTACAAAGTGGACCGTAGAGGAAATGCCCTCGGCCCCAAGAGCCACCAAGCCTTCCACGGCCACCCCAATCCTACTGCCATGACAGACTACAGGCTACAGGAACCAGCCATGGGGAGATTCTTGGGGCTGTATGGAGATGATGATGACTGGTGCTCCACGTGCTCTTCTTCCTCTTCTGATTCTGAGGAAGAAGGCTTTTTCCTGGGTCAGCCCATCCCTCAGCCCAGGCCCCATAGACACTACTACACTGATGACTTGCCCAGCCCCGTGGCAGGCATGTCCTCTCCTCCTTATGGCCAACGGACTAAGTCCAAAAAGAAGAGAGGGCACAAAGGGAAAAACTGTATAATTTCATAGACTTTCATTACTCTCTTATCCTCAGCTTTGGGTCACCCTCTGCCACTCATATCCACTGTTTAAAAGGCAATAACAGTCTGCTTGCTATTAAATGCTTCACAGCACTCAATTTACCAAGGTGTTTGTGTAAGACACAAGTCCTCTGAATCTTGAAGGTATACACATCGCATCACAAATGCCAGTAAAGTGACAAAGTATTTTAGAGTAATACATATTTATAAATCACCATCTAAACTGTGTTTATTTAACAGTGAAGATATTGATGTATATAGTGTAGAATTAAAAAAAAACCAAAATGGCTATTTTTATACACTTGAGCTCATGACATGCTTTGTACCACAATGGCATTGGCATAGAACTATTGGCAGTTGGTAATGAGCCATTCTTCCATAAGGGTGTCAGAAATGTAATGACAAATTGACTCTGACCCAAGCTTTTAAAATTGGTTTTTCTCTCTCTCTCACACACACACACACACATGCGCGCGCACGCACACGCACACAGAGTGTGTATTAAAAGGCCTGGTTGAGTGGTGTATTTATGGGTCACTGTATTGTAAGCAATTCATTGTAATCTGTATAAATGTACAAACTGGAATATAAGGCTAAGATAAGTAAGATGATAATTGTAATAAAAATATCTATATATCATGATTTGTGTTGTTTTTTCCTATACAAAAGTAGTTCATGGATATAAAAATCATCACTTAATTCAAGGCCTCAGCTTTTATTTACAAAAGTTTAACTGAAAATCTTTAAGATCATACTCACAAGCTGTTCAATTACAACTCAAAGTAAGAGAAAAATACATGATCTATATATAAAAAGTCAGTATTTTCTGTGAAAAATAGTGCTGCAATGAAAAATCCATTAAAGATTTAGAGTCGGACACTTCGTTACTAGGACCCTAGCGTTACAGTCAGAATTAGTTGCAATGCAGATACTGGAAGCACAACATACTATATATCAATTAAGACTGAGTAAAAAGTTGTGATAGGAAAGTTATTTGACCATGTCATTCTTTCTGCTAGTGCTCCTAACAGTAGGATTCATCAATACGACCAAGCCTCTAGTTTGTTCAATGATCAGACATTTAACTTATATCAATTTAAAATGGCATCTGTAATCAACTGAACATAATATTTCACAGTTTTTCCACAACATAGCTTTGGGTAAAAATCCAGCTGAAGCTTCAAATTTCAATTGTCCATGCTTTCATAGAAACTGTATCATGTGTTTCACAAATAATACTATAGGTATTTCACTGTAACAACATATGCATTTTAACAATTATTTAATCTAGCATTGAATCAGGGGTCACCGTTACTGCCACCAGAAATCATGTCTTTGTTAATAACACATATGAATCAACTTTTTATAATCTTTGTTTTTTTTATCAATCACTGTTAGCATTATTTGATTGAAGAAAATAATTAAAATAAAACTTTGAAAAATGGCAAAATTCTTCAATCTACTGAGACAATTTTCTACTTACTTCAAAAATAAAAGTTTAAGAAATATTGTCACTTCAGTGTCTTGTGACTTGTGGCTTCCGCTGAGGTGTCCGGCTGCTCTAATACCTCGTCCAGCTCCTTCACAAAGTGCCTAAGGGAATCTAGGCAGCGCTGTTTGATCTCCAACAGGTTCTCATCCAGTGGAGCCTGCAGAAGATTATCCAAACTGGGCTCCTTGGTCACCAACATCTTCACCACTGTGCGAAATGTCTCACAGTCCTGCCTGTAATGCTGCACATAAAACAATCACAAAAATCAGGATTGTTAATATTTATAAAGATACAATGGAATATAAAGTGTAGAAAAATAAAGCCCAACTTTTTTGGATTAAAATGAGAATGACCCATTAGACATTGGTCTGTCCTCAAGGCACTTTTACAGGTCAATATTATTGAAAGATTATTCAAATGTATAATTAACTTGAAGCAGAAAATAATAATGTTGTTTCCCATCTGAACATAATCAAAATTACAGGCATTGCGTTTTGAATTTTGGAGGTGTGGTTACCTAAAAATTGCAACAAATGTTTTTTCATGATCCAGTAGAGGAAATGGTGGTTAAAGCTTACTCATGCTCATGTATTTTTCATATTTGTAGTTACAACTATAAAATACACCACCGCTAAATCTAAGATAGTAGGTTGTGTTACAAAGTTCGGCACATGGAGCACACACACACTTATATTTTGCTACAAATAACAGACTAGAAGTACATATTTGTGTATTTGTTTAGCAAGTTTGCAAGTCAAGTTACAACACCAGGCACCTTATAATATGATTGAAATCGTTGGAATTTTTTGTACATGGAACAATTGCAGTATTAACAGTATATTAAAGGAAATTCAAGTTTTTTGTAGTTTATTCACTTATTGACCTCACAAATTAGTGAGCAACTCTATCTGACAGCTCTTTGAATTCTACAGGCCGGCTCTTGTATCGACGACGCCCAACTGTGAACTTAATGAAGCCAATTTTGGTAAACTGGTGTATTCAATGAAACAGGTGTGAAAATGTTTGTATGCGAGCCTATTCAAGTGCATGTCCGCACATAACAAAAGGGACATGAGGTGTCAGAGTATGTTACCGGTGCTGTAGCATTCTTTCACACCAAATTGTAACAAGCTCTCACATCCCTCTCAAATTTTACTGCTGACCCAAAACGGCTGTTAAGTTCATTATTAGAGTCCCAGGTGCAAGCTCACAACTTCTTTATCACTTGGGGAGAAATGGCTTAATGTGGGGCCCTGCACTGAAGTCACCTACAGCGTTAGGGCTACACCACCCTGTCAAGGAGCACTCTATGACATCGGGGTCTTTCAGGGTTGAGTTAATGCAGCCCAGATCGCCTCTCCCCTCCAATTAGAGTCACTGGTGCAGACAGAAAGCTTCACTGTGGCTTAAAACAACCACTTTCTTGGCCACTACAAGTAAGAAATCAAATCAAATTACTAGTAAAGGTTAGATACACATCGCCGTACACAGAGAGGCTAATTTATGTGGCCATAAAAGACATGTTTACCCCCCCAAAACATATTGTCTCCGTAAAATGTCTTTTTTTTTTTTTTATAGATAAAGCTTTATTTTCCATAATCAGCTGTAGGTAATCTCTTCATTGGATGGAAAAGTCAATCTTTGTATCCATTTTACTGAAGTCTCAGGAGGTATGACCTACTTCTTCAAGGTAGTGATTTAATCAAACTGTTGCAGCTTCCTTAGAGGGACTGTATATCTGTGTCAGTTTCAGACCACATAACCATTTAAGGAATGTGGGCTGTGCTGACCTTAGTTGTAGGACAAAATAAGTTGACAGTATCTCATCAAACATTAACTGTCTGTTAAATGCAATAAAACACAAGCCATCAGCTTTGGTAACTTAGAAAAGAAAAATGCTGCCTGTCAACTTAAATCAGTCCAGTCTTGAGCAGAATGTGAGGTTAACCGGTTAGACGGCTATATTCCAGGGTTCTGTCAGTTATGGGGGAATTTAAAACCACCAAACTGCTGTTTCTTTGCCTAGATACACATTACATAATGTGTATCGAGGCTAACTCATGATCGTGTATCCATCAATTTGTATAGTGATCACAAAGGCTCTTGTAAATTCATTGTAGCACGATATTGGAAAAAACTGACATTGCAATATTTTTTTTTCTGCGATATATATTGCGATATGAAAAAATACTGAAATTTTCACCAGATGACTTAAATAGTAATATCTGGAATGAATTAAGTATCCTAGAATTATTGGGGTGATTTTGTATGGGAAATGTATAGGAAATAAAAAATAAATAGGCTGAAAAATGACTTAAGACTTTTTTGATTTCACCATCCTTTGTCTTTAATGCAATAAACACATTTTAAACAAAATTATAGAAATAAAACAAATAGAGCAGCTATACACCAGCCCCCTGAGTTGTTTTCAAAAAAACATAAAAACAAAGTGTTGGTCATAATGGTTGAACAAATTAAGGTAAAATTAAACTTTCAATTGTATAAAATCTGGTTTGGTTTTCACGTAGACATCTTTTAACAAAATTATAAAACTAAAAGAGCAGCAGCACGACCAGTCTCCTGAGTGGTTTGCAAAAACAAAACTTAAGATAAATATATAATTTACTGCAATAAATAACTGTATCAACTAATAAATAGCAAATATCAATATAGAACCATTTTATTTACAAACAATTTTAAATCTACTTTTCTTAGCAACAAAGGAAAAAGTCTTGGGCACATTGTTCAAACAAAGAAAATCTGCTTTCCTAGCAGCTAAACAAGTATTAACTGTTGCATAATTTTGTGAAACAGGGTCATTTCACTTTCTCTTAAGCATCTGTATGCATTACTCATTCAAGCTGAGATGTTTTTGGCCAAGAATACCAGTCTGTCCACCATTGCAGGCTTGAGACAAGAGTGTTGGCAAGTGACGATGTTGCCACTTGCACTGAAAATCCTCTCTGAGGGGGAGCTTGTAGCAGGAATGCATAGATACTTGCGGGCAAGCTTGGCGAGTCGTGGAAAGCTAACTCTGTGAGTTTTCCACCATACAAGTGGATCTTCCTCTTTGTCTATGGAACGTGTCAGCAGGTAGTTGTTTAACTCTGCTTCCACAGCATCCTTAAGTGTCAGAGAGGAATCACCCTTTACTGCAGCTCCGCTTTGTTTAAAGAAACTTCCCAAGGACTTCTTGGCTTTCTTTGCCTGTGATGTGTCGGCATCTTTTGGCTCCACTTCAGTGCTATAGCTTGGTGTCTCCTGGCATCCCATCATCTCTGATGCCACTCTGGCCTTGACTTGGGCCTTGTTATCTGCATTGATGAAGTCCATCTTGAACCGGGGGTCCAAACAAGAGCCCATGTCTAGCAGCTCCTGAGTAGATTCATCTTCATATTTTACGTTGATGTAGTCCAACATCTCGTTCTTCAGCTTCTTGGTCAGGTCTGTGTCTTCCTCTTGCATTAGCAGGATTGAAGCATTGAAGAGGTGAAGAACTGGCTTCACACAGGAGACACTAACGTAGTCTTCCCCTGAAAGTGCATCTGTGAAATCCAGCAGTGGGCCCAGTAACTTGCTGACAGATTCCAGGACATCTATATCTTGCCAGGTTGGAATTAGATGCTGCGCCTTCTTGTCCGCATAGAGGACCTGAGTTAAAGCCTTCTGCTGCTCTAGTATCCTGCTGATCATCATCTGCCTGGAACCCAATCTTGTTTGGCATTCTGATACAAGGGAATGTGATGGTAGATTGAGTTCCTTCTGGGCTTTTTCAAGAGCACATCTGGCCTTCCAGCTGTGAGAGAAATGACCCACCAGCTTCTTGCAGACACCTGCAGCACGGTCAACGCGTCCATCCTTTTTCACTGCTTTTTCTAAGGGAAAAAACAATAACAAAACAAAGTACATATTAATTTACACAATTTAAATTTTGAACTAAAAGTAATTATAAAATGATGTTTTGCATTAATTAAAGATAAGATCTAATTTCTGAATGTTGTTACATGTCTTAATGATATATGAATTTTCAAAATATTAAACTTTTGTCTCATGGGTTTTACATTAGTGGTGTGTGTGTGTGTGCCCTCCAGTTAAGATATTAGTATACCTTTAAAAAGAATTTGCTCATAATACTAACATTTATGAAAAAAACTGTGGTTAGAATGCAGAACAAGTTATTAAGTCAAACAGTAAAATAAATATAGCATGAGCATAAGCATAACTTACCTACTGCAAGATGCAATCTGTGGCCAAAGCACTGCATCCTGGTCCACTTGTTCAGGGCGGCAGCTTTTACCATGTTCGCCGCATTGTCTGTTGTTATACAGACTTGACGTCTCTCATCTAGTCCCCAAGCAGCCACCGCTTCTCTCATCCCCGTTGCAATGTTCTCACTTGTATGATCCTCCGGGAAAAATGCCGTTTGCAAACAGCGACTTTTAAATTGGAAGTCCTCATTAATAAAGTGGACGGTCAGACTAATGTAGGGCTCGGTTATCCGGCTGGACCACCAATCTGTGGTAGCTGCATAATATTCCACGCGTTACAGCTCGGTTTCAACTTGTGCCTTGCATTTGTCGTAGAGCTCTGGGATGGCAACTTGAGAAAAACAGGCGCGTGATGGTATTTTATATCGCGTATCAAGCGTCCGGATCATGTTTTCGAAACCCTCTTTGGTACTGTATTGGTTGGAGCCATGTCTTTAGCGAGGTGCAAAGTTATCGCATCAGTAATTTCTCTCTGCCGTTTGGAGCCTTTCTCGTACGGTGCAACTCTGGCCAAAGCATCCGAAATACTTTGTTGCTTTGGATGGCCTTCACTTCTGGCTTTGCACTGGTAATACTGAGCTTTGTGGTGCCGATTTAAGTGATCAAACAAATTAGTCGTGTTGCCTCGTGTTGTGGCAACAACTACAAGACACTGGGGACAAGTACCAAGTACCTGGGTTTGGTCAATGTCGTCCTTTGAGTAGCCAAAATAGTTCCAAACCACTGAAGCTGCTTTTCGTTTTGGCACCAAATCCACATGATCGTTTGTTTTCTCCTGTTGTCTGTAAATAGCGGGGGCGGTGCCTGCTTTGATAAACTGTTCAAGATATTGTGATCGGTGGTGCGCTGTGCAGCCTGCCAGCCTAGTTTTCACTCACTAGCAACAAACTCCGTGTATCCCTAAACCCTAAAATCGGAGTAAATTATGTCACATCAGAGAGACCTGTAGATTAGTTGTGCAAAAACTTTGCCAGTATTCCTTTTGTATCAAGCAGCAAAACTATTCTATTAATTTGCCTTGCTTGACATCGCACGTGACCGCAATGTGACTATTGAGCATGCGCACATCGCGATGGCGATGCTGAAACGATATATCGTGCAGCCCTACTTCACTATACTTGATGAGTATTTCAAGGTTTTGAGCAAGAAAAGTGTCTGAAATAACTGATTTAGTGGAGTTTATGAGTGTCACTAGTAAAGGGAAAGGAAAGAAAATCCAACGTAGGACTGTGAGTCTCCACTATTTGAAGAAACAAGAAATTTGCCACAGTCAGTATCGAGATGACCCTTTTCATTTAAATCTGGGAGGGGGCTCGGCTGGGTGGTTCTTTGAACATACAGAAAAGGTCAAAGAAACAAAAATAATGACATTCAGCTTGGAACAATAAGGACGGAAACAATTTGGCACGTGGGAACCACTCGCTTTGTTTCAAGCAAGAGAAAGGTCCCATGTTCAAAGCCTAAAGGCTATTGAGAGAAGCTGTTGGGGTGGGAAAAAATCTCAGGTACCCATTGTGTGTTTCAGATTAGGACCAAAGTAGGCTAAATAAGGTAATGCAAAATTATACAATTAGAAACACCAAACTTGGTGGGAAATTGAAGCATTTCATTTTTCTGCTCTACCAGCGTGTTACAATGATGTTCAAAAAACAAAACAAAACTGCAATGCCTCCAGCCCCTAAACCACTTCAGTTCTTCTTCATGGCTTTCTTATAAATTTCACCCCCCCCCCCCCCCCCCTTGATAATTCCCCTGCTGAACTAGCTACAGCATGTTCAGATAGTTGATGCGCACTTATCTGTTCCCGCATCCCTAACCAACATTCTGTGTTATAGCACATGAATTTGGAACATTGTTTGCTCCTGTTACCGGGAAAAAAAATGTCAAATGCTATGGTAGGGTAAAACAACTATTATGACTATGAATATTATAGCAATACACATTATTATCACAACATGTATTGTACACACACCGAGAAAAGCAAGTCACGTAATCTCCAACAGAAATTTCCCAGACTGTGGGAGATGTTTGGACTCAGGCTGATGATTTAATGTCTGCAGATCATGTCAAGCGAAATCGAGGCCCCACATAATGATAGTCTTCAGCCCCGACCACAAGGAAGCGAGAGACACACGACACATGTGGCCAGCTAAGCTTAGGGTCAACTTCATGCAACAACACAGGTTTTCTTATGTCTGCTTACTGTATGAGCTGTCCCTTCCCAAGCTATTCTAAACCTTTTTTTATATATCAGCTTAATTTTCTTTTACACAACCTAGATCTCTTCTTAGATTTCCACACCACCACCTCTTAAGTGCAGATTTCCCCTCTGATAAACATTTTCAGTAAGTGAGCATTATTGAGGAGAGGTAAAAAAAAAACAGTTCCAGGTTGGAAGATGTGAGAGGAAACATGGGATAAATGACACACAAACATGTGGTGTATGTCCCACAAACCAGTACCCCTCTAATCACTTAGGGTTGATTATGTTTGCCATCTTTCAAAACAAAGCCTTCCTAAGCTTTTCCCAAGCTACAGCCTTTGTTGACAGTGATGGCATTTTCACTTCATTATATCCCATATACACAGTTTTACACACTTGAAAGCTTCAAAATAGGATGAGCAAAGGGTTGGAAAAAGTGGCCATATAATGAACTCTGAGTTCAAATTGAGAAATTTCCCTTGATGGTACTGGAGCTTAGAAGACTGTGAGCTATCATGTGCTTACATGCACGTGACCACACTATATATATATATATATATATATATATATATATGAGCATTAGATGAAGACAATCAAATTTATTTCAGTACAGTCACAAGGTGACTTCAAACAGCTTGCTCTATTTGTAAAAACTTCTGCCATGTTACTTGAACAAACAGGAAGAGTGCTTTGACCTGAGCGTGCTCTGTGTGTTGTGAGAAAAGGTTGCATGGAGGTTCTGCCTAAGTTCCCTCCCTGTAGTGGGAGCCATGAGCTGATCTTTAAGCGTGATACTAAGGGGCCACACAGGACGGACTGGAGCCCCAACAGAAACAGTAACACTAGGGGCCTTAAGAAGGAGCCTTAAAAAGTGGGCTCCTGCCCAAATCGGATGTTTGTGGAGGTCCAAATTGTGAACATACTGACAGGAGTGTGCGCTGGGATGCCGGGTGGGGGTTGGGAAGTTTGGGGTGGTAAGTGAGATTATACATGAGGCACTCACATGGACATTTAGTGAGGCTATGTTCAAATGAGCGCTGATGCAGGCAGGGGTCCTGCATAATAAGGGAAGTAGGGTAACAGCTTGAGGGCTGGTACACATTAGGGGATATTAAAAGAGCCATTTTAATCACTCAAGCTGCAAACCGGACCTCTCAATGGAGGGGCTAATAGTTGAAATGGATATGTTTCATTTGTGCTGATTGAGATGATGAATGGACTTCTTTGAAAATCACTCCCAGGCACTTGGCTTTTTTTGAAAGGGTTTTGAATTTTCTGAGTTCCTGTGTTGTTGCTCACATCATTTGTTCTGTGGTGAGAGAATGAGGTATGGGGATGAAAATTTACAAAACAACTGCATGCTGGTCAATATGCCTGTGATGAAATGATTTAACATCTTATGACAAGCGGTATCAAAAGCAGGGATGTTGACTGTGTCAGTGAACTTGTTTGAGGATTCTAATTTCATTTAAAACCCTGAAACACCCACAGAAAGTATGCATTACAAAATGCTCTCGGCCTACAAACAATGAGCTATGCTGGTGTGACAAATCCATTTCCGACTGATCCGGACCCATGCTAACACGGTTATATACACAGTATTATAGCCCATTTAGGAAAGACCAAAAAAAAAGGATGGAGTAGTTCACTTTGGTCTTTGTGACATGCTTGTTTTACACTAACTGCTGTGGACTAGAGCCGTTCTTTAAAACCACTTTAAGGAAGTCTGAGATCTAGCTCTGCCCACAACCTGATGTGCTCAGTTTGGCAATCCACAGCAGCGATGGATCAGTGTGTGTTTAACTGAGCCTGGGGCAGATGTTACAGTAAAGACACAGTAGAGGTTTCTACCTCTCACCACGTCTGTAGAAGCCGTTGGAAATGGCAGGGTAAGCATGTGTGTGCTAATGCCAAGAGACGTACCACACTGTGGGTGGGCCGCCTGCATCCTGCAGGGCAATTCCTGCCCTGCTTTAACGGGAACAGATAAGTGGTACTGTAGTGCAGAGCAATGAAGTAGGAGGGGGAAAAAAGTGCAAATCGCAGGCCAGAAGAGGCATCACAACCTGAGCTGCTAAGGACTTTTCTGCTGACTTATCCTGCTTCTCTTCACCAAAAAATTTTTCTAAAATACAGGGTTTCTTAAATATTACGTGTAGCAAGCCAAGGCACATGTATACACCTTTTACATCAACCCCTTGACTCTTAGCCGCATCATAAAGCCAGTGTAAAAGGGTTGTCTGGATACATGACCCACCTCAAGATCAGGGTAAAGCCCACATATGCAATGTGGGAAAACCACACAATAAGGTCAACCTATTAAAAATCTCAGTTTTGTAGATACAATGTCCCAGCTGCAATGTGCAAAATACATATTTTTATAAGTGCTTCACTATGTGTTGTTTTATAGTGTAGGGCACAACTTTAGTTTCTCTTGAGAACTGCCCGCTGACACACTCCCAGACCTGTGTAACCTTGACTTATTAATGGTCTTCAGATGTGGTGCATCATGTCAATCATGGGTGAGCCTCACGTTAGAATACAAACACTGAGATGACTGAAAAATGCCAATGAGGTAAGACAATATGTTCTCCTCGTTGTTTCTCTTTCTGAAATGAGTGTGTATCCCTGAAACAAGACAGAATAAAGCATATTGCTCCTTTATTATGAAGAACATCTCTCTTAAAGCTAAAGGTTTATAATGGGAACCAGAAGAACAATCTCACATCACTGGCAGCTTTCTTCTACTTGCTTTAAGAAAATAAGATTTTAGAACTCAGTGATAGGTGATGCCTGGTTAAGATTAAGCTTTTTGTAGTATATTAAAGACCCTGTGATACAACTAGAGAAAGGTGCAGATCCGACAAAGACAATAGGGACAAGTTATATTATGGCATGAGCAACAAAGCGTTTCTTGAGAATTCACAGATGTTATTTCTTTTCGTGGAGCAAATCTTGCTACCTTCTCAATTTCGAAAGCCTTAGCCTTAATGGCCTCTAATCGGCGAGCCTTTAAGTCTTCCTCTGGTTTGCTGGTCAGCTTTGGCTCCATGCTGGGAGCCACCACCTCCTCCGTCTCCGCTACAGATGCAGGCATTTTTTCCTGGCGGGTCAGAGGTTAAGGGTTAGAGCTGAGGTCACCAGGTTTTGAAGCTGGTTCTGATTTCAAAGTGTTTCAAATAAAGACAACTCTTCAAGCTCTCTTACCGGTATTAAGTTGTTTTTGTACATGTGTCATTATGCATGCCTCATGTCAACAGTAAACAGAAATTAGGTACCACATACAGTACGTCTCTCTGATTAAAGGATCCTTCCAGCCAAAGGAAAGGCCCAATGACACAAATAGATCAGTCAGTTATGCCTGCAATTAGTAAGTAAACGTCACCTAAATGTCCATAAATCAAGTAACATATGTTTCTACATGTTATTTTACACTTTGCAGTACCATCCTGGTGGTTTTGCCTGTTTCTGCCTTTTAAATTTTCTATAAATAATGTACATAAAATTCATTACTGCAAAGCAGCTGATGAGTTTCAAGAGTTTAATGAAATATGCATGAGCTCCTAGTTATTACAGTAAAAAAATGATTGCAATAATACAAACCTGTAGTGGTGTGTTGACTTTTTGTCCTTGTTTTCTTTTTAATTTAAATCTGCTATTTGCTATTATCCTATTCTAAATTCTCAGGATTGACCAGGTTGGACGTGCCATCAATAGATATAAATCTAAAGAACATTTCCTTGCTCAATGTCCATGTCAAACCACAAGAAAGAGGAGACTACAAGACCAAAAAGAAATATGCAACAAACTCCATTTGTCTTGCTGTGGAGGATATTTGTTCTGCTAAAGGTGTAGCTATTTATAATGAGAGCAATACTGGTTGAGATTGCTCTCAAATGCTGCTTTTACCTTTGAAGATCCTGAGCTGTGAGTAGATCCCTCCACAGAGCTGCTGGGACTGTGGCCCGTCAGCGCATTGGTCTTATCTACGGAGAAAGTATCAGGACAGACAGAAATGCAAAGAACAGTGAGCAAACAACCAGATAATCTTCCTGAGATAATAAAGTTAAATAAAAATGTACTGACAAAGGGAAGTCAACCATAAGAAGAGGCTGATCTATAGAATATGAAAGGACGACCACAGCATTATTTTATTTAATTTTGCTCTGTAATAGAATAAACTCTGGGAGAGCCTCCTGGTGGGTCAGCAGTCTGGGATGCATGCCATGTTGTTAACTGCAGCATCCCCGTTTCAAATCTAGATAGATTGTTTTTTTTATTGTATTTTATTTCCCTCTCTCTACACACGTTCCTTAGCACTCTCCACTGTGCTGTCTAATAACTGCAAAATGCAATAATAAAACTTTAATACCCTGAGGAAATATTACTTCTAATGTGTGACATCAAACAACCAATCACTTATCATCAAGAACAATTGTGAAACCAAGGCTTTATGGAGCTGAAAATTACACTGCTCAAAAAAATAAAGGGAACACTAAAATAACATATCCTAGATCTGAATGAATGAAATAATCTCATTAAATACTCCTTTCTTTACATAGTTGAATGTGCTGACAACAAAATCACACAAAAATTACCAATGGAAATCAAATCTATCAACCCATGGAGGTCTGGATTTGGAGTCACAGTCAAAATCAAAGTGGAAAACCACACTACAGGCCGATCCAACTTTGATGTAATGTCCTTAAAACAAGTCAAAATTATGCTCAGTAGTGTGTGTGGCCTCCACGTGCCTATATGACCTCCCTACAACGCCTGGGCATGCTCCTGATGAGGTGGTGGATGGTCTCCTGAGGGATCTCCTCCCAGACCTGGACTAAAGCATCCGCCAAATCCTGGACAGTCTGTGGTGCAACGTGGCGTTGGTGGACGGAGCGAGACATGATGTCCCAGATGTGCTCAATTGGATTCAGGTCTGGGGAACGGACGGGCCAGTCCGTAGCATCAATGCCTTCCTCTTGCAGGAACTGCTGACACACTCCAGCCACATGAGGTCTAGCATTGTCTTGCATTAGGAGGAACCCAAGGCCAACCGCACCAGCATATGGTCTCACAAGGGGTCTGAGGATCTCATCTCGGTACCTAATGGCAGTCAGGCTACCTCTGGCAAGCACATGGAGGGCTGTGCGGCCCCCTAAAGAAATGCCACCCCACACCATTACTGACCCACCGCTAAACCGGTCATGCTGGAGGATGTTGCAGGCAGCAGAACGTTCTCCACGGCGTCTTCAGACTCTGTCACGTCTGTCACATGTGCTCAGTGTGAACCTGCTTTCATCTGTGAAGAGCACAGGGCGCCAGTGGCAAATTTGCCAATCTTGGTGTTCTCTGACAAATGCCAAATGTCCTGCACGGTGTTGGGCTGTAAGCACAACCCCCACCTATGGACGTCGGGCCCTCATACCACCCTCATGGAGTCTGTTTCTGACCGTTTGAGCAGACACATGCACATTTGTGGCCTGCTGGAGGTCATTTTGCAGGGCTCCGGCAGTGCTCCTACTGCTCCTCCTTGCACAAAGGTGGAGGTAGCGGTCCTGCTGCTGGGTTGTTGCCCTCCTACGGCCTCCTCCACGTCCTGGCCTGTCTCCTGGTAGTGCCTCCATGCTCTGGACACTACGCAGCAAACCTTCTTGCCACAGCTCGCATTGATGTGCCATCCTGGATGAGCTGCACTACCTGAGCCACTTGTGTGGGTTGTAGACTCCGTCTCATGCTACCACTAGAGTGAAAGCACCGCCAGCAAAGTGACCAAAACATTAGCCAGGTAGCATAGGAAATGAGAAGTGGTCTGTGGTCAACACCTGTAGAACCACTCCTTTATTGGGGGTGTCTTGCTAATTGCCTATAATTTCCACCTGTTGTCTATTCCATTGCACAACAGCATGTGAAATTGATTGTCAATCAGTGTTGCTTCCTAAGTGGACAGTTTGATTTCACAGGAGTGTGATTGACTTGGAGTTACATTGTGTTGTTTAAGTGTTCCCTTTATTTTTTTTGAGCAGTGTATATATCATTGTGTTTTTTTTAAATACTCGCTTGTTGGTTCCTCCCACACAATAGTGGTCGAGGAGTTCAGCTGTGCCTAAATTGAAACATTGTCCTCTACTGGCTCCAATATGTCCAGGAAAAAAAACAGCAAATACAGCCAAGTTGTTTGTTTTTAATGAAGGAATCTCCTATAGTGACTGGAGTGAGCCAAGGTAAAACCTCCATAACTCTGCCGGACTATAGAGTCCCCATAAGGAGCTCACTCAGGCTGGTGCTCACAAACTGTAGTTTGGTCCATACAGACATACATCAGTGTTAAGGCCGGGGTATGCTTAAAACAAACTAGTTAATATGACATGTTGTTCAATCATGTCTAAAGGCAAAAGTGTTTGTAGCTGTTCCAAATGGCCACACTTGAAGAAGCGAAAGGCCTGCCATTGTACAGAGGGGCTGATTGCAGGAATTGTTCGAATGGGGATAACAGTGCACACACATTAGACAGTCTCTCATCAAAGGAATTCATTGTGATCTGTTTGTGTGTGTACACTAAATGTAATGGGAGCAGTTGTGTGTGCAGAGTAGTTCTCCCCTCTGGACACGTAGCCAATTGCAGTGTTAAGTAGGCGTGCTTCTCAAGATTGTCAGTTTCTGAAAGTTACAAAAATTGCTGGACGAAGCCACTCTAATTGTGAAGTCGGAAAAGTGTGTGGGAGGTGGTTTTAGATGCTGTTTGACAATCCGACAAGGACTTCATTTGAAGCATACTGACCCCTTTACTCTCTGCGACATGCAGTAGCATAGACTCTCCCATTCTGTGGGGAAAACTCAAACACGTAAGTATCGCAACACCTGCCCGGCACCTCACACCCAAAGTTTTACTGAAACTAACACAAAATAGCCTCTTGAAGTCCACCGTGGAACATTTTTGTTCATGTTCTGATTAATATGTAAGAAAGCAATGGTCTCAAAAGAAGATAAGGGGTAGCGGAGACATCTGATTATTGAATATATAAGACAGTTACTACAGTGCTTGTAAAAACGTTCTCCAATTACCTGCGTAGCCTGGTTTCTCTGAGTAACCTGGTTACCAAAGTGTATGGAAACCCTATCCACATGTTTGGTTCTAGAGGCCCGACTATATCTAAACTGAAACCCTCTCCAGCTTATATTCCACATTGTTTCTGGTTCAAAACACCAAGGCCTCAAAGGTCTTCAACTGCTCCCTACACCAAGCCCTGCGGGTGGTGGGTCCATGTGGCAGCAGCAGCCCCTGTGTTACTTGCCAATAACAGTCACCATTGACTAAGATTTTGTAAAAAGACATTGTACACAGCTTCAGTGACAAAGCATGACAAAGCTTAGTATACATACCCAATCACCAAAACCCTCTTTATGTGTTCTTTGCTGTGCTGGCCTAATTAGTATTCCAGATGGCTGTGGAGGTGGGAGGTACAACTATTTTCTCACAGTTTTATTGCATCTTCAAAGGATGGTACAAAATGAGCTAAGCTTTCAACACAAATATGTTTATACATCTTAGAAATCAAAACACTGGAGCAATTACTGTTCGCACTTTGTCTCAGACTAATAATATTGCTTATGTCAGATCACTTTAAAAAAAAGACTTCATAAAATGTGAATATAAAATTCATTAGCTTGGCATTGCTAATTAAAGTTCTAAAGCCTGTAAAAGAAAGCATGTCAAATGACAGACTCGAAGTGATTTTGAAGACATTGTTAAGCCAACGCATGAGCTACTTTCTCACTGAAGAAAAGGTCAAGTTTTGGATCCAAAGCCAAACCGTGCCAATAAACCTAGTGTATCCTTTTTCCCAGCCTCTAAAAGCGTGTGTGGTGATAGTGTAATTAACATCTTAACATGTTTCAGCACACCCTGACCCTTCACACTACACATCACCTCTGAAAACAGATGCTTCACCTGGAATGGCTTAATACCTTTAGACATAATTACACGTATGCCTCTGTAAAATGTTGTCATTACAGAGGGTAGAACAGCTGCATAGAGAGACAATGTATTTGATATGAGTAAATTCACAACCCCACTGTAGAACACCCGTTATCTGTGCTCCTCCAGGTTTTCATCTGGTGTTACTAATCAAGATTGGCACAGTTCATACTGTATATTACACACTATTGAAAAACCTAGAGAGGTATTACTGCTAGTACTGCTATGAGCAGGTTTAGAGACATGTCTGACACAAAAATGTTTTGTGACCAACAAAATAACTTCCTTAAAACTGGTCAGTGCCATATGTGATTAATAAAATATTGCTGCAGCTCTTCCTTCTTGTGTTGCAGCACTTTCTTTCATTCTATCAGCTGATTGCAATGCAAGATTATAACTGAGGCTTTTAGCTATTCGAGATCCACAGAAGACTTAATAGTTACGCTTTTTCTGGGCCTGCTGGTAGGTGTAGCTTTTGTCCCTGTCAGGGGAGAAGCTCCTGTTGCTTGTGTTTGATCCAGAGCGAACTGATGGTTGGGCTTCCCTCCTTCCAGGAGAGCGGTCCCGTTTGCTTACTACAGGCGGAGAGATCCTATAGTCATCGTGGTCTTCTCTAAGAAAAATAAATAAATAAGTAATCCAAAGGTTCAGGAGTCCAGTGAAACCTCCCAAATTATAACTTGAAAACATCTATAGGTTCTGATATTGGAACAAAAACATAAATAACGTATAAATGTATTTATCCATTTATATCTGTACAAGATAGTTTAGGCACAAAGAAGGTACATAACACTACTACTTTCTATTATTTTCTTAAAATGTAAGCACTGTATATTAGAGCTGCAACGATTAGTCGATCGCAAGAAAATTAATCGACAACTATTTTGATAATCGTTTAATCGTTTCAGTCATTTTTTAAAGCTAAACTGAGGAAAATTGCTTGTTTAATCTTCTTAAATGTAAGGATTTGCTGCTATTCTTTGTCATTTATGACAATGTTATTATGTTATTAATGAATGATTGTAAATGAAGAGTCTTTGGGTTGTGGACTTTTATTTGGACAAAATAAGAAATTTAAAGACGTCACTTTGGGCTCTGGAAAATTTTGATGAGCATTTCTTGACATTTTATAGACTGAACAATTAGTCGATTAATCGTGAAAATAGTCGGCAGATTAGTCGATAATGAAAATAATCGTTAGTTGCAGCCCTATTGTATATCTGCATGTCCTTTAGAATTCTATATCTGCATGTCCTCTTTTGAGGGAGCTTCACCTGAAAGATAATCTTAGCTTTCATGCCTTTTTAGACTTTCCTAATGAGTGAACTTTTAAAAGAAAAAAGACAGTTTGCAGTGTGACAGTTAGTTGATGAATATAATGTGTCTTATTAAAAATTTGCATATACAATTTAAAAGTGGGACATCATTTGTGTGTACGAATGTCAATGTATGCAATACCCTCTGGTCAATGCTCTTTATAGACTAATTTTGCCATTTTTTAATGGAAGTACACTTCACTTAAATCAATATCTAGACAACTCATTTTAAACCCTGCCTGCTTGCAGAGTTAGCAGTTTGTTAAATGTATAATAGAAAACCATATGGGTGTGAGGGCAGTGAGTTGGCTTTTCTGTCTGGCACTGACCTTAGAGGGGGGCCCAGCCCTCGACCTCTGTTACAGACATAAGGACCAGCCCTGCCACTGTTCCTGAAAAACACAAACAAACAAACTCAAAGACAGACAGACAAATCAGTGAGTACTATAGCTGCTCTAAACCTGGAAACAATTGTTTGGTAAATAAAATATGATGAATAACACAAGAACATGTTAAGTTTAAAATCCATCCATCCATCGTCAACTGCTTATCCTGCGTACAGGGTCGCGGGGGGGCTGGAGCCAATCCCAGCTGACATCGGGCGCAAGGTGGGGTACACCCTGGACAGGTCGCCAGTCCATTGCAGGGCCACACATAGACGAACAACCAGTCACGCTCATACTTGCACCTAAGGACAATTTAGGTCAATTTACAATCAACCTAGCCCGCATGTCTTTGGATGGTGGGAGGAAGCCGGAGCACCCGGAGAGAACCCATGCAGACACGGGGAGAACATGCAAACTCCACACAGAAAGGCCGGGGAAACCGGGGTTTGAACGCACAACCTTCTTGCTGTGAGGCGACAGTGCTAACCACTGCAACACCGTGCCGCCCAAAGTTTAAATCAAAAGGCAGCATTTCGAAAAGGTTTTGGGTATTCGTCAGTGAACACCTTCAGATGGGTAATGGAAAATAGAATAAATAGAAGACAAAACCACAAAGAATCAAATTCAGACTCAGTGGGGCACTGTGGCACACATCAATTTGTGGAATGGAGGCAATCTTCCACTTTGGCACATGCAATTGGCGACAGTTGGACCAATTCTGGTCTTCTTTCTCTACTGTCTGTCTTCAATTGTAGGCAGAGCCATGATTAAACCTTAGCATGGAGCTGATGTCACAAATCACAGTCGCTAAACCTGTTATTCAACCATGTAACGTAATGAACAATATCTGAGCATTTATCTAACTTCACTGTTCATCACACCAAGTTTTCACGATTTTCCACACTCAAAGCTTGTGTCCGAACAACAACCTTTAGGCCCTAAGGTATAAATGACCTGTAAAAAGGTACCTGGTTGTTATGACCTCTGGCTGAACTCAAGCCACATCTCTAACGCAGAGCAGGTCTAACAAGGCCTTTTACAACTTTTACGACTTGTAGTCTTCTTTGAAGTAGCCAAGACTCGGCCTGCCATTTGCCAAACACTGAATTGCAATCCATGCAGTTCACAACTAACATCAAAAGGCTACAGGTAGAAAAAAAGGTTGTGTACTTTGTTTTTGAAATAAGCTAAAAATCTAGAGTGTAAATTGAGCATTTAGAAGACAGACATTCACCCAGAAAGTCAGCAGATTAAAAAGGCCATGCCTTAATAGAGATATTCTGTATGAAGGATCCAGACAGTCACTTCACTTTCTACCAGAACAATGCTAAAGGGTCCTAAGAAACAAAACAAACTAATAACACCACCTAATAAACTATGCAGCTTTATTCCCTTTGCTTTATTTGATAACTACTCAAAAAAAAAAATTCAATGATCAATCTTTGTCAATGAACTGGATGAATTTAAAAAAACAAGACTTTTAGTTAAAAAGAAACACAAAGCTTGATGTAGCATGGTAGCTTTTGACTGTTTATTAAGAGAGTGGCTAACAACTTGGAGCTGCACATCAGGCAGTTAGCTCATTTCATTATCTGTGGCCTCCGAAGCTACGTCGTAGCTCCCCATGAGTGTGAGACAGAGCCTGGAATTTCTGTCTTGTGATAGGATTGAGAGAGCCGTTTTTATATTTGCCACCTTGTCAACATGGCCACTGCAGCACCTTCGGACAGACAAAGGTCTGTTGACTCCTTTGTCTGGGAGATAGGATGAGGGGAGAAGCAATCAGCTGCCTCTTGACAGGAGAGGCTGAAGTATAAATGTTCCCTACACCTGTAGTTATGCAGTTCTGATAGAAATGATGGAGCGTTACATGGGTGCCATGAGTTAGATAGATAGATGGTAGGTTCACTATTTTCAGGTCTGTCTTACAATAATAGTCAGTTGCCTATAAGAACATTCAAACAGTTTTTGCTCATTGTTCTCATTTGTGCTGTTAGTACTAATCAAATTTTGCATGTTAGGTAGGTAAAATGCTTTAATAATAAGCACGTCTTCACACATAATTTGACCAATATACGCCTAACTTCCTCTGTAGCATTACCAGATCAGATGAAATTTAAGGTAACTTGGAACTTTATGCAGTAAAGTCGAAAAGAGAGACAAAACGTACGCCGCTCCAAATATCTGAGATGTGTGTGGGTGTTTGACTGGAGAGGGAGTGGTCCAGCGGTTTTTCCTCTCAGGGTGGGGTAAGGGATAGGGGTGGGGTTGTTTGGCTGAGTAAGTAGACACTAGTGCCCTTTGTCCCGCTCTCTAGCCTGGTATGACTCCTGGAAAGGGGAGCCAGGGCCGGTAAACTGTTGGTATGTTGGAAGTGGACAGGGTGAGAAAATTAGATAATTGAAATATGCTTCCTAAATACATTTTCCAAAGCTATACTTTTCTACCAAGGCATTTGCCAGAGCAGCAATTCCTAATAATAGATGTGACATTCCTTATTATTGGGTGGAATGTAGGAGTAAAGAATTTAAAAAGATTAAAGTTATTTTAGCTCGGTTAACCCACTTCTTATTTCTTTAATGATATTACTTGATAATACTTACTTATTATTAGAAAGCCACAAACTATGAGGGTCATAAAATATCCATCAAGCTTTAAATATACACCTTTCAAAAGACTGAACTGTGCCGCCACCTAGTGGTCAGTTTGATGCATTACACAAATAATTCAGCGAAGAAACAAGCAATCTCACATAATCAGGATGTGACAAACAAAAATGTATTAAGAGAAGAATCAGTAATATATAATATAATTACCTTGAGCCTAACTGATGCCTCAAATCATCCCTGCTGTAACTCTGTTGGGAGTAGAAGCCCTCCTGAAAACAAAATCACAATTACAAACAACAAACCATAACAAAAGGTTCCCTGTGGAGTTTTTGACCTCTAGTAGCCTATGGAGGTCTTTATCTTCGAGCCAGTGTAATGATTATCTTGTGCATGCGAGTGACATGGTACGTGTTCCTGCCAATGGACATGATCCACTTCCACTGATCAACAGGCCGGGGCAACGTGCCAAAATGTGCTGCAGTGCACCAGCAAAAAACAGTGAAGAAGTTGGCCCGTAAACATGGTACTTCCATGCCAGATGCAAAAAACCTTGCAAATGTTTTATGAGGGAAGAAATGCACTCAACACATTTGGTAGACCTCAGGGATACACAGTGAATTTTGGTGAGGAACACTGAATGTAAACATACTCCACAGGGCCCCTTTAATTGGAAAATTCTGTTTGTTTTGGGTTGATAACATTGTTGGGAACTACAAATAGGCCTACAAGAACCCAATCAAACAAATGCAACTTGCCATTCTGTCATTAATTTTCTGACGTACTTAGGTTGGAGTCATACACATTGGTATGCCATTTCTTTAGCTGACATGATCAGACGATTCAACACTTTAACAGGCATTAGTCCTGTCATTTCTTTACACTTGTTTTCAAACCTGTAACACAAAACAGATTTTAGTATATAAACCATGCATGCCAAGCTTGACTTACATTTCGTGGGGGTGAGGAATTTCGGCGAAAATTGCCATAATTGGGGTTTTCATATCGACGATCATTGAGTGGATAATTTCCTTCGTCGTGATATTCCCTTGCATCCGGGTATTTTCGGGGACCACCATACCACTGGTCATCATTAAAGCCTCTATCCACTGGCCGAGGCATAGGGCTCCTCTTTTCAACAATATTGACAACTCGATGGACGGTCACCTGATATGACACAATTTCGTATTTACATTTCAATCTGTTAGCGTATTGATTAAGAATAACTGTAATAATTGTTTTTGCGATATTTAAAGGTTCAGTGTGTAAGTTTTAGTGGCATCTAGTGGTGAGAGTTGCGAATTGCACCACCCCGCTAACGTAACCGGACAAGCCAAACCACAGTGATGGAGAAAAACAAGGCTACATGAAATGAATCCAACAAGATAAGACACTGACAGGGGAAACACGCCATGGCTCTCTGGCACGGCTGGCCAGCTTCTAGCTAAAGCTATCAATTACACAAGGAGAAGAAGAACTCCGTGATGACAAAACATGCTCTGCAGCGCTGTTTGTCGAGTGTCAGCTATTGTAGAAACATGACAACACAATACTGCGACCTCCATAGAAGGGGGTGCCCGCGGTTATGTAGATATAAATGGCTCATTCTAGGTAATAAAAATATAATGGTTCATTATGTAAGGTCTTTACACACCACTGAAAACATAGTTATAGATATTATATTGCATTTCTGTCAATGAATCCTCAGAAATATTACACACTGAACCTAAACATAATTTAGCCAGACTAAGGTAATGAACAGCTGAAAAACAGCGGCCATAGCTTTATGATACTGAGATAAAAGACATCATGACAATTAGATACAACACTGATATCCCCATAAACAGTGACTGACAAATGAATAAAAAGTAAATGAATACTCAATACTACCATAAATACTTACCATGGTCATAAAAAGCTAATCACAACACTGCAACTTAAAAACAGTGTCATGATACCACAGTCTTACCTTACCCATTCTTCCAACTAATTACCAAGGGTGCTTGGTCAAACTAATATACCGCATTTTGGTCATGCAAAACAACATACCTCTCTTGAATCCATTGCTGAGAAGCGTTCTTCGTATTCCTCTCTAATTGATTTTCGACCACGATATGCCACTGCAAAAAAAATAAAAAGTTTGTTTGTTGATCAGACTATGAGACTGTACAGCTATGAAGTATCTTTTACACTGTGTATAACAAGTTTAAAAAGATTGGACATGAATTGGAAGAGGATAGAATAGATATTTTCAATGGGGTAATGGCCCTACAACACTGTTCAATAAGCAGTTAAAGCAAAGGCCAAGTACTTTTTAAACACTGTGATACATGCAAGCAGCGTCTCTATCCCTGATCAGCAGGTGACAACGCTTTCTACTCCCTAAAAGCTGCGTTAACTATACCCTGGAACTAGGAACCTTTGGAGGAACTCACTGCGTTTCCACTGGAGGGACCAGGGTCTAAATGTAGTTCTGGGGTCTTCATTTTACACCCCAAAAAGTCCCTGCTCGGAGGTTTGTACTTTCCTAAAGTACCGGTACTTTGGGGTGGGGGGGTGGGGCCTGCCTTGCAGTGAAACTCTGAATGGGCGAGTACAGGCTACTGGCTTCAACTGGAGAATGTCCGCTGTTTTTCTATGACTGCTCCTCTCTTTTCCACCATTGTTTTCAAACCAATAAATCACAATCAACAGTCAAATAGCACACAAATCTGGGTCCTGAGTTGCTGAAGTTTTTACACAGAGCCAAAGTCGTTCTCCTCTTCTCCAAAATCTCTCCTGATGTTCATTTATAAATTTTGCTCATGGATCGTGGTTACAAATAATGTCTGTGCATTGCTTTGTATGGCGTATAGGCCTACAGCCTACGTCAGCTGGTTAATTTGCCTAATCTTCGCAGGTCTTTTGACATCGGTGGAAACGCACACAACAATGGGCTGAAGGAACTTTTTAGTTCCTTGAAAAGAGATGTGGGGACTTAAAAACTGGACAGTCAGTGTATCATCCAGTGCAGGAATGCCTTGATGCAAAGTGTTAGATTTCCTCTGCCCCCTGGTGAATTCTGACAAGCCGGCAGACTTGAACCACAATCTTTCAGATTGGATTTTCGACCATGACGCTTCCACACTTTCTCAGAGTTCCTCAAACACTGGGGCAACTAAAGACAGGCCTTGGTCTCTTGCCAGTCTGTAGGCACCCTGCAAAAGACCACTGAGACATTGACAGGAGATGGGAGGTAGAAGCTGTTGGCTGTATCATCCATCCAGCAGACTCTAGCTTGCAAAGCCAACCCACAGAAGTCACTTCACTCAATGTGGTTCTGGCAATGCTCAATAGTCATGTACTTCAGATAGATGTTATTTGAAGTAGGCTCCACTGTAGATGACTGACAGATTTTTCCTTCACTCACACAATGACATGCCCCCCTCTTACACCTGCTTGGACCAATCCATCACTGCGGCAGTCTTTTTTCCCCCATTTTCCCACCTCTTTCCATATGTTTGTGCATGCGAATATATGTGTATTTCAGACCTGTGTGTATAATACTTTTTATATACAGTCTATTGGTATAATACTTATACTCACTATAACAGAGTGAAAAAAACATTGAATTTCACCTTGTGTTACATTTACATTTATTCATATAGTATCCATCAAAATATACCCTTGAATAAGTATGCGGTGAAAAATAGCTTATTTAGTATGCACATTAAGGACTTTTTTTATCATAGAGGTGATTACTCATGTCATCAGCAAAAGTTTACAAAGAATGCTGAGTGGTCCGGCTTCCAGCTTCTCATCTGATATGATTCGCACTGGATGTTTTCCAGAATAAAATCCCATAGTGAAGACAGGATTTGGAATGGACAGCAGCTATAATTACTGGGGAAATCCTCTTTCAGTAAACTAGAAGAAATAACAATGAAGGAGCAAGAGGCTTCAGAGACAGATGATAATTCATCCGTCCTCCCTAACACTGTCATCTTAAGACATTGGAGAATGTGCACAGCTAAAGCACTACAATGTTGTATAGGGTCATACTGACTTGCTGAGCATGTGCAGTCAAAATGACTTGGAGGCTGGCAATTCTGGCTGTAGATGTTATGATTGATTACTCGGATGATCCTTGTTGTTGATTACTTCAAGGGAATACTTGAGATATTTTATGACCTTGTGTGTAACTTATTTATTCCCATTGTTTTATGTTGTTATGTCTGCAACCTTGTTAATTGTGTTGCTGCCTGTCTTGGCCAGGACACTCTTGAGAAGGAGATTTTTAACCTCAATGAGTTTTTTTTCTGGTTAAATAAAAAGGCATACTTCTCTGTTTTCACTTACTGTTGAAGAAATAATTTTGTTTCCCAGTCTGGTATGCCGAGGATGTCTAGGTAGGTAGGTACAGAATGACGAATCTGTAAAAAGTATAGTATAGCCTTGTTTATCTGACTCAGCATAGGCATTTTGCACCAGGCCACTTTGGACATACCCAAATCCAACCCAAACACACATGAACTCTGACCTCAGTTAAACAACATTTCTACACCATGCCCACCCTTAACACAAGCTAATTAGCATCACAGCACAAGAGGAAGTCGTAGGAAATTCTCTTACCAAATTTTGATTTGAATACTCCCGGACCTAAAGTGCGTTTTACATATTTCTCCAATTGCTAAAAGACACGTATACTTGAATTCACGTTACACAGCAGCCCAAAATTTTCTCTTCGAGTACAGGTGCAGGTAAAACCAAAACAATCCGGGCTGCAACGCCAGTGACAGTAACGACAGTGTACACACCTTCCTGTCTGCTCTTCTTCGCTGAACAACGTGGGCTACTTCCAGAAAAGATTGCGCTACCACCGTCTGGTGGCGACTGGTGGTAATGTGCATCCCTTTCTTATATTGACCATTAGTGGAAGCAATAACTTATTGCAAAAATACTAAATCAAAAGGTAAAGTGTTTAAGTATCAAAAGCTAAAGTACTCATTAGACAGCAGAATTCCCCCTGTCAGTGTTAAAGTTTTATTTTATGATAGTACGATTAGACATGTTGTGGCAGAATTTCAATGTTGTACCTTGTCAATGTGGAGCTAATTCTAACCAGTCTATATAGGCCTATTGTTGAAATGTAATCGGTAACAATGTATTCTAGTTTAATTCAATTAAGTGAAGTAGAACTAAAAGTACAATATTTGCCTCTGAGATGTGGAGGAGCAGAGGTATTAAATCAGAACCACAATCAGAAACAGCTTTATTGCCAAGTAATTTTTACACGTACAAGGAATTTGCTTTGGTGACTAGGTTCAAGACATAAACATATATAAATATAAAAATATGGAATAAACAAAATGTACAAGTTCAGTTATAAAAGAATAATATATATATATAAAATAAAATAATATACTAATATAAAATAAAAATAATATTATTATATTATATCATAATAAATATACTATGTGCACTGTGTTTATATTTGCTATCCGCAAACACCCCATACCATTTATTGAAGTGTAATTTTTGCTTGATAATTATTTATTGCCACTTCAATATTTCCTCACTTTGTTTGTGATTATTTGTACTGTATATCAATGCACTGCGTGGTATGGTATATATATCACCTTTTGTTGATTTTGCTTTTCAAGCTTAATATTGTTGTTACTTATGCATCTGTTATTATACTTCCCTTTGCTGCTGTGACAGTTTAGTTCCTCTGTGAGAAATCAATAGGCTTATATCTTCCACCTTCCACCTCAGCCCACAAATCCCTGATAACATATGCCCATTCTGTGCCAAATCACATTTTACACGTGGTTCGATCAATTGTGTAATCTCTCCCAAGCATTTACTGCGATGTTGCATATTTATAAACAGAAGCTGGTGTACTTCCCCATTCCCATTTCAAGCATGTCTTCGTGCGCACTCACTTACTCACACCGTGATGTAAAACATTACAAAGCGCCTTTCATCACTGTCACATTTACTGTTGTCTCTTTTGTGATTACATTAAAAGTGATTGGGTGAATCCGTGTCACGTGACCGTCCTTCGACAGGAGTTTCCACGACAGCTGAGTAGCAGCTAAATGCGTTTTTTCACCTGTAACATTGATCCTTTTCAACCCCAGTCAGGCGAAGTTTCTTAAAATGGGAGACAAGAAGAGCCCCACAAGGTAAACCTGCCGCTGGTATCTTTGAACGAAGACTTTATCGGGCCGTTTGAGAACAGAAAGCTCGGTCAATGGATGGAGCTGCATTACTGAAGCGTTCATGGCGGCTGGCTGCTTGCTTAATATGGGGCAACTGCCCGTGTAAACTGAAAGCTCCCTTTTCCTCAATGACTGACTTCTGAGCAGAAAACACATTTTAGAGTCGTGTCTTTCCTGTTCTGGTATTCATTGTCTACCAGGGCTTCTTTCAAATCATTGCGCTCATTGAAAATGCGCCGTTATCACAGTGTTTTTGTTTTGTTTTTATCTGAAGGCCAAAGCGGCAATCCAAGCCCTCCGCCGACGATGGGTACTGGGACTGTAGTGTCTGCACGTTCAAGAACAGCGCTGAGGCGTTCAAGTGCTTGATGTGTGATGTCAGGAAAGGGACGTCAACTCGGTAAGAATAAACTGTGGCTGTTCATTTTTTAACGAGTAGGACTGTTTTGATCTTAACATGATTTAAAAGATGATTGGGGATTAAAGTTTAATCTTGGGCATTTTTGAGACTGTAGTTTGTGATCATGGACATATCTGACACTGAGGCATGTTGTCAGCATTTTGCCTGTGAATTTAGCACATTTGAAAACTTTTTAGGGCAACAAAAATAAAGGTGAGGTGTTATTTATCCTGATCACCCAATTTATATAATTGAGGGTAGGGTAGACTAGAAATGCCTCTCAGTATAACAACATACAATCAACATCTCAATCCACAGCCTCCAACATGACCATAGAGTTGAATCAGCACATCTCTGTTTCTGCTAAAAGGAGGATTTATTGCAGGGCTGTTAAGTTAGACTGCATTAGTTTTAGCTAACAAACTGGAGCTGAGCTGATGTTTGGGTACTTAAGCCAAAGATGTAACATGAAAGTACATTTACATATTTATAAATTACATATTTACATAAATATGTTTACCTCATTATTTGAAACTTTTGGCCACATTTAACATGAACAACCAACATTGTAACATTTAGATATGACAGAAAATCCAAGTTTCTCTCAGCTGTCTTGTAAAACCCAAAATACAACCACACTTCAGACTTGAGGCTGAAAAATCTCCAGAGCACTGTGTCCTCTGCCATGTCATCATTGACTCCTGCATCTGGGAGAGTGTTTCTAAGTTTGTTTGATGCTGGACAGAATTTACTGTGAGTTTTTCAAAGCATGATAATCGAACATGGTTTTAAAGAAAATTTTAACCGGTAATACTAACCATTAGGAATTTCACTGTGGTTTATCATTAAACCGGTAACCATTTCATCCCTAATAGTATGAAATCAATTAATAGCTGGAAGTCTACCTACAAGTTTCTTTATCGCTACATCACCAATTCTGTCTAAAGCTAATGGTCACAGCAATGCTTAGACACACTAGCTAAAGTGTTTAAAAAAAACAAGAGAGGACAAAAAGGCATCTCACAGCTAGCTGGTGGGAAAGTTTTACGAATTTTGAGAAGACCTTTGTAACCTGATCACTTTTTGTTTTCTATGTATCCCAGTCCGCCAGTATATGAGGGGAAGAGCTGCAGAATTAGCATTAACACTTTACACTGTGGAGAGCACCAACGGCACCTCGCATCTCCAGACTTTCAGTTAATTTGTTATTACAAGGGGCGTTACCAACAGGCCCAGACCAAAATGCCTCTGGACGCAATTGGATAAACGTAAAAACAATTTGAGCAACGAAGCGTGTTATGTAGAGTTATTGTACAGTTGGTAAATTAAACTTACCAAATCCTGTCGGAAGAATGGCAAACACATATTTTTTTAATCAATAAAAGCTGTAAGTGCAGTTTTTATTTTTGTTTTAGAGAAAATATACTGTCCAGTTTGTTTTATACTGGTTTGATAGTCGACTCAACAGCCTAAATACTTGTCAGAACCATAGTTCAAAAGATAGGCTCACATATGTTGTAGTCTGTCTTTAAAAGTAGTAGCCAGGTGCCCAAATGAACATTGAAATAGGTTCGCTTGCTGTAATCATTTCTCTTGTTCATACTGGCTGTGAAGAGATCCCTTCATTATGCACTTCCAATCAAAGAGATGGTGGACAGCAGTCTTCATTCTATGCAAAAAACATTCCAAAGTTTATCTGAAGTTAATATAGAAGTCAGCAGTCTGAGTAAATCGAATCTTTTAGTGTGAAATACCCTCTTTATGTTGCTATACCTCCACAGCAGCTCTTCATTGAAATGCCGTTCGGAGAAACAGAAAGAGGCCTTAAGACGGCCTTGAAAACTTTGTGAACCCTTTTTGTTTAAGTTTTAGGGAGTTTGAGATTTAGGAGTCAGCCATTGTAAATGATTGCTGTAAGCCCCTTGCTCCCCCTATCATATTGAGTTACACAGTTCAACACCTTAAGCCACATGATCACCCCACTAACAGGTTCAGTGATGTAAATGCATCTATAAGGCCAATAACCTTTTTTTGTCTCTTTCAGAAAACCACGGCCTGTTTCTCAGCTTGTTGCACAGCAAGCAAATCAGCAGTTTGCATCACCCACACACCCAAAAAAGGAGAGGAAAGAAAAATCTGAGAAAGACAAGAGTGATAAAGAACCAACACTGAAAAAGAAAAACCATAAAAAGATGAGGTAGGAAAGGGCATCATATTCCGTAGCCTTTGATATTGTTGTTGGGCTTTGTCACCACTGGAATATTTACTATCCTCCATGCCATTTTCATATCCTGTTTCTGTTTGTTTGTCTTTTCACCAGGCCCAGGTTAAAAAACATTGACAGGAGCAGCGCCCAGCATCTAGAAGTCACGGTGGGAGACTTGACTGTCATAATCACAGACTTTAAGGAGAAAGCTAAACCTATGTCCACTTCAACAAGCGCTCCCTCAGCAGACCAACACAGTCAAAGTGGCTCAAGCTCTGATAACACTGAACGAGGGGTCTCCAGGTGCTCTTCGCCCCACGGGGAAGGCTCGTCGGTTAATGGAGAGACTCACTGACCTTCCCCCTCCGAGACAAGCACAGCCCATTCTTCTGCACTCTCAACAGCCTCAACCAGAGATTAAACTTCAACATGCACATTTTTCTTTTTTTTAAATAATACTATAAATGCCAATATAATAGCATTCACTTCCAATTGGGGTTGTGTTTTTCACTGCCTTCCCATGATGATAAATAATTCAGGAGTCAGGATGTAATGCTGTATGCTCTATTTCAAAGAACTGTTGCAGCGACATCGATTCTACCATAATGAACTGAAAAGAGGAACAGTAGCATTAAATCCCGGATGTCAGTGGAACTGTGCCACGTGTTGTGGTGACTGGAGTTTTGTTACATCAGCATGTTACATGTTGGTCCCTGCTGCACAGAAGAAATTATGCATTATGTAAGAAAATATGAAGAGGCCATCTCAGAATTGTAGTTTGTCCTTGAATCATTATTTGCACTTAATGGCATCCCATGTGCATGATAACATTCTTTAGCATTACTTCCACAATCATAACACTGTTGGTTACTGGCCATATCCAGCCCTCATTTTATGCCATTGGATGCCATTAATTGTTTTACTGTCTAACATTTGAGTACAGATATTGAATAATTATTCCAAGTGTGCTTCTCCTTCACTTGGTAGAGTTAAGCATGATTTAATCTATAGAATGATTTATATTGTAAAATAATGTTAAATAAAATAAGTTGTAGATACTTGGATATGTTATTAATTTTTCATGATAAACGTGAACCGTTTGTCAGACATGGATTTCTGAAGTTGCTTTATTGGAACAATAAAAAAAATATTCAGTGATTTGCTTTAGCATTTCCATAATTTGGATTGTATTTTTGAATTTGTTTACCCTTTTTCAAATCATGACTCAATAAATTCCAGGAAGGCAACACAGAAAAAGCCATGTATTTAACTTGTGTAGCGAATTCAATGAGTGGCACACACTTCATTGTATTGTATGTGTGTGTTAATTTAACACCTTTCACCATGTCCCTTACATTTGTGGTTGGGTAGGAAATCTCTAAAACTGTGTCTTGAAATGAAGGCGCCAAAAAGCAGTTGAAATGACATTTACTCACGTACTGTACAAGTTCTACCTCACTGCATCTCAGAGAGCAATCTTGTGTTTTTTACTCCACTGCATGAATTTATGCATGAATTTGCAGGCAGGTCCTTTGCATAATAAGATTTTTACAAACAAAACGTGGATTAGATTATAATAGATTAAATAATCCAGCAGCTACAACCTTAAAATGCTGCTTACAGTAATTATAATCCAGTGATACATGTACTTATTGCTGATACTACTTTTGTGCTTTTACTTATGCAAAAGCTTTAAGGAAGAAGGTTTAGCCTACTTGTGGCACAGTATGTTTTCAGTGTGACATTGCTTTCACTGAATTAAGATTGTCCACCACTGCATAAAAGGGAGCCATTTTTGAAAAATCAGAGGGGAAGAAGTATACAAAACGTTACATTTATTATTACATTGTAATATTTGTTGCTGTTTTTAAGATCTCACATCCAGTGTGTGGTGTGTACAGTATTCACACCACTTCCACAAACCCCATTTTGAACTACCACATGCCAAACTGCTAGGATTTGGATTAATACTAATACTAATGAATGAAGTACTTATGCATCGAGCTTTGAGTCGTTGATATCTACCTGGCAGTAAGTTAGTTTTTCCAAATCTGAACATTTAGCTTTCAACTGTAACAACACTTAACATTAAGTTGTCAACTGTTAAACTGTAACGTTAGTGACAGACGGTTGATCAAACTAAACACGCGTGTAACAGAAATGGGTGGGGCGGAAACTGTAAACTAATTAATTGTGCTGTAGCACTTGATTTCTGACAGGGATAAGTTAGCTGTTTGTAACGTTACATCGGATGGTTGCAAAGATCATCAAAAATGTTCCGTTAGCGCTTTAAACTTGAAACGCAAAATGCGATGCTATCTTAACGCATTTATCCTCTGCATTGTTTTCACCTTCTTTTCAGTTTTATATGTGTTCAATCAACTAGCCTCCACTTTGGAGGACAGAGACGCATGGGACCTGAAGGAACAAGGGACACCCGACAGGAGCAGTCATGACACCGGTCACCGTCTCAGGAAAAGGCCAGGACTGGCAGGCCTTCGAGACCGTGAACGAGGGTTTGACAGGTAACGTTATCTTAGCTAGCTAACGTGAAGTTAGTCTGTCATCTAGCGTTAATTTAATTTAACACATGAGCACATTAATAACTTAACGTCAATGTTAGACATTTAAACAGTTAAACACTTTTTGTTGCTATAAAGTTGTCGTGGCTGTTAACAAAATAATACATGATGTTGCTGTGGAAACGTTGGTTGACTTATTACAGCTAACAAGCACACGTTAACGGCACATAGTTTATGTTAGCTACCGAGCTGATGGTATATATAGTATATTCAGAGTTTTAATTGTGCTGTTTTTGCAACCACATAACGTTATGTGTTCAACACGGCTAATGCTATCTTGTACAAATCTATTAGCTACCACCTGTTAGCTAGCTAGGTAATTGATTAACCGCTGTTAACTCGTTAATTCTGTGCCTCGGTAGCTTTTGGCTGGATTTAATGGACGGCCACCTGTTAAACAACTAACTCTAGGAGGCAGTTCAGGCCATATCTAATCCCAAAACATGTAACATAGTTCTGGTGTCCAAGAGATGAATTTAACGTTGAGGATCCAAAAGGTCATGTTTTTATTCTGTCAGGTGTAAATCACTGTCAGTTTCTTACTGGAATCCATATTGGAGACTGCCTGCTGATGTTTGTGGAGTGAACTGCATTTTGGAATCATCTCTTAGGTATGGCTGATTTTGTGCATCTCTATAAAAAGATACCAATGTTCTTTAATTAATAATCAATAGACTTCAACATATTTTCCCCTAATTCATAGGTCCACAGTTCAGAGTAAATGCAGGGCATATTGCTGCGCTCACAGTGTACTTTGTGACTACTCTTAAGTACATGTTGACAACAGGTCAGTTGTTAGTAATTTGGTGAAATGTTACTTGTCATAGATTGACATTAACATATATTCATCATTAAACATGCCAGTATCTTATTAAGATTTCTAATCCTACACACAGTACTGCAGTTATAGGCAGAGCGGTAACTTTAGGTTTTCTAGATTTAATGTAAGTGTTGGCAGAGAGAATGATAACAGAGGTTTTGGGGGGCTTGTTTGAATTTGTCTTGCTACAGTTTAACCTATGCTGGCATTATCAGATGTACATATGAGGGATAACTAGAGCCTTGTGCAACATTTTTCGAGTTTGTGAATAATAATTATGTATGTAGGCTTGCAATACAGTGACATGTATACAGAGCGAGATGATTTGAACATGTGCAAAGTGTGACAAGTTACATTCATGATTTTCAAACTTGAAAGTAGTAGTTAACAAGGAGCACTTGCAGGCAGCACAAAGCATGAGAGAGAGTCCTGTTCTACATCCTTTCATTAAACCTAATGACAGTTCCAACCCTACAGGACTGAGTAGCGTTAAGCTGAGTCCGGTGATATCTTCATTAATTTGTTCTCTCCTGCACCTGTCAATGTATCCATGCTGTTGTAAGAGTGAAAGCCGGTGTTGATTACTGATTAATATTGCTTTGTCTTGGCTTTTAGAGGGAGGTCAGGCTCTGAAGTCAAGGAACGTAGTGATGAGAGAAGTCACTTGGCTGTGGTGGCCTGTGGCCCCAGATTAGAGGAGACTCTCACCATGTTGAAGTCTGCTGTTCTCCTCAGCAAAAAGCCTCTGCACTTCTACATCTTTGCTGAGGATGATCTACATGACAGCTTCAGAAATGCTGTAAGTGTCTTCCCAAACACCAGAAATTTCAGTTTCTTAAAGCAATAGCCCAGTTATGACTATATCTGTGTAAAGGATTTCTTATGCTTGTCATCTGATGTTGAAGGCATGTTTGAGAAACAGTCTGCTCTCTGCATGCATGCATGTATTTACAGTAAAGCCTTCTTTTTATACAGTTCCTGGCCCAAAGGCTGAGGTGTGTTTGTTTATATCTTTTCTTAAAGCTGGACTCCTGGCCCAGGATAGTTCAGACTAAGTTTAACTTCACTATCTACCCCATCACTTTTCCTAAGGAGAATGCGAAGGAGTGGAAGAAGCTCTTCAAACCATGTGCCTCTCAGAGGCTCTTCCTGCCAGTAGGTCTAGAGTCATCCTTCATGCATGTAACTTGTAACAATTACACATTTACAAAATTTGCTCCTTAATTTTTTGTGATCTATTTTCCAGCTGATCCTAAAGGAGGTGGATTCATTGCTCTATGTGGATACAGATATCCTTTTTCTGCAGCCGGTAGAGGACATCTGGGCCCTCCTTTCTCAGTTCAATTCGAGCCACTTAGCTGCCATGGCTCCAGAGCACGAGGAGCCACGCATCGGCTGGTACAACCGCTTTGCTCGCCACCCTTACTATGGCAAAACAGGCATCAACTCAGGAGTCATGCTCATGAACATGACGCGCCTCAGGGATAAATATTTTAAGGTAATGTGCAGGTCGATTTTCTGTCTTTTTGTTTGTTTGGTTTTTAGTTTTTTGCAGTTTGTTAATCACTTTTAGCTGTTATGTGCTAAAAGTTTGTACTTTATCTTGTCAATTTAATATACTACTGTGATTTTAAAATTCACAATGTGGATAAGTGTACTGCTCACCTACTGTAAGCAGACAAAGAGCACTCAACAGGTATGAAATATATAGAATGTTATTATGTCCAGGTCTGAAATTCTTCACAATTCCACCTCAATGATTATGAGAAAAGTGTGAGTCTGTGCTGATGGAACCATAACTACTCATTTAATGTGGGCCATGTCATTGTCCGTAGGCTGTGTCAGTTAATACCTTTGGACATTTGTTGTAAAGAATAATTCTCATCTATTGAGTAATATAAAGCCATATTAACCATCAGCATTTTTACATTTAGTTAATGACTGAAACTTGAGATGTGTGAAATTAAAGAGGTGGTATTATGCTCATTTTCAGGTTCAAAATCTTAATTAGGGGTTGTACCAGAACAGGTTTACATGGTTTAATTTTCAAAAAATAATTTTTCTCATACTGCACATTGCTGCAGCTCCTGTTTTCACCCTGTGTTGTACGCTCTGCTCTTGAGCTACAGAGTGATGCATCTTACTTATCTTTGTTGGGAGTTGCACATGCGCAGTTCCCAGGTAAGGACTACTAGCCAATCAGAAGCAGAGAAGGGCGGGACATAAGAAACAAGTTAGTGTGATCCAAATCAAAGCCGCTTCAGACTGCGACCGTAACCTAGTAGATGTTATAAGTTACACTCAAGTCCACAACCACACAACATCATTGTTCCACATCTTACAATAAACCACTACAAAAATCACCATATTTCAACTCAATTTTACATAAAAATTGGCCAAACAATTTGAACGTTTGCTCAGTAGCTTTCACATCAGGTGTAACATTAGCATTATAGTTATAACTTTAGCTGTGTTAGCCAACGTTTACAACAACTCCGCACTTGAACAGTCTGTGAAGTTACAATGCAGTGTTTATTTTAAATATAATTCACAACCAATAAAGCATACTTACAGGTTGTGATTGTGAATTTCCAGGTCCAAACAGAGTCGGAGTTGCGTCGTCTTTTAGGACTAAACGTTGAACTGTTGCCGGTGTTCTGACGATCTATGCTGCCTTGCCGAAAAATGCTACCATAACGCAAATTGATAGACTCGACTCTACTCGGGCCTGCTCCGTTTTCCGTTGCAGATAGTACCCAGAGATGTAAAGACAGATAAGCGGTATGAAAACTTTCCAGCTGTGTTTTCCTCTGCCGTTGTTGCTGCAGCGGTCTGTGTGACGGCGGGAGCAGAGAGCTCTGTGAGCGGACGGCTGGCCGGCCTCACACGCTCTTCCCGCGGGTTGGCACAGGCATCCCCCGCAGCCACTTGCAGAGCTCCTCAACTCCGAGAATATTCAAGCACATTTTTGTTTCGCCATCACTTCTTGTAAAACTGTCAATATTTGAAATCTACACAGCTGATTTCACCTCAAAACTTCTCAAAAGTGGATTTAGTGATGAAATTCCATACAAAAACTGTAAAATATAACCAGTCAGCAGTCTGTCATGTTTTCACGTTACATTTTAGTATCCCTCAGCTTGCTTGGAACCTCGTCAGAGGTGAGGTGATACGAAAAAAAGTACCTGGAAGCAGGTACAGGTACTACATTTTTACAATGTAAAACCAAACAAAAGGGAGTCGAGCCAAAGGGCCTCCGCTCAGACTAGCTTGGTTTGAGGGCGTGCCTGACCCCCGCTAGCCACTTGGCAAGCTTTATGATGCGTTTTCATTGTGACATCACAATGAAGTAAGTGAAGGGCTGGACTACAAACGAGCTGATTTCAAGCAGTTCAGAGCAGTGTTTTCTGTGGGAGATGGGAACTCCCTTTGGGCTGGACTTTGGGCTTTTTCACTCTACAAACCCTGTTACATGCACAAAAAAGAAATATAACTCAATAAAGCCCAAGCCAAAAAGCACAATACCACCTCTTTAAGACAATGACTAACCATTGAATACTGAAGGAGGCTTCAGGAATAGCTGTACCACCAACATTGGCCAGCTGAGGTCACTCTTGTAATTCTTTCTAACCCGACACAATGAGCACGCTAAATGGAAAGAGAAAACCGTTTCTTTGAGTTGATGTGAAGGGTTGACAGAGGGCTTAATTTTCCAGAATTGTATATGGTGTATATGGTGTATAGTTGACTCATGTAAAATTATATGAATATGCTCTTGATTGCTATATTTGTCCTTCTAGAATGACTTGACAACAGTTGCACTTAAGTGGGAGGAAATTCTGATGCCCCTTCTCCAGAAGTATAAACTCAATATCACCTGGGGTGACCAGGACCTTCTTAATATCATATTTCACCATAACCCAGGTTTGTGCAACCACATACACAGAATTATTTGTAGCCATGAATGACATTAGTTCGGACACAAACAAGACTTAACTAGAAGAATGTTTGTTTGTTTTTGAACATTTACCATTACATAAACAAATATTTGAGGGTTTGTACAAACTCAGTTATTTACAATCTTTATTATAATCATGTCTGTGTTGCAGAAAGCATGTATGTGTTCCCCTGCCAGTGGAACTACCGTCCAGACCACTGTATCTATGGCAGCAACTGTCAACAGGCTGAACAAGAAGGCGTCTTCATTCTCCATGGCAACAGGGGAGTTTACCATGATGACAAGCAGCCAGCGTTTCGAGCTGTCTACGAAGCCATCCAAAAGGTAGAGACAGCCTCTCTAACCAGAATATCTGTGGTTTCTATTAAGTAAAAAGTAGAAATAAAATCTTTACTCAAGGGCATTTTATTTGAAAAGGGCTTCTGAATAGAAATGAGTATATCTGTTCTTCCAAAAGTTATTGTTAGGAGTGCTCCAGACACAATCAGCTGAAAAACGTGAAAGGCTTTGTTTATTCTAGTGAGGATCATTTTTATAGGCTTTCTTTTTGGGGCCTCTGTTTCTTCAGAGGGCATTTGGGTAGGTAGATCAGACTATTTGGAGAAACATTTGCTAGTAATTACATTATCAATAGGCACTCCAGGCCATTGCTTTTCTCTTATAGATGCTTCCTCCACCACTGCTTAATCAATAGCCTGTTAAACATTTCCGTCATCCTGTCTTAACTCTCCCAAACCAGATACATCAGCTGCACCCAGCTTCGACCACTCGAGTGGTTCCTTGAGATGTCAACTGAAAGGCAAATTTTTTATTTTAGAGTTAATGCACCTGTTGTTATATAAATTATAATAAGGCAGTTGTTATAACATTTAGGTGAATGCAATACTAATTGGGGTAGTGTCAAAATAGACCACGTCAAAGAGGTCTTGATTTTAGTATCATTATAGGCCAACTTTAAATTATTCTAACACAGTCAATGCAACCATGAGCAATTGTCATTTGACAAAAATAAATCTGTTTAAAAACTGAATTTTTTTAGGTTTACTCTGTTGGTGTTTACTACTGAATTACACTGCTTTCCAATATAACAAAATTACAATTAAAAGTCAACATACATGCTTACTTACTTATTATCCCCAAATCCCATGAAAAGACCAAAACCAACAATGTGCTAGTACTTTTTAACTTCTCGAGCCTGTCTGTCCATTAGGGCTGGACGATTTTGGAAAATAATCTAATTGTGATTTCTTTGTTCCCTTTTTTTTTTTTTTTTTTTTTTAACCAATATTGCAATTGTGATTTAATATGTGATTATTTTTTTAAGCTCTTTATCTTCTGTATTATTCAAAACAGATAAGCAATAAATCAGTGTTTAGTACGACCAACACAATAGTAGATAGATACACATACACTTTCTCTCCTATGTTATGATGAAATTAGGTGATGCCTGAATCGCTTGAATTATTATGCGCAATGGTGGAGAAGTAGTATCAAATTATAATAATTTCAGGGAAAGATAATTTGAGTCAAGTCATGCAGTTAAATAATATATCATCAGGTAGCCCTACCTACAGATAACAAACACAAAGTTCACCACAGTGTGTTATACAGTAAGCGAATCAAATCTTCACAAGAGCAAGAACACCCCCATACCCTCCCCAATTGTAAGTCAGTGCAGCGTAGCGTGCCAAGTTGATGCTTCCTCTGAAGACTGTTTTACACTCGCGTATCATGTGACCACAGTGGAATTGCACAATTTGCGATTAGAAAATCTCATTTTATCATATCACTATAATATCACAAATGCCTGTGACTATAATATCACAAATTATACAGCCCTACTGTATATTCCTTCCTACATGAAGATGTAAATCTTTAAAAGCAGGCTATGAGTAAATACTGTCAGTTTCAGACTAACTGCCAGTGTATCGCTGGCACTTGAAAATGAAGACAGAACTTGGATTAAAAAAGTATGACATCTATCATATTTACTCTAAATGTGTTTCAGCGTTGAGAGCTTAACAGTCCGCTACACATTTGTCATCAGTGAGCAAGCAAGTCAGCCGGAGAGCTCTCTCACTGCTTGCTAGTGGCTCGCCTTCGATCTGCTCTTGTCGATTTCAGCACACCGGTCAACATGCAGGCAGCAATCAGGGGGAGCAAGGGAAGCTTCATTAGCTGGTCTCCATCCATTACCGCCACAGGGCCCAGCCTGGCCACTATCAGTGCGGGCAATGTTCTCAGCCATTAGGAAAACGAGCAGGCTTCATTATGGGGCACTCGGCCCTCATGCTTCCATCAGTCTCCCCGACAGCACAAATGCACAGACAGCATCCAAGACAGCACGTACCAGACTCCACCTGGTTTTAGGAGGAGGAGGAGTGCTCCAGTTTGTCATTAGTAAGCATAATGCGTGTCCTGTTTTTAAGATACGGGTCTTTGTAGTGTACAATAAGCCTATTAGACAGACAGTCTAACTGAAGATCCTTTTTTAGTTATAAGCTATATTTTGTTGAAGCTTTTATCAACGCTTCCTGTTGCTCCAGCTCCTCAGGCCCTCTCCCACTTTGTTCCCACTCAGTCCTTTTGAGGACAGCATCCTAAAGCCTGGAGCGGGCCATTCTGGAGGAAACTGTCATTTCCATCCCACCAAGAGCTCCTTAGTCAGCCCGGCTCCCAAGGCAGGCTCTCCCAGCCAGCAGAGGAGCTTGCAATAAAGGGCACTACCATTACCCGGCCAAGCCCACAGAAGAGTTGTAAAATTTTTAGTGCTGATGCTAGTTTGAGTCATCATGATGGCTGTGTGGACAACGCACCAGCAGCATCCACATAAAAATCGATAGGAGGCTGTTAATGGTGCTTTATTGTCTGCTCCAGTATATGAGAGATAATAAAGAGAGTGTGCTTTGAGTAACCTAATGCCTGGCCAAACTAGAGTCAAATGAGATGCTGTAAAATAGCGATTTCTTCTTATTTACTAGACCAGTAAAAGAATGGTGTACCTCAATATAAAAACAATGAATTACACACTGTACCTGCCTTATTTACATACTGGATGTTGTAAAAACTTGGCTGCTAGTAACTGGGTGAAGTGCTGGGAAGTGCTGTTCACTTGGTGACAACAAAAGCATACAATAATGAAGCAGATCTGGAATGCTGCTGGTATAGCTTTCACCAATGCTGTCACGGCTTACTGAGTCCATTCTCGTATAGTTGTGGTAATAGATATTCATCATCCAAACGCACTCTGAATTGACGGATATGAATCAAATGCAGAATGTTATTGACTTGAAGTGCCAGTGAGAAATGTGGCACTTAATTCGCATTATTTGAATGCAGTTCTTTTTGTCACCTCATGGCTGTTACAAGAGGCAACAGTTGTAGAAATACAAATCTTCTTGTTCTTTTTGTTAAGCATGTTTTCAGTCTTTGAGTGCTGGCAGGAACAGGACAAATCTAAAATTAAAGTAGTTGCAGCCACAAAACCGACACATTAGAAATATAATACCTGCACATTTTTCTTTTGATCTCAGTACAAGTTTGGTGATAACATGGAGACCTCACTGCTTCGCCCGCTAGAAGAGTCGCTACAGATTACCACGAACACCTACTGTGGAAGAGCCAGTCACCTGTTTACAAAGAAGTTAAAACAGAGCATCATTTCTCTACAATGAGATGTCACACAGAGAAGATGATCAGAACTGTATTTATTATATCATTCCATGGTTAGTGTCTTAATTTCTCTCTAGATGTAGAGACTTGGATTAAGGCACTCCTGTGGAGACAATGAGCTGGATAACACACTGAACCCTCATCTGTTTACAAACTGCATATCAAGACTGTAGAAATGGAGAAGGATAATCTGGGCAACAGGTTGTATCTTTATTTTTAAGTAAAGGCAATGCTTGTACACACAACTGGGTCACAAATGCTTTCTCACCATGGTGGGAAATGCACTGAATCCACTTTGGCCTGCATAGATTTTGGACTTTATAAATGACAAGAAGGACACTCTTTTATTTTATTTTATTTTATTTTTTGGGGGGGGGGAGAATCTGCAATTACTTTATACGATTGTCTAAGGCCTTTGGGGGGGAAACACACCAGGGTACTTAAAAACGCTGTTCTTATTGAAATTATTTTTAGAGTTTGATATTGAGAGTTGTTTTAATATATTTTGCATACATGTTTTTGTCACAGTATATAATGGAAAATGGTAGTTATTTTCAGGTACTTAATAGTTACACATGACGTCTTTATCGTGTTTTTATTGATCAAAAATGCTCATTAATAATTTGTAATACTTATAAAAGTATCAGTATTTATTATTGTTCAACATCTATGACAGGAAGAATATAAGGTGTCTTTTTGGTGTACCTTTTTTAAAAATGTAACATGAGGGTGTCATTTCATATACTCTGGTATGGGAATATTCAAAGCAGTGTTTATTGTACATTGTATTAGTGGTTAAGTCATTTCAGTAATATTTTTTCCTATAACTGGAACAATGTCATAAAGAGTATTTGGTATTCAGTAAAGTCAGCTAGCGTCATGAAATCTGCTCCCAGACTGGTTTAACAGCAATTTGCACTATTGATTTGAGAAACTGAGGATTGTAATAACAACAATCATACATGTGATTTTAATGTTTTAAAAGCCAGCATAGACATTTAAATGTATATGAAATAAATGGGAAATAAATATTTGCATTCTGTAGTATCTCTAAAATACTTGCAATAAGGTTGAGTTGAAAAAGTCATAGCATTTTAAATGTGACACAACACTAAAAGTACTTGATGGTTTGGAATTTCTTTTTGTTACTTCAAAAGTAAATACACCAGTATTTTGAGCTGCAAATACACTTAACCCCTGAATGTATTGCCAAAAATAAAGGAATTAAGGCAGATGAATTCTGCTGTAATGAAATTATTTGGCTGAAATTTCTTAAGGTTTCACTTGGAATGCTCGGTTCTCAGTTTCTTACATTTTATATTGTATTCTTATTAAGTCTTTTGCATCAGCCATCAAAACCACTTTGCATAAACTGTATTTGATGCCCACTCACTCCACACAAAGACCGAGCATGAGCCATGTCCTGGAAGGCAGCAGCAGGCTGAAAATAGGAAATTAATGTGAGTGTGAAGACTTCAGAAAGTGTTGTTAGATGGCCAAAAAGGAGCTGATGTGTCTGGGTCAGTAGCCTCTGGCTCTTCATTTCACAGGCAGATTGACAGACGTGCCTAGAATAGGCAATAGATCTGCATGTTGAATTTAAACTGGTTTGTATTCTAAGAAGCTGTTGATACATCCATTTTTCTTGCAGAGAAATTACAAAGTGTTCAGTGAATAGTGGAAAACATGTTCTGTCTTTTAAGAGAGCATTATCCCTTCACAGGTCTTACAAGTTACATCTAAAGCTCATTTTTATGATGTGAAGCCAGTAGCAACCCAGAAGAGCAGTGATACTAAAAGACTGGAATATTAGGTAATTAATGGTTGTATTGCATTGTAAGCTAGTGAACAATAACAGTTTAGGATTTTGTTGATTTAATTGGGAAAAGCTATGGCCAAACTGGTAGATCATTCCAAACCTTAGGGCAAATTGCTACTACTCAGGGTTGATTGATACGATACAGACTGGCTTATAAATTGTGGTCCATATATTTCATGGAGAAATTTAGTTTTTTTTCCACTCCCACTTACAATAGTGTCATTAAGGGGTTACGCGAATGCATATTTTAGTTTGCTGTGTGGATATAAAAAATCACTACACTAGAGCTCAATTCATTTCTCCAATGAAGTGATTATACATTTACAGAGAAATCCTCAATGATATTGAATTCTTTGAAGCAGAACCCATTAGTAAGATAGATGTTTACAACATTAAGTTTTTTAGGGGAAAGTCTAATGCTGCTACTGCCTGGTTTCACTCCCCCTGAGTATAATGGTGATTGAGGTCTCATTCTCTTTTGGCCTAACAGGAACTGCCAATGGATTATTCATGTTATTGCTTGCACCACTTGGCCTCCGTAATGTTCAATAGCGATTTAAAAACCAGACATAAATTGAAACCGTTGGAGTCAAATGGCCCGACACAGAGCAAAAAGGGTCACAAAATAAGGATTATGCAATATTAGACAGTGGTAAGTCATCAACATCCTCTTTACTTGAGGAGCGTGTGGAGCTTACATCATCAACAGTTATGTGCACAGGACATCTAGAGTTTCAAGATGATAGGATCTGTTTTTCAGGAGTGCAGAGTCCATTCCATCTGGGACCAGATGTAAAAATGATGTGTACTCACAAAAACGATCCATGCACCATTTCCTACTCACAAACAAGAATTTAGTAGAATGTCCACTGAGACAGTGTGTGTGCTGATTACATGCTGAATGTTGAACACCTTGTATTTAAACCTGTAATAACAATGGTGAGAGTGAAAACCTTAAAACTGCAGGCCAAAAAACTAAACAATGAGCTGAAACTCAAGCTCTGTAAAGCTGAGCCGAGCTGCAGATTCAGGTGACAATTCTCTGTTGCTTTACTCCTTTCATACTGTCATTGTTTTCATTGGCTACATTCTTAAAAACATTTAAAAGAAGACAGAGGAATAAAAATATATATTTTAATATACATGAAGTCTGTAACATTTCTTAAACAAAACTTTTAGGGCCCTTGAGGAGTTCTGGGGCTCTAAGCAGAAGTTAAGAACTTAAGATTTTTACTTTGTTTAGGCGTCCTCTGCCAGCCACAGGACCAGTAGCTTCTGCTCATTTAGATTTATTATTGCTCCTGTGTAACAAAAAAAAACAATACATGAGACCAAAGAGCTTTGTTATTGAGCTTCTGCCAAAGCTTCAGTTACTGTGGCTGCATTAAAACCAATACAGTGAGCTAAAAGAGGCTTAAAAGCTGTATTAGAGCCGTGGAGATGGGTGATGATTCACTGTGTTTTCAGAGTTTAAGGACAGCTCCATACATACAGCACAGCTCGATATGTTTTGAGGGCTGCCACGAAGACAAGTAAGATCAAATAAAAGGGCCGTTGAGGCTTTCATAGACAAAACATATTACTCAATACGTGTCATGACAACACAAGTTTTACTCATTAAGGGTACTTCTAAAGAATGGCTGATCCTCAATATGTTCATTCTGCAAGACAGCACTTCTGAGGGAGGATGAGACTCCAGTTAGTCAAGGCATGAACCTGACAGCGAGATATGTATGTTGTCAGTTTGATAAATTGAACTAAGTGACAAACCAGACCGGGGATGGGAGGAAAGTAAGAAGTTTATCACAGTTGAATGGACCAAGTAGAAAATCTGTTTTCCCCTTGTGCATCTATCTCTCGGCTCCCTACCGTTCCTGCTGCAGAAGGATATCCTTTAACTAGTGAACATTTTGATCAATAATACATTTGCCAGCACTGCTGAGACAGGTATAATTGTGCTGATATGTCAGGGTTTAAAACAATTAATGTAATTTACAGTTGAACATTAGCTATGCATGGATTTTCCAGTATCATGCTGAGAAGTGAATTTGCCACTGTAAGCAGAACAAGGTGAGAAATATGCATATGGAAATAAAATTAAATTGCTAGTTGTGCCTGTAGTCATAAAGTATGGGTATCATATTTTCACTTTACAGTTATTGAAAGACTCCTTCCTAATTTCAGTCAAGCTCCATGACAAATTGGATGACATATTTAAAATTTGGCCTGATGATAATGCTAGATAAAAAGTCAGACGATCACCAAAGTTATTACAATTCTTCATTGTCAATTTGTATCAAAATTTCAGGGCAATCAATCCAAAACTTGGTCATTTCACTCTAAACATGGGAACCATGCATCTCTACCAAAGTTTACATCCAAAAGTCTTTAGATATTTTTAGATATTTCAGTCATTGCCATCCCTAGAGCCATGCTAGCTAGCTAACTAAAAAAAGGTTATTCCTGGATCTGCTTTTCTAAACTTGCAATTCTAGCACGTTAATCAAATTTATTCTTCAAAGGACATAAGGTGAGATAGATTAATAACACATCGCCTTACAGCTACACTGTGAAGTTCAACGTTTCAACAAATAATCCATACCCTGTCTACACCAAGGGCAGCAGCTCCTCTACTCTCGCTGAACAACTATAAACAACAGCTCAAAGAGCTTCCACATTGACCCCAAGGGCTCTCGCCTCTGCTGCCATCACATTCAAGATAGCCTGGCATGTTTTATAGATGCATAACATTCAAACACCCAAAAATAAGGATGTTATTACCTTCATCCTCCTGTCACTCTTATATGGACTTTTATGGCCCAGTTGGAGCAAATGTCATTGAAACTGAGCATTCAAAATGCACAAGTAATAGCATCTGTATTACCACTCATAAAAGAGGGCATCAATCACTTCAACTGACCTTTTTTCTCCCAGATAAAGTATCTCATCAATGAGCCACATCCCTGTGCCTGAGGGCTTAAAGACTATTGGTTGAAATCAATGCCATGCCAAGTATTGTTAGTGAACAATGTGCCCTATGATTCAATACTCCACATTTTCTTGATTGCGTTGTAGACACCACTGACAAGCAGCATTAATGGGCCGAGCATGTGATTCATGGTAACTGACTGACTGCACGGGCTATTACGGGCATCCACTTTCATGCACCAGCATGACAGTAGCATCAGTTGCCATAAATTGTCTGTGGCTTGGCCAAATGCCAAGAATGTGTTTGTATTGTCTGTTTGCATGCAAATGAATGTATGCTTATGTCTGCATGGATGACTGTTGACTTATGAGAGACATGCCAAAGACCTGGAGCTAGCCGCTATTTGGTTTTCTTCCCTCAAGTTCTCCTGGGCCTCCTGTAGCCTATATGACTTTCTCTCACCACAGTGACTTTCAGTTTTAGTGTCTGTCATTTTCTGTTTTGACCCAAGTCATTTTGATTGCTTGGTAATTGCAGTGAACTGAGCAAACTTTGTTCTGTATTACAGCTTTATCGTATCATTTGTCTTTTCCCTTTATCTTTTCATTCCCTTGAGTCCTCAACCTCATATACTGTAGGTCATTTAATTGTCTTCCACATGCATCCCCTCCTTCACTGGCATTTCCTAATGAATCTATCGTCTCTAGGCCCACACACAGAGGTTGCTTCATTGACTATTGGAGCAGCTCGACCTGTGTTTAATTGTTTTTCTCCGGAGTCTGACAGCCGACGACACATGATGAATTTGCCATAGCATTTATCTCTGACACGGAAAAGGACAAGCCCTGTATACCTTGAAAAACATTCATGGTCGAGTGTGAACTTCTGCAAAATGCAGCAGTTGCAAACAAACATTTTAATGGGTGGATTTCTAAGCATGGTTTTAGATCAGGGAAGTGTCTCTCATTTGGAGGTGAAAGTACATTCAAAGGAAATCCACAGAGCTAAGTGGGCTGTTCCACAAACTCCATGATTTACCACAAATCTCTCTCTACCTCATGAACTGTTGGCTGTGATGGAAGTGTTAAATGAGCTGGGGTTTCTGGAAAAACGTAGACATGCCCCTCATGTGAAACCTATTATAAAAACCTAATCTCGAACTAATTTAGCATTCCATTTCTTGCACTCTAGGCATTTGTAACACTGAAATAGATTAATCAGACACATTACAGAAACAATGCAATTTAAGGTTACCAAGCTGCAAAATGCAGAATGAGCTGCACGTTTTCAACTGAGGAAGAAAGCCATTTTTCAGACCCCCTTGTTATTTTCAAGGGCACTTCGACCACCAAAACAGAGAGATGGTTCCTCATCAAAGCTCCTGTAAATCATTATTATTATTTATGCATGCTTGGAGGAATGGATGGCCTAATTTCAGTGATATGACTGATAGTAGGTGAGTGTAGATTACATGAAGATTTGATGGACTATTTCTTAAGAAAACCTCTGATTGAAGCAGATGTCATTTTGTAAGGTAAGCTACTTTAAATTAAAAGGCCATTCCTCACCTTTACCAGGAAGACTTTTCACTTGGATTGTTGAGCAGCTGTGTTCTAATCCCATAAACAAGTAGGATTATTGCTTTCAAAGATATTCTGTGGTCCTACAGACCGGCATCCAGAGAGAAAAAAAAGGTTCCCCATTATCCAAAACAGACAGTCCCAAATGATCAAATATAAACTTAGCCAGTATCATAATCTAGTAGTAGAAGAAGTACTCAGATCTTTTACTCAAGCATATGAACAGTACAGCAAAGTATAAATTGTATAAAGTATTATCACTTATATTTTATCACCAAAAGTATTAAAAGTAAAAATACTGCATACTGTATTATACATTAAATTATTAAACTGCTAATAATTAAAGTAAGATTTTACTGTAGCTGGTCGAGGTGGAGCTAGTTTTAACTACTGTACAGGTGCTGGTCATATAATTATCAAAAAGTTGATTTATTTCAGTAATTCAAAAAGTGAAACTTGGATATTATATTCATTCATTACACACAGAGTGATATATTTCAAATGTTTATTTCATTTAATTGTGATGATTAAAACTGGCAACTAATGAAAATCCCAAATTCAGTATCTCAGTAAATTAGAATATTACTTAAGACCAATACAAAAAAGGATTTTTAGAAATGTTGGCCAACTGAAAAATATGAACATGAAGAGTATGAGCATGTACAGCATTCAATACTTAGTTGGGGCTCCTTTTGCCTGAATTACTGCAGCAATGCGGCGTGGCATGGAATCCATCAGTCTGTGGCACTGCTCAGGTGTTATGAGATCCCAGGTTGCTCTGATAGTGGCCTTCAGCTCTTCTGCATTGTTGGGTCTGACGTATCGCATCTTCCTCTTCACAATACCCCATAGATTTTCTATAGGGTTAAGGTCAGGCGAGTTTGCTGGCCAATTAAGAACAGGGATACCATGGTCCTTAAACCAGGTACTGGTAGCTTTGGCACTGTGTGCAGGTGCCAAGTCCTGTTGGAAAATGAAATCTGCATCTCCATAAAGTTGGTCAGCAGCAGGAAGCATGAAGTGCTCTAAAACTTCCTGGTAGACGGCTGCGTTGACCTTGGACCTCAGAAAACACAGTGGACCAACACCAGCAGATGACATGGCACCCCAAACCATCACTGACTGTGGAAACTTTACACTGGACTTCAAGCAACGTGGATTCTGTCCCTCTCCTCTCTTCCACCAGACTCTGGGACCTTGATTTCCAAAGGAAATGCAAAATTTACTTTCATCAGAGAACATAACTTTGGACCACTCAGCAGCAGTCCAGTCCTTTTTGTCTTTAGCCCAGGCGAGACGCTTCTGACGCTGTGTCTTGTTCAAGAGTGGCTTGACACAAGGAATGCGACAGCTGAAACCCATGCCTTGCATACGTCTGTGCGTGGTGGTTCTTGAAGCACTGACTCCAGCTGCAGTCCACTCTTTGTGAATCTCCCCCACATTTTTGAATGGGTTTTGTTTCACAATCCTCTCCAGGGTGCGGTTTGTCGCGGTGGCAGCCCGGCTGTCGGTGAGTGTCCTGTTTCTCCTTTCCCTCACATTCTGGTTTCCCCTGTGCCTCCTCTCTCTCTCTGTGTGTGTGCTCTCTCCCTCCCTGCTCCGGAGCCCGGCTGGCTACCCACACCTGCACCTCGTTTACCTCCATCCCCGGCCGCCGCACCTGCCAGCCATCAGCCTCATCACTGCCAGTATATCAACCCCGGCTTTCCACTCCACCCTCGCTCGATCGTCGCAGCTCTTGACCTGGTGTCGCCGCTTCGTTCTGGCTTTATTTCTTATACTCCTTTTGCCTCTTGTCCTCTTGCCTACTAACCCTGTCTCTGTGTTTTTCCCCACCAGGTTCACTCACCTCTGCCTCCCAGCTCGGCCAGCCGGGCTCGCTCGCCTGCCTCCTCCTCTCGCCGCCTCCACGACACCCCCCCGGCTTCTCTACTCGCACCCCGCCTGGACCCCCGTCACCGTGTCCTCACCTACCCGTCTGCCAGCCTCCCCCCTAGCCTCCAGCCTTGTGCCCTCCGTTCCTCCAGCGTCTCGGTTCCCCGAGTCCTCGTCTGCCTCTCCCCCTCCTTCCACCTGCCCTCGCCTCGAGCCTGTTTTTCCTCAATAAACCTCTTTTTCACCCTCAGCGTTGCGTTTGGGTCCGTTCTGTCTCCCATCGTTACAGAACGATCGAGCCACTATGGACCCAGCACGCTCCCTCTCCCCCCCCTCGACCGACCCCACTCCGCTGGAAGTCATCCGCGCCGTCGCCTCCCAGGGAGCGGTCCTCGATCAGCATGCGGCCCGGCTCCAGTCAGTGTCCGATGCGCTCTGCTCCCTGGGCGAGGAGGTTCGGCGTCTCAGTGCGCGGCTCCCCGACCCCTGCTCCACTCGTCCTCTGTCCCCCTCTCAGTCTCCTCCTTGTTCGCTCTCTGCTGATTTTGTCCCAAGCGCCCCAGTAGGCGCGTTCTCTCCCCGCGAGACACCCGTTTCCCAGCCTGATAAATTCTCTGGCGATCTGGGCGCGTGTGACGGCTTCCTGGTTCAGTGCGCCCTGGTGTTCAAGAGGCAACCAGTGTCTTTCCAATCCGACGAGGCTAAGATCTGTTACGTCGCTGGGTTACTCCGCGACCGGGCTTTGGCCTGGTACGCTGCCGCCAGTGAGGGCCAGCCCCACGTTCTCTCCTCCTACTCCTCCTTTGTTGAGGAGATGCGGAGAGTCTTCGATCGCCCGGTGCGAGGGAGAGAGACGCCTGGTCGCCTCCTCTCCCTCCGCCAGGGTGATCGGAGCGTGGCGGAGTACTCGGTGGATTTCCGTATTCTGGCGGCCAACTCGGGTTGGAACAGTGAGGCGCTCCGGTGCGTGTTCCTGGACGGCCTCAATAATCGGATCAAAGACCTGCTGGCCGTTAGGGACGCCCCGGAGGGTCTCGATGCCTTGGTCGAGGTAGCCACCGACCTCGACAACCGCCTGCGGGAGAGAGAGAGGGAACGTGTCGCCCGCGCTTCCTCCTCCCGCTCCAGCCTCACACCGTCTCGGGCCTCTGTCCTGCCGCCCCCCGCGCCCCGATCGGCCGTCCCGCCTGTGCTCCCTGCTCCCCCACACTCTCAGCTCCACCGTCTCCTGAGCCCATGCAGCTAGGCCGAACTCACCTCTCTCCGGAGGAACGCGAACGCCGCCGTCTCGCCGGGGAGTGCTTCTACTGCGGGAAGCCCGGTCACTTTTTGTCCACCTGCCCTGTTCGCCCAAAAGCACCTGCTCGCCAGTAGGGTTGGGACTACTGGCGAGCAGGGCCCCCTCCCCCAACCCCCGCGTCCTCCTCGATGCCTCCATCACCTGGGAGAGCATCACCCAGCCTCTCAAGGCCCTGATCGACTCGGGCGCGGACGAGAACTTCCTAGATTACCAAATAGCTCGCCGCCTTAAGATCCCCCAGGTCCCCTTAGACACCCCCCTTCACGCCACGGGTCTAAACGGCCAGCCTCTCGCCATCGTCACCCACCGCACTCCTCAGTTATCTCTTCTCTCTTCCGGCAATCACCACGAGTCCCTCGCCTTCCACCTGATCTCTTCCCCTGCCGCCCCTCTGGTTCTTGGTCTCCCCTGGTTATCCTCCCATAACCCCTATATCGATTGGTCGCGGGGGAAGATCAGGAATTGGAGTACTTCTTGCCATTCCTCGTGCCTCCTGTCTGCCCGAGCCCCCGGTGATCCGGTTCCCCCGGTCTCTCCTCCGCTCCCTCCCGACCTGTCCGGGGTCCCCGATGTCTACCATGATCTGGCCCCGGTTTTTAGTAAGAACCTAGCCCTGTCACTACCCCCCCACCGCCCCTACGACTGCTCCATAGACCTCCTCCCGGACGCTCCCCTCCCGTCCAGTCACCTGTACAATCTGTCGCGACCGGAGAGGGAGTCTATGGAGCAGTACATTAAGGACTCCTTAGCCGCTGGCATCATTCGCCCTTCGTCCTCCCCTCTTGGGGCGGGTTTTTTTTCGTAGCTAAGAAAGACAAGACCCTCCGCCCTTGCATCGATTACCGGGGGCTCAACGCCATTACCGTTAAAAACAAGTATCCCCTCCCGCTCATGGATTCGGCCTTCGAATCCCTCTCCCGGTCCGCCATTTTTACCAAACTGGATTTGCGTAATGCCTATCATCTGGTGCGGATCCGGGAGGGGGATGAATGGAAAACCGCGTTTAACACCCCTCTCGGGCACTATGAGTACCTAGTCATGCCCTTTGGCCTTACCAACGCCCCCGCGGTTTTCCAAGCCCTGGTTAATGACGTTCTTCGCGACTTCCTCCACCGTTTTGTTTTCGTCTATCTTGACGATATCCTGATCTTCTCCCGCGACCCTGCCCAACACACTGAACACGTCCGTCTGGTCCTGCAGCGGCTTCTGGAGAACAGGCTCTTCGTCAAAGCAGAAAAATGTGAGTTTCACTCGCCTTCCGTCCAGTTCCTCGGTTTTATTATTGAAAGGGGGCAGCTCCGCGCCGACCCCTCCAAGATCCAGGCGGTCGCGGACTGGCCTACCCCCACCTCCGTTAAGCAACTACAACGCTTCCTCGGTTTTGCAAACTTTTACCGCCGCTTTATACGCGATTTCAGCACCGTCGCCGCCCCCCTAACCCGCCTCACTTCCACCTCGGTCCCTTTTGTCTGGTCTCCAGAGGCCGCTGCAGCCTTCTCTCGCCTCAAGTCCCTGTTCACCTCCGCCCCCGTCCTCACCAACCCTGACCCCTCCCTTCAGTTCGTGGTCGAGGTGGACGCCTCGGACGTGGGCGTCGGCGCCTGCCTCTCCCAGCGCTCCCCCAAAGATAACAAACTGCACCCTTGCGCCTTCTTCTCCCGCCGTCTCACCCCACCGAACGAAATTACACCGTGGGGGACCGAGAACTGCTGGCCGTTAAGCTGGCTTTAGAGGAATGGAGGCACTGGCTTGAGGGGGCTAAACTCCCTTTCCTCGTCCTGACCGATCATAAGAATCTCTCCTACATCCAAACTGCTAAAAGATTGAACTCCCGTCAAGCCCGGTGGGCCCTGTTTTTTGATAGGTTCAACTTCTCCCTCTCCTACCGTCCTGGATCCCGTAACACCAAGCCTGACGCTCTCTCCCGACTCCATTCCCCAGACGCTCCCCCGAACTCCCCGGACACCATTCTGCCCCGCACCTGCCTCATCGCCTCTATTGTTTGGGAAGTTGAATCCGCTGTTCGCCGCGCCCAGTCCACTGAACCCGGCCCTGGCCTCGAGCCTCCTAACCGCCTCTATGTCCCGTCGAGTGTCCGCTCTCAGGTTCTCCAGTGGGCGCACGCCTCCAGATTCAGTTGCCACCCCGGGATGGCCCGTACCCTCTTCCTTCTTCGCCAGCGATTCTGGTGGCCTTCCATGGACAAGGACTGTCGGTCCTTTGTGGCCGCCTGTGAGGTGTGCGCCCGCGCTAAATCCTCCCATCAACCACCCGCCGGCCTGCTCCGCCCTCTCCCGGTCCCCGGTCGCCCCTGGTCCCACATCGCCTTAGACTTCGTCACCGGACTCCCCAGGTCCAACGGGAACACGGTCATCCTCACCATCGTCGACCGTTTCTCCAAATCCGCCCACTTTGTCCCCCTACCTAAACTCCCCTCTTCCTTGGAAACCGCCCGCCTCCTCATCAACCATGTCTTCCGTCTACATGGCATCCCTCAAGACATCGTCTCCGACCGGGGGCCTCAGTTCACGTCCCAGGTCTGGAGAGCCTTCTGTCGCGCCTTTGGCGCCACCGCCAGCCTCTCTTCGGGTTACCACCCCCAGACCAACGGACAGGCCGAGCGAGTCAACCAAGACCTGGGAGCGGCACTCAGGTGTGTGGCGTACAGAAGCCCGGCCTCATGGAGCTTACAGATCCCCTGGATTGAATACGCCCACAACTCCCAGGTTTGCGCTGCCACTGGAATGTCCCCCTTCATGAGTTCACTGGGCTACCAACCCCCCCTGTTCCCGTCCCAGGAAGCAGAAGTAGCGGTCCCCTCGGTACGGGCCCACTTCCGCCGTTGCCGCCGCATCTGGAAGGAGACCACGGCCGCCCTACAGCGCACCGCGGCCCGCAATCGCCGGTTGGCAGACCGGCATCGCACTCCAGCCCCCGCCTACCGGCCTGGACAGCAAGTGTGGCTCTCCTCCAGAGACCTCCCCCTGCAAACCTCTTCAAAGAAACTCGCCCCCCGGTTCATCGGCCCCTATCCCATCGAGGCCGTCATCAACCCCTCCGCGGTTCGCCTGATACTCCCCCCTCACATGAGAGTCCACCCGGTCTTCCACGTCTCACGGGTCAAGCCCGTCTCCACCAGCTCCCTCTCTATGCCAGTGGCAGCGCCTCCCCCTCCCCGGATGGTCGACGGACACCCCGCTTACACTGTGCGCCGCCTCCTGGATGTGCGACGTAGAGGTCGAGGCTACCGGTACTTGGTGGACTGGGCCGGCTACGGCCCAGAGGAGCGCTCCTGGATCCCTGCCAGTCAAATCCTGGATCCTTCCCTCCTGTCCGACTTCTACCGGGCTCACCCAGACAAACCGGGGGGTCCGCCTGGAGGCGTCCGTTGAGGGGGGGGCCCCTGTCGCGGTGGCAGCCCGGCTGTCGGTGAGTGTCCTGTTTCTCCTTTCCCTCACATTCTGGTTTCCCTGTGCCTCCTCTCTCTCTCTGTGTGTGTGCTCTCTCCCTCCCTGCTCCGGAGCCCGGCTGGCTACCCACACCTGCACCTCGTTTACCTCCATCCCCGGCCGCCGCACCTGCCAGCCATCAGCCTCATCACTGCCAGTATATCAACCCCGGCTTTCCACTCCACCCTCGCTCGATCGTCGCAGCTCTTGACCTGGTGTCGCCGCTTCGTTCTGGCTTTATTTCTTATACTCCTTTTGCCTCTTGTCCTCTTGCCTACTAACCCTGTCTCTGTGTTTTTCCCCGCCAGGTTCACTCACCTCTGCCTCCCAGCTCGGCCAGCCGGGCTCGCTCGCCTGCCTCCTCCTCTCGCCGCCTCCACGACACCCCCCCCGGCTTCTCTACTCGCACCCCGCCTGGACCCCCGTCACCGTGTCCTCACCTACCCGTCTGCCAGCCTCCCCCCTAGCCTCCAGCCTTGTGCCCTCCGTTCCTCCAGCGTCTCGGTTCCCCGAGTCCTCGTCTGCCTCTCCCCCTCCTTCCACCTGCCCTCGCCTCGAGCCTGTTTTTTCCTCAATAAACCTCTTTTTCACCCTCAGCGTTGCGTTTGGGTCCGTTCTGTCTCCCATCGTTACAGCGGTTATCCCTATTGCTTGTGCACTTTTTTCTACCACATCTTTTCCTTCCCTTCGCCTCTCTATTAATGTGCTTGGACACAGAGCTCTGTGAACAGCCAGCCTCTCTAGCAATGACCTTTTGTGTCTTGCCCTCCTTGTGCAAGGTGTCAATGGTCGTCTTTTGGACAGCTGTCAAGTCAGCAGTCTTCCCCATGATTGTGTAGCCTACAGAACTAGACTGAGAGACCATTTAATGGCCTTTGCAGGTGTTTTGACTTAATCAGCTGATTAGAGTGTGGCACCAGGTGTCTTCAATATCGAACCTTTTCACAATATTCTAATTTTCTGAGATACTGATTTGGGGGTTTTCATTCAGTTGACAGTTATAATCATCAAAATTAAAAGAAATGAACACTTGAAATATCAGTCTGTGTGGAATAAATGTATACATTATACAAGTTTCACTTTTTGAATGGAATTACTGAACTAAATCGACTTTTTGATGATATTCTAACTATATGACCAGCACCTGTATAAACAGTTTGGTAGTTTAGTCCAGTAGTTCCAAACCAAGGGGTCAGGCCTCCTCCAAAGGTTCACAAGATAAATCTATAAAGATATCTGTAAAGATAAACGGCCCATTAGATGACTGATGGAGTTGAAGTAAAAGCAAAACATAAACAAAAAGATCTGCTCTGTGAAATATTGGATAATATTTATAAAATTTAGAGGGGAAATCTCTCACTGTTTTGTTTTTCAAAAGGTTTTTAATGCAAAAGGGTTGTGAGCCACGGCTATTGTATTTTTTAAGCTTGTCATACAGTATGTTTCATTTGTAAAATCAAAAAAGTGAACCACTAACACTGTCATACATTTAGTGGAGAAAAAGTTAAAGCAACAATATGTAGTGATTTTTTCTTAAAGTAACAGCTTAATTTTAATGGTATACTGACTTGTAATAGGTAGAATGGAGTCTCTGTCATTGTAACACCAGGCCTGGAGCACCTGGTATAGTACCATGCAGCATTGGAAACCACTCACGAGAACAGCATAATGCACCATGTCACACACCACAAGACTCTTCAGCAAGCTAGCCATAAAAAGAAACTAGCTCAGCATTGTCAGTATAGATATGGTAGAGGCTGCGAAGAGACTGAAGAAGACATTGTCGGTGGAAGCGAGGAAGAAAAAAAGAGAGCAAGAGGCCAGATAAGAGTAAATATGGGACTGGCTTTTACTCGTTGGCGTGAGCTAAAATAGCTGAAAGGATGCCAGACAGATGCCAAGCTGGCCTTCTTGCTATTGGACTATTAAGTAACAACTTATTAGCTGGCTTGCCAAGTTTTGTGTTGTTTCGTTTGCTTGAAGTTTGGCTGTGTTTGCAAAGTTGTTGACTTGCTAGTTATTGATCATAAGGAATGTAATCATAACAAATGCATTTGTACAGCTATCCATATTTAAGACAGCAGTAAAATGTAGTACATTTGTACTTACGTAATTCAATAACTGAGTTCAAACATCTGTTTGGACAAAATGCCAATTTGCCTCACCTAAAGGACTCATGATTGTGAATTTGAATTTGAATGTGAATTTCTTAGTCCACAATCTTTTTCTGAGCGATATATTTTCTCCCAAAGCCACCATGTTCATGTGTTATAGTGTTATAGGGCAACTGAACTCAACTGGCTCCCTCAGTTAAATTGCAATGTGATAATACAATTGATTTTTGTCCAGAAAAGCTCATATCAACAATAATATTGAGAGTGAAACATTAGAAAAGCAGCCATTACAGAAAAGTTAGATAACTTCAAAATGGAGAAATCGCCACTGTGTCTGGGAAATTAACAGGAAAAGAGGAGACAATGCCTTTATTTAAAAAGTTGTCCATCATGACTACAGAATAACTAGATTTCAATTAAAGGCGAAAGTCTTTCTTGTCATGGGACCCAGAGCAAGTCACTGGTATGTGCCTACAGGGTCTGGCTTCACTCTATTTCATTATCTCCCTCCTGCATGCATGGATTTCTTTTTACCTTTACCCTGCAGCCATTCAATGTCCCGTTCACTCAGTATTCTACCTATTAAAGAGAAATCAATTGAAAGGCTGTGATATGGTGTCAATTCCAAATTGTTACATCAAATGAAACATTTACGCTTCGTCTCCTGAGTTTTTATAAATTGATTAATTTTGTTGCAGCAACACCCATTATATACATACATATACGTAATGTAAAATGAACATGAAAAGTGTCAAAGTGTTACTTGAAATTATAATATCATCTGAGAGATTGTATGAGTCACCATTTGACACAAAACCAACAATATATGATCATGGTGCTTGGTCTCATTCAAGACATATGAAGGCAAATAAACAAGTTATGCAGAATGCAGGTAACATTTGACATTTCTAATAAAGATTAGATTTATTTTGCAGAAGGGTGGCAATTTTATCATTCACATGTTATATAATTCAATAAGAAGATGAGGTTCTAATCCTGTTTGCAGATCACCGAGGTCTACTGTGTGACATTGGAGGATAATCCAGGAGGCTTCTCATATGATTTTCACCAAAACACAGATGCAGGTATAATAACCTTTGTGCCATTATTGTGGCTGAGAAAATATATTAAGGTGTTTAAACACCAACTCATATACTGTTACTCATACACAGGCTAATAGACATCAGATATAAACAGCCAAAGGGCCACAGAAACAAAAAAGCAGCATCATTCATTAAGCACATAATTAAAAATGTCCAAGATTTAATGTGCAGGAATGTGTTTTTTCCACCAAACCAGCCTCTTAGCAAAAACATTCCAAGAAATGTCCATCATTATTAGAAATGTTGAATACAATGTTTGAAATATTATCATCTTGTCATAAATTAAGGTTTGATCCGGGGATCCCCAGGATAAATCTGGGTGGGGAAAGTGAAAGAGCAGTCCTTGCCCCTCCGTCTTTACTACCGCAACCCTCAACCTGCTCCACTGGAGATGCTCAGTGGTTAGACTGTGGTTATACTGCAGCTTGCAGCTCTTAGAAGTTTTTAGTGTCTGTTTATCTCACTATGGAGAGCCTGAGGGCATCGGAAGATGTCACCAGGTTCACACTAAGACTTAACTTTTCAGCTGAGCATTTACATAATGAATAAAATCCAAATACAACTTAAACACTAGTCTTCTGATGACTATGTTATCTTGTTTGGGATCTGTTTTCCTGCGAAAACAATATAAATATAAATGGATCTTTTTTTGTCTTATTTTATTTTAGATTTGTGATTTCTCTGTTTAATTTGCATTGCAACTGTACATGAAAAGTGGTATATACTGTTAGTGTAGCTCACCGGGGTCACTGTCAATCTGTTATACAAGATGACACAAAATCAGAGTTGTGTCTCACCAAGAATACTCAGAACAGGTGAAACTGATTCATTTTTGCTAAAGCAAATAAAAAAAATAAAAAAAATAGCACTGAAGAAATGTATGGGCAAGAAGTAGGGGTACTTTTGACAGGTGCTGTCTACTAGTGGTTCCACTGATGGTTCATGTGGCAGCAAAACCAATTCTATATTGGCAAGACCTTTCTTTATGATCCCTCCCATCTAATTATTCTCCTGAGCAAGCTGCAGATGGATCGAAATTGCAATGTGACCTTAGTTTGTATCTCTGAGATTAAGGGTAAAAAGCTCAAAACCATTTTTAAAAATGATTACACTGGCTTAGAAGATTTTACTGATTTTGACTTGACTTTCCATGTGCTACATAATGTTTAATAATGTGTTGTCAGGAAGAAGACAGCCTGCTTTTGGCCCTGTAGGAAATTTAGTTTAGTTTTTAGTGAGTTTGGCAGCTGCTGTAGTGAAACCATTGTGTGATGGTTTGTGTGTGTAAAGCTGATTAAAGTGCACACAGAAATGTAGCTACTTTCAGTGTCATAAGCATAAGCAGCTGCTGTTTGCGAGATATGGGTAAACAAGTGATCTCCCTGGCTTGTAAATATTGTTTGAGAACCTGCACAAAATGCTTGTTTAGCCAAATGTTCATTCTCATGACAAACCAGTAATGGATATGATCTGCAGGTGAAAAATAGACTGAACAAAATTATAAACATTTTTGTTTTTGCCCTCATACATCATGAGCTGAACTCAAAGATCTAAGACTTTCTCTATATAAACAAAATGCCTATTTCTCTCAAATATTGTTCAAAAATCTGTCAAAATCTATCAAAAGCATCTTCACCTCCAAGATCGTCTGAGACCAGCCACCCAGACAGCTGCTGCAACAATCGGTTTGCATAACCAAAGAATTTCTGCACAAACTGTCAGGAACCGTCTCCGGGAAGCTCATCTGCATGCTCATTGTCCTCACCGGAACTCGACCTGACTGCAACTTCGCACAGCCATTGAAGAGGAGTGGACCAACATTCACAGGCCACAATCAACAACCTGATCAACTCCATGCGAAGGAGATGTGTTGCACTGCGTGAGGTAAATGGTGGTCACACCAGATACTGACTGGTTTCCCCCAATACAATGAAACTGCACATTTTCGAGTGGCCTTTTATTCTGGCCAGCCTAAGGCACACCTGTGCAATAACCATGCTGTATGATCAGCAGCACTAACACAGATTTGTGAACAACATTCAGAGAAATAGGCCTTTTGTGTACATAGAGAAAGTCTTAGATCTTTGAGTTCAGCTTATGATGAATGGGGGCAAAAACAAAAGTGTTGCATTTATAATTTTAAAAAAATATAATTTTTAGTTTTAATTATAAGGGGGAGCCTGACTGGGCCTTTATGAATCAAATGCAAATTCATTGAAATTTGGATGAAAGATGTAGACATCTTCTTCCAGGTGTCAGCCTAGGCGGGCTTGTCGTGCATTATGAAATGATGGCACTCTCATTGATTATGTATCATAATACTACATCATTTTTGGAGAGCAGTCTTCCCTGCTCTGCTTTCTAATGGACAGCATGTTTGAGCGCCAGAGCAGAAAGTCATAAAAGCATAATTTGGTTTCATGCTACTACTTTGAATAGCCTTTCATGCCACTGCACTGTCCTTTTAATTTCATTAGAAAATGTGTAAATGCAAGGAGATGGGAAAAAGAGCAACCCGGCCAGCAGTATGATCAACATAACATCCTTGTGCTTACGATCAAATTGAAATTAGCATGTGCCCTCCCCAGCAACAGATACAGGTCTAAATCATCACGCATACATCTGGAGCTATTCAGGGCTCTATCCAAATTCCTAATTCAATCAACATTTTGCGGAGATGCCGTCTCCTAATCATAATTATACGGTCTGGCATTTAAATGGCTTGCCCACAAAGATCACTGTCCCATTTAATCTTCCACAGCACTTTGTGATATTTCCCTGACTCCATGTGATAACCCTAATACTCCACACAAGTTAAGAGCAATCATTCAGCTGATATAATATGATTGTTCTTTCCATCAGCTAGGCTAAATGTGTGAAATACAGAGAGCACACGGCGGTAGTGAAGCAAGCGATAGACAGAATTAGAAGATAATCAACAGCAGAGGCTGTATTATTATGTTAAACCTTGTGTGACGTATATTTCTTTCTTTCATTGCATTTTGATATCTTACACCTGCATTATTCATGAAACCACAAATGACATCTCACATAAAGAGACGGAATATAATCAAATGGAGTTTGATATAGATTTGATGTCTAGAATTAAGTGTAAATGACGAGTGGTAGTTTCTCTTGGCATAAAAACTGCGTGCCCCTCTGTCCACTCAATTTTGTTGTGGAGGAAAAGAGGATCCAAGAGTATTGTAAGATCTCTACTCTACCCATGTTGCCTTTTGGGAATTTACCAATCTTGCCACAGTGACTAAAAGCTATAATCCCCTTCACTTAAATAACATTGTTTTTGTCTCTGTTGTGACAGGGTTGGTTTACAGAAACCACTCCTCTCTTCTCAATTGTCAGGCTGTGTCATTATTGTTCAGGTGTTGGTGTTCCAGGCGAAATCCTCCCATCAGAGGCTGCATCTCCTGTTTTTCCCCACACACTCCTCCATTATACAGTGCATACAAATAACAAATACTATCTCTCTCTGTTTTGTTTCTGGCCACTCTAGCAGTCTGTGACAACAACATGCCTAGCTGTTGAATAGAAATCCTCCTATTGTGGTATACGACAGTACCTTGGGTAGCATAGCTGATCTTTTTCAGTGCATCATTGTGGTCACAGTGCAAGTCATCAGATGGAAGGTGCAGTAAGGGTAGCTTACTTCCCAGCTGTGTAAAGTCACTGGTTACATTTACATGCATATTCACTTTTGACTTCTCCCTTTTCCCGTAGTCTTGTGCTTTCTCGTCCTCCTATCACTTTCTTCAGGTGGTTCTGGCTCTGGAGCTGTGGAGTCTGGATCTGTGGTTGCTGGTCACCTGCTGCCCCCATGTTCCTGCTCGAAACCCTCTGTTCCAATTATTGTTACTAGTCCTATTCTTATTATAACCATTGACATTATGATTATTATCATTAACACTACTGTAAATATCTGTACCATTTTTCATTCAGTCTATAGCAACATTACCATTACTGTCTGTACCTCTGTGTGTATATTGTGTAGGCTGCCTCCCTCCCCTCTCTCTCTCCTTCCATCCCCCTCCCTCTTTCTCTCTGTTCTCTCTCTCTCTCTCTCTCTCTCTCTCTCCTTCACCCCAACCGGTCGAGGACGACGGCCGCCCACCCTGAGCCATGGTTCTGCTCGAGGTTTCTGCCTTTTAAAAGGGAGTTTTTCCTTGCCTCTGTCGCCTAGTGCTTGCTCTTGGTGGGAACTGTTGGGTTTCTGTAAATATCATCACAGAGTACGGTCTAGACCTGCTCTTTTATGAAAAGCGCTCAGAGACAACTGTTGTTGTGATTTGGCGCTATATAAATAAAATTTAATTGAAATTGAATTGAATTTTGTTTGTTTATTATGATTTATGTCACCACATAAATCATAATAATGCAATTTAGGTCTGCTCCACATCCATGCCCCACCTGCAGTGGCTGTAAGTTTGAGAACCACTGGACTAAAGCAATAATAACAGTGACAAAATAATAATAAAAAGATTTTAGGATGCAGAGAAAATACAATTGACCAACTAGCATGAATGGAAACATAATATTTATGTGTGGATGTTACATAGCACTGTCAATTATTAACTGACAAACCTGATCTGGTTTCTTTCAGCTTAAAAAGTGTACCTAAAAACTTAAAAAAGTTCATTGGAAAGCACTGCATGCTGCTATTATAGAACTAAAAGAAACTCTTATCCATACAACCTTACTACTAACCCTCATTCATTTTTTATTGTAAAGCAAACGGTTGGCAATATCCTAAATTTTTCTTAATGTCAACAAACCCCATAAAAAGACCAAAATCATCATTGCGGTAGTTCGTCTCTCAATACTTCCCAACTTTTACTGCCTGTCTGTGGCCTCCAGACGCAAGCCACTTTGTTCCTACTAAATATATGAATCTTTAAAAACAGGTGACAAATATATACATAAAAAAGACTAAATACTTTCCTAAAGTAGCTGCACACAGTAATTTTTAGCAAATGTTTCTCAAACATGAGTAAGTAATATATCTGTTAGGGACTGATTAATACTGCAGATTGATTAATTGATGCAGATTAATACTATTTGGTACTCTAGTGAGTATCTACAGCAGGATGGGATGTGGGTTTGACAATGAAAGACCATGGCACCCAGTGTAATGGTGTGACTTATTGATGTGTTAAGTAAGTTAATGATAAAATACTAAATAGGTCTATGGCACAGAAGACTAAAATACTGTATATCAGGTTTTTACTACAGAGACAATACTAACAATACAATATTGTTGCCCTTTTCGTGGGGTTTGTGACAAGAAAAATATAAAATATCACTAGACTTATCATTTAAATGACATGTAAGCCTAAATGCATTGAGTGGAAGGTGGGGAAACACCTTAGACAGGTCACCCATTCACCAAAGCTCTAACACAAATTTACATACAAGCAATGGGTGCGGTCCCAGTATCAGACTCATCGTTGTGCAAGTCCAAACCTTCATAATAGAAAATTGTTCTTATCCTCCCATTTAATATGCTATAATCTGCAGGGCATTTTACAGTAAAATCCACTGTAGGTTTCAACAATAGAGATTTTGCTGCCATAAAATCCTTTCTCCTCCCCATCTATTTTGCCCACTATTAATCAATAAAAAATACTGCCTTGCAGCAAAAAGCAAACTCAAGTTCTACACTTCTGACTTGCTCTATAAAATGCCCCTTTTTTCTCTTGCACATGTATTCAGCAAGCGCTACAAACATTCAAAGTAGAGATAGGAAATAGTTATCTCTGTACAAATGCCTCCAAGCCAGAAAACCTTTTGTACTTCCTTTGTGCTCTGTGTTTCTCTCTCTCAGTCATGCTCCAATGGGGATAGAAGTGTGGTGAATGAATTTTTAAAAATCTCAACAGGAGACCAAACTGACATATTAAAGACAGAACTATTTAACGGCTGTTTGGAATATCTGGGGAGACCTCGTCATACAGCAGTCTTCTCTACAACATTTAATACACAACACTGACTTTAAATTCCCTTGGCAATGAATACTGCACCTAACTGAGCTACTGGAAAGTCTACTAATAAATGATACTTTTATTACCAGACTTTAATCCAATTTAAAACTGACTTCTGAAATATTAATTTTGCTTCTAATGTGCTGGCTTAATGATGACTTGCAATAGTAAAATATTTACCAGCTCATGTCATATTTTATGAGCTTATGGCCAATTAACATGACTATATTTCAAAACGAGATTGATTTACTTCCCCAAGACCACACAGTGAAGCAAAGGTCAGTCTCATGTGTAAATTCATTTAGGCTGTATGTTTATCACTGAGGTCATAGGTAGGGGTGGATATTAGAAATACCTCTGAATATAATGCAATCCAGTACAACAGCTCCACTAACTATGACATCAATGCTAAAACATATAAGCGCCCTCCAACTACTTGATGAGCTGATTGAAAACACCTGCTTTTCATTATCCTTCCTCTCATTGGCCAGTTGCTGATTGTCAGGATGCCTATTTAAGCCTTTAGAGCATTATATAGTCTGTAAAATGTGACAACAATGTCAGTGTGTTATGACTTTAATTGTAAAAACACAAACTATCCAAAAATAGCAACAGCTGTCATTTTAATTTCTGAAATAAGAGGAGAGTTTCCTCCACAAAATTAAGCTAGGTGGAGAAAGATGAAGAGGAGTTCTGCCAAGAAACAAACTAAATAACCACCGAAGGGGCCTGCATGACATGGATAATGGACTTAATCTCAAAATAAAAGAAAATGGACCTCGACGTCAAATAACGTGAGTCAGAACGTCTCTTGTCACATGTACCCTGTCTGTCTGTGTGACGTTAGGTCTCTTTGCTGGCTGATTTCTAAAGTAAATGTCTTCTGTGTGCTGTCCTTACCGGGCTCTTGTTGATGTTATGGAAGTAATATGTATTATACAGTATATGGTTTGTCAGACACAGTTGCAGGGACAGAGTCTGCTTTGAAAAATGTATTTATTTGTTGTTCAGTCACCTGTTGGCTATGAGGTATTAGTGAATGAAGCTTTGCAGAAGGTATGCTCGATGCTTGTGAGAACCTTTTCATTCAGTAGTTAGCTTGACTAACTAGAATACTGTTACACACTACAATAAACGTGGCAATCCTGTGTATGCCAAGAATGTAGATAAGTGTGTATGTAAGTCATGTATTTGGTACATACACTGATACCATTTGATGTAAACATACATTTTTAGATATTTTAGTGTTCAGTCAGGGTATACCTTTTGTGATAATGTAACCTATATCTGGACGCTATAAGACAATACATTCAAAAAAGTGTGTAATTCATGTATATGTGCCCTCTCTGATTTGGCCTGATCCACTCCTCCACTTATTAAAATAAGCACTTAGTTTGAGTTTTTAACTGACTCTCTAAAAGAACACCAGGCCCTGGTGGTTTACATGGGCCACAATTGCCATGGGACTCAATCACTTTTATTTCAGTTTGTCAATTTATGAAAAATCCTGTCCACTGTCAATCACTTGTACTTAATCTGTTTACAACATTTTGGTTCTCAGACATTCATCAGGTAAAGTTTTTGATCAGATGTCTAAAACTTCCCTGTGTGAAAGAACTTTGTAGTAATTGTAGGAATCAATCAGAAGACAAATTAACAAGCTTTCTAAAGTCAGTCCAAGAGTTTGCACTGAGATGCTGATGAACTGTTGTTTGAATACCTGAGCAACTACTCCAAAAAGTTAATTTCATTCAATCTGTGGTGTTTAACTGGGATTAATAATAATTGTCCCTTGGGTTTCTGTCATAATAGAAAATTGGAAAACTCAGAAGATGAGCAAATTTCAAAAAGAAATTGTAATCAAGATGCTTCCAGTGTTTTGTTAAAGATGAGAAGGTGACAAATGAAAATGTTTTGTTTAGAGGCTGGTTGATAAATACACCGCAATATTTTTTATTTAGCAGTTTGCTTATGTTGTGGATTAATTAGACAAAACATTTCAGCAGTAGAGGAAATCAATTTTCTCCATTTTGAGAGAGAGTAATTACAATAAGTGTATATTCCCCAGAGTTGAATTAAATTGAATCACAACAACACAGAGGCCAAAAGGTTAAAGTCACCTATTGATTGGAAAGGTAATTAACTTGAATAAGTCGTGACAAGTACCTTAACCAACAGGCATTTGGCGATGAGACAGGAAACTCGCTTTATAGAGCCATTTTACCAGAAAATGAAAGGAAACTGTGGATAATGGACAGACAGATGGTCCAACATGAATATCCAGTGATCATAAACAGGTTTTGGGTGTTTTCTTTGACAATAAGTCCTTTTGAACAAACATCTCAGGCTCAGAGTGGTCCCTCTTCAACCTCTTCACATATCAATTCATCACGTCAGTAAGCTGTCTATTTCGTTTTCATCCAGTTGGAATATTTTTCCAGTGTTCTCTGTCCTCAGTAAACCCCACAAAGCAGATTCCCAAGTCCCCTGTATGGTTACAAATTTAGAGTGGATGCACTTGCAAACAGAGACCAATCTTTCATCCCACCTGGCAGTAAAATTAACTCTCATTTACACCCATCCCAAATTACTGTCATAATTTTTTACGTAATCTAATTTAAAATATTTTTTTTTTTATAACTGACTCATCTGTTTGTCCCCTGGTCACTAAAGACTTGTTGCTGTCTTTGTTTTGTTGTGTGGTCCCAGACAACACATTGATTTGAGTTGTTCCTGGGTTTAAATGTGGCATATAAAGGTAATGGTAGACAGCCATCTAGACAGGTGTACACATACACTCAGTTGTCAGTCACTTAGGTCCAACTAGCTAAAACTAATGCAGTAACACGGGCTGTGTTCACAGAATATTCTGTCATTGACTGAATTTTTTTAATAATGACAGAAAAAATCTGAAGGCCGTCCATTATATTGATAGATTAAGGCTAAAGCAGATCTACTGTAACTATTCAAATGCAACACTGTCAATACCGACATTTAGATCACTTGTAGTAGACCCCCTGTCTAGTCAAGTGTGCCTATTGATTAAACATTGTCTAATTGTCTCTGATCTCGCATGCGTGACCTCATTGTCTAGCTGGCTTTAGCCACTGCATTGGTAGGCTATATCGATACATAGCCTCACTGCAGCTGAGTGTCTGACGTGTCTTTATAAAGACCAGTAATTGTATTGTGGTTGATGAACTAGGTGGAAAGAAAGAGGGTTTGATGTGGTGGATGGTGAAGGATATAGAAGTTATACTGATAAACCCTAATCAGCCAGCGGCAGCTAATATAACAGAGGAAGCAAGTGGCAGCAAGGTTCTCTGTGTATTAACTAAGGGTTAATAATCACAAGACGACACACAATATTGGGTTCGGGAGATTGAGACAAGACGAGATTTTAACTATTTTTAAGAAATTTTCAATGCTGAATTATATTATTTAGAGCACTAAACACTTAATTTCCTGCATTCTGGTAATCTTTCTGCACCAATTTATGTTAAATATTTATTTATGTAAAGGGAAACACACAATTCACTTGGCATGTGACAATTCAAAAGCTAAAACTAGCTTATAACAGAATATAATTCAATAAGGCTCTCAGGCATTCTGCATTGCTTTCAGTAGAGCCCGACCGACATGGGATTTTTAAGTCCAATACCGATTTTAAAATCCGATATGTCTACATATCGGGTGATATTCTTTTTCCCCTTTATTTTCAGAAACACATAACATAAACAAAGATTATCCCTAATATTTGTTATGTTGAGACCATGCCAAGATACCATGACATAATGCAGTATAAAAATAAACTTTTTTATTGTTTGTAAATAGTATGTTAAAGCGGTGGTATTATGCTCATTTTCAGGTTCAAAATCTTATTTAGGGGTTGTACCAGAATAGTTTACATGGTTTAATTTTCAAAAAACACTATATTTTTCTCATACTGCACATTGCTGCAGCTCCTCTTTTCACCCTATGTGTTGTACGCTCCGAGCTACAGAGTGATGCATCTTACTTGTACAAAATCTTTTGTTGGGAGTTGCAAATGCGCAGTTCCCAGGTAAGGACTACTAGCCAATCAGAAGCAGAGAAGGGCAGGTCATAAGAAACAAGGTAGTGTGATCCAAGTCAAAGCCGCTTCAGACTGCGACCGTAACCTAGCAGATGGTAGAAGTTACTCAAGTCCACAACCACACAACATCATTGTTCCACATCATAAATATAATTCACAACCAATAAAGCACGTGATTGTGAATTTACAGAGTCGGAGTTGCATCATCTTTTAGGACTGTTGCCGGTGTTCTGACGAAAAATGCTACCATAGCGCAAATCGATTGACTCTACTCGGGCCTGCTCCGTTTTCCATTGCAGATAGTACCCAGAGATGGTATGTAGCTTGTCGTCATAGCGACGCCACACACAACTGCCGTGGCGTAATGTTCAATGCGAGACACACACCAGCGATCCACACAGCTTTCTCTTTTTTAAAGTTAAAACGTTTCAACATTCCTCAGAATGTAAAGACAGATGAGCGTTATGAAAACCTTCCAGCTGTGTTTTCCTCTGCCGTTGTTGCTGCAGCGGTCTGTGTGACGGCAGGAGCAGAGGGCTCTGTGAGTGGGCGGCTGGCCGGCCTCACACGCTCCTCCCGCAGGTTGGCACAGGCATCCCCTGCAGCCACTTGCGGAGCTCCTCAACTCCGACAATATTCAAGCACATTTTTGTTCCGCCATCAGTTCTCGTAAAACTGTCAATATTTGAAATCTACACGGCTGATTTCACCTCAAAACTTCTCAGAAGTGGATTTAGTGATGAAATTACATACGAAACAGTAAAATATAAAACTTTCTGTTGCTGGCCTCTGTCAGCTCGCTTGGAACCTTGACGGAGGTGATATGAAAAAAAAGTACCTAGAAGCAGGTACAGGTACAACATTTCTACAATGGAAAACCAAACAAAGCCGAGCCAACCCAGCGAGCAAGAAGTCGTCTAGAATACGTCTGAAAGACGTAATTGTTAGACATCCAGAAGACGTCCTCACAGGAGCCAGAATGAAAGTTTTTATACGTCTTTTCTGGACATTGTTTAGACGTCAATTAAAAACGTACTACAGACGTAATTGTTAGACATCCAGAAGACGTCCTCACAGGAGCCAGAATGAAAGTTTTTATACGTCTTTTCTGGACATTGTTTAGACGTCAATTAAAAACGTACTACAGACGTAATTGTTAGACATCCAGAAGACGTCCTCACAGGAGCCAGAATGAAAGTTTTTTATACGTCTTTTCAGGATGTTGTTTAGACGTCAATTAAAGACGTGCTACAGATGTAATTGTTAGACATCCAGAAGACGTCCTCACAGGAGCCAGAATGAAAGTTTTTTATACGTCTTTTCTGGACATTGTTTAGACGTCAATTAAAAACGTACTACAGACGTAATTGTTAGACATCCAGAAGACGTCCTCACAGGAGCCAGAATGAAAGTTTTTTATACGTCTTTTCTGGACATTGTTTAGACGTCAATTAAAAACGTACTACAGACGTAATTGTTAGACATCCAGAAGACGTCCTCACAGGAGCCAGAATGAAAGTTTTTTATACGTCTTTTCTGGACATTGTTTAGACGTCAATTAAAGACGTGCTACAGATGTAATTGTTAGACATCCAGAAGACGTCCTCACAGGAGCCAGAATGAAAGTTTTTTTATACGTCTTTTCTGGACATTGTTTAGACGTCAATTAAAGACGTGCTACAGATGTAATTGTTAGACATCCAGAAGACGTCCTCACAGGAGCCAGAATGAAAGTTTTTTATACGTCTTTTCAGGATGTTGTTTAGACGTCAATTAAAGACGTGCTACAGATGTAATTGTTAGACATCCAGAAGACGTCCTCACAGGAGCCATCTAAAGGCAGAATAAATATTAGACACGTTTTCTTTAGTAGAAATGCCAAAGACTGTTAAGACCCATACTGACATGAAAATCCCATCTGTGAATATTTGGTAGGATCTAACTTTAAAAAATGTTTACTTCAAAATAGTTGCAGAGTTAGTTCTGAGAAAAACCCAGTTACTTAATGGTTGTCGTGTCATGAAACTGCATCTTATCAATATAATTTTAATAAACTGCCTAGTATTTTCCTGTAAACCAAACTGATCACTTGAAGAAATCAATGATTTAAATCTCAAAACATATTTTTATTACTAATTTTACCCAAACTTAAAACCAGAACATTAAAGTATAAATTAACACAATAAAACTGTATTACTGCCAGAACAGTAAAGTTATAAATAAAGTACTATAAAATGTTGTTAAAACAGTAAACAATTAACAAAATATGGCTGCTATTAGGTCCACAATATATTTATTTGTAGCCACCACCCCCGACTCTCCCGGGAGCATGTTTCAAATGATCGGCTGCAGCAGACTTTATTTGGGCCTCTGTAGCAGCTGGGTCCCATTTCATGACAGCAGCTAAAATCAAAGCAAAAACATGCACATGAAAAATAAATAACAAACGCCACTGTTGTGGTCTAGCTTGCAGCACAGATACATAGTATACATAGATGAAAATTTGAGTACTTGATTAAATGAAATAGTTATTAAATCAAGTCAAGTTACATCAAGCCTGATATTCAACATTCCACACACACACATACATATACATATTATACACACTTTTTTTTAAATTGCCATAATATGAAGCTTACCTTTTATTGCTGAAAACAATTTCTTGTCTTCAATTCCAATTTTATCCTTTTTGCCCTTCCCCTTCATATTAAAAAAGGTCATCAGCTGATTGGTGAAGAGCCTAAATCCAATACAAGACAAAATTAATATGCAATTATTACTTACACACACACACACACACACACACACACACACACACACACACGTAGCATGGTGACCGCAGGCTGCGTTTTTTCGGCAGGAATTCAAAATAAATGACAAAAAAACAAACAGCGATTTTGATAGAGCATTGGCATTGGCTGAGATGGACAAAGGGCTGCATAAATTAACCATCGTCAGCCTTACTGTGCGTTCACTGTGCCCAAGTACACAGTCCTGCTCCTTACTTAAAACATCAACTAAACCAAACCCCCAAATGAAGCACCAAATGAAAAAATGGGGACACAAGAAAACCAAAGCAGAGCTGAACTAACATGAAAAACTGTTCTGGTCAGATGTCTAAAGACCTGTGTCTGTTAAAGTTAATGTGTAAATAAATACCTGTCCATCACTTTGTGCGTGCAGTCCTTTACATCTTTCCCCCCGACTCTTGCCAGCTGACAAACCTGCAAATATATCAAGGGTAAAAAATTGAGAACATTGTACGGATAGAGAAAAAAGTTCAACCAGTGTGGTCCAATTGTTTGCTGCCTTGAAAAACTGTCAATTTTGAAAATTATATGTCTAGTCTTGAGATAATTGAATGATTTGTTTAACTCTAATATCACATACTTTCCAACACATTGTATCAGCAGGTAAAATACAAAATTCAGATAGAATTTGCTAGAACATATTGAAATGTATCAATATGAGCTGTATTACTGTGTTTCATATATCTTCTGGCACAAAATGCCGACTGCAGTCAGTGGTGTGTCTCCTTATAACGCAATTAACACGCCTAATCTTTTGGACCCGAATCACCCTGACTGACTCGCAGCTTGGCACACAACAAAAACTCTACTCTCTAAGTACACTAAAGTTTGATCAGAAAGAAAAATTGTATTATAATAAACTAAACTTAAGTTACCTAAGAGATCACCTACGCTGCAGATGTGTACTGAAGTGAAAAGCGGAAATGATTAGACCTGTTTGTCGGTTAGAACGCTTAGCGCACCGCATAAACCCCCTATTGGAAGAGGTTGAAAAATATTTTACCAAGGTTTCAAATTTGTTTTTCTCCAGAAGAGAAGCCTCCTCCCTCTCGAACTCTTCCAAGGTGTCGATCTTGCTTATATCAATCCCAGAGTTAGGTAAGGTCCTCTGGAGTTTTTTGACCTCATCAGTGAGAGTCACCAGCTTTGTTACCACTATTTTCTGGAATTCTGGCAATAATGAGAAATTAAGAAAAAAATGATTACTCACTATAATCATGGTTCTCTGGTAACAGCAAGGCATTTCAGCCTTTCAGTAAAAGAGTGCTCTCTAGCAATCCCAGAAAAATGAATGACTATTCAATTAGTTACTTAAAGGTGGGGTAGGTAGAAATTTTCTATAAAACTTTTTCCCAAATTTGTTTAAACTGTCTATATATACCAATACATACTTAAAATGTAAGTACTCTGAAAAAGAAAGTATACAAATCGAGTTCTGTAGTCCTCTCAGTGCTGTAATAAACACAGCTCATTATTTCCAACCGGGACGAAAGAAGTGATAGGCTCAGCGGCTGTTACTCTGCCTCGCTACCATGGCTACCAGCACTGCTGCGTAAGAGCAGCCCACATGCCCGCACACGTTTGCTCAAGGATTGGAAGAGGCACTGAAGCTGGGAAGAATCACAATTATGGCAGAGCAAGAGCAGTCAAAATTCCCAGTTACCTGCATATACAGTCAGCGAAGGAAAACCGGGCAAAAAAGGAAAACAGTATTTGAAAAGGTTATGACCCAAAAGTCTTTGGATAAAGCAAGAAGTCAGACGAGAGTCAATATCGGCGGGGCTTTCCAGCCGTGGCGACAACTGACAACCAGGGTCACGCCAACAGACATTGCTTTCGTGGAAGCTTTTACACGTAAAACACCATATATGTTATGAATCTTACACGAAATTCATCTTCATCACAGTGTAACTGATGGTAACGTGAAAACGTGTATCAATGCAACCTTTTTTTAGTTTTTATGTTACTAGCTCGTTACTGAATCAAACTCAATATATTTTAAACTTCACCATTACCAGTATCGATATGCTAGCTTGATAGTGAGTACTACCAGCCATGTTAGTTGTTTATATTAATAATGATAAAGTTAGGCATTTAATTACATGTGATTCTGACATGATGTCATGCACTGCTCCTCTCCGCGGCGCTGGTAAACGCGTCCTCTAGCTGAGCGCGGTCGGCAGCGCGCGTTCCTGTGTTTTGGGGGCGTGGCTTTGTTAGGATCCCAGACGGGAGGGGGTGGGGGTGAATGAAATAATGAGCTGTGTTATTGCAGCACTGAGAGGACTACAGACACTCGATTTGTATACTTTTTTTTTCTTTTTTCAGAGTACTTACATTTTAATTATGTATTGGTAAATATAGACAGTTTAAACAAATTTGGGAAAAAGTATTTTTAGAAAATTTCTACCTACCCCACCTTTAATACTTTATTCAAAGGGAAACCTTAACCCTGTATTTGACAAATCAGTTTTATTAAAGAACAATTTTATTAAGAGATGGTTCTAGACCAAATGTCATAAATGGCAAAGCAACAAGATGAAAACCTGAAGTCTGATTTACCAAACAGTTACAAAGAGAATGCAATGTTATAATACATATTAGTCTGGGTTTCACATGAAAATATTTTTGTACTTACTCGCTTCTGACAGGGGGAATGTGGTTGGCACAGCCCTATTGTAAATGGGCCTTGCATGCGAAAGACCTAAGCAGGAAAGAAAAAAGTGTGTGAAGCAATCAATATGTTTAGAACATATGTGCAATCTGCCTCATTGAGTGATACAACCAATGACATTCACCATCTAAGGACCTGCTCTCCACGGCTTGGGACCTGGGTACACCTGAGAAACCCAAACCACCAACATTAGTCAGTCCAGTAGCAATGGTATTCCTCATGCTAATCTGATATTCAATAAGACAAGCCAAATGTAACTGGCAATACTCACGACCACTTGAACTGTCCCGGCCCACGGACCTAGACCTGGACGAACCTGTGCAACCCAAACCAATAGTCAATAGTGTTAGTTGCCTGCATCCTGATTGATAATCTAACAATGAAATGTTAAACTCACCACTGGTTGACCTGTCGCGGCCCACAGACCTGGGTGAACCTAAACAGCGCAGAGCAGAACCTTCAGTCAGTCATGATCAATAGTCCTAGTGACTTGCCTGCAATATTCAGCAATGAAATGTTAAACTCACCACTGGTTGACCTGTCGCGGCCCGCAGACCTGGGTGAACCTAAACAACGTAGAGCAGAACCTTCAGTCAGTCATGATCAATAGTCCTAGTGACTTGCCTGCAATATTCAGCAATGAAATGTATAAACTCACCACTGGTTGACCTGTCGCGGCCCGCAGACCTGGGTGAACCTAAACAACGTAGAGCAGAACCTTCAGTCAGTCATGATCAATAGTCCTAGTGACTTGCCTGCAATATTTAGCAATGAAATGTTAAACTCACCACTGGTTGACCTGTCGCGGCCCGCAGACCTGGGTGAACCTAAACAGCGCAGAGCAGAACCTTCAGTCAGTCATGATCAATAGTCCTAGTGACTTGCCTGCAATATTTAGCAATGAAATGTTAAACTCACCACTGGTTGACCTGTCGCGGCCCGCAGACCTGGGTGAACCTAAACAGCGCAGAGCAGAACCTTCAGTCAGTCATGATCAATAGTCCTAGTGACTTGCCTGCAATATTTAGCAATGAAATGTTAAACTCACCACTGGTTGACCTGTCGCGGCCCGCAGACCTGGGTGAACCTAAACAGCGCAGAGCAGAACCTTCAGTCAGTCATGATCAATAGTCCTAGTGACTTGCCTGCAATATTCAGCAATGAAATGTTAAACTCACCTCTGGTTGACCTGTCGCTGCCCGCAGACCTGGGTGAACCTAAACAGCGCAGAGCAGAACCTTCAGTCAGTCATGATCAATAGTCCTAGTGACTTGCCTGCAATATTCAGCAATGAAATGTTAAACTCACCTCTGGTTGACCTGTCGTGCCCGCAGACCTGGGTGAACCTGAGCAAAAATGTCAGTCAGTCATGATCAGTAGTAGGGCTGCACAATTAATCGCATTTTTATCAAAATGGCAATATGAACGAATTGTGATGCTGCAGAGACATCCTGGCCTACAAATCGTATCCTACAGTGTAAAGGGAAAATCTTTGTTTGGTACAGATCCTCTTCCTCCTTAAAATCTTTTAAATATTTTACAATGAGAGTAATGATACAAAAATTATCATTCCCTCCAATATCACAATTGCAATATCAGTCAAAAAAATTGCAACTAGATATTTTCATTCATTTCTTACATCTTGTGATCACAGTAGTGATTACCTGCATGCTGATTTGGTATTGTAACAATAAAAAGTAAACTCATCAGCAGGGCAGTTGGAACGAATTCTTAAAGTCAAATATAATTTGAATAGTAAAAAAAACAGTACTATTTAAATCCTAAAATTACAAAATGCTTTTCTCATGTCACGTTTGATGAACAATTCAAGTTAGCGAGAGTGAGAAACACAAGGCAATGTGAGGTCTTTAGATGTACCGAGTAATGTTAGTACAGGAGGAGTGACAGGCTGCGGGATTCGTAAGGATGGGAAATAGCTTTAACATTAACTTTAAAATTGTCATTCACCGAGCCAAAGTGCTTGTTATCATTAGTCAGCTAATTATTTTTTCCTTACTACATTGCAACTTAAAGAAGCTTAGCTGGGAGCTTCATGGAGACAGCTAAAGTTAATGTTAGCTGCCCTACAGCTGTCAGTTAGCTTCGACTTCATATATTACGTAATAGCTGTATTCTCAGGAACATCACAATCAGCAAGAAACACAAGGTGTTAACTCACTTAAATGGTATGACTTATAAATGGTTGTATTTCGGTTATGTAAATTATTCTGTAAAATATTAAATCTTTGAACATTTGTTTGCCGAACTCTCTCCTGCTCTTTTGTTACTATTTGATAACAACTATTGCTAGTTTTTAACGCTATTGTTAGTTTATGACAAATCTTTTCTGCTGTGCTTTCGAACATGCTTAAATTGTGCTAACTGAGCACCAGCCTTTGCAAGAGAGCCGCTTCAATACACTTGTTAGATAGTGTATCATTACTGCGTTAACAATGCATAATAGTGAAATACAGGCTGCATTTGAGCAATAAATATTTGAATATTAAAAGAAAAATGAAATTTGAATGGTATTAAATTGGAAGATTGACAGCTCTACTCACCACTATTTGATCTGTCACGGCCCACTGACAACAAAGACAGACTTTGTTTAATACAATCACAAATAACTTAAAATTTGAATCTGGTTAAAATGTGCATGGTCATCTAAGCAACAACTCACCATTTTTTGAAATTTTGATTGGTGGGGTGGGAAAGACTGGAATTATAGGACTGGCATCTTATCAGTAAATAAGGGGTATAAAACAAATTAAGCTACAGTTAATTTTAACTTAATTTTGTTATTAAGCACAGGCAACCTTTCAATGCACATTAAATTAATGCCACAACATTTCTGTACCTCCTTTCCACTCCTCTTTATCCTCCCCCTCAGCAGACGCCTCACACAGGTCTGATCCTTTGAATATTAAAACACATTACAGTTGACTGTTCCAAAAGACCCGCCCCCTTAGTTACTGTCGCCATGTACCAACAAGCTATGCCGCTCTCATGTTCTCACACAGTTAAAAACACATCGCAGAGCAGAGAGGAGACTGACAACACGCTGACAGACAGGACAGACCAGGTTACTTTTGATATTAAACATATTAAACAAAGTCTCACTTTACAAATTTGGTCATTTTTTAAATAAATGTAAACAATAATTATCATTTTGTGGCTCTTTAATGTGTCGTGACAGATCGCTGTAGAGCAGGGGTGTCAAACTCGGTTCCTTGAGGGCCATAGCCCTACAGAGTTTAGTTCTAACACTGCTTCAACACACAAACACAGGCAGTTTTCAAATAAGCCTGAAGGACTTGATTAGCAGATCAGGTGTGTTTAATTAGGGTTGAAGCTAAACTCTGCCGGGCTGTGGCCCTCCAGGAACTGAGTTTGACACCCCTGCTGTAGAGCATCAATTAAAGCTGCTCGTGAATCGATCATCTCTCCATTCTCGCATAAAAATGAATGAACATCAGAAGGAATGTTGTTTTAACCGCGGAAAGGCGTCAGTACACTCCGTTTCTCAAGTTCAAATCATCCCATGTTAATCTACTATCTCTCCTGACTGCTTTGTCGGAGAAAAAGGCAGATGGCGAAGTATGATTGGTCAGATCACCTGTCAATCAAGCTCCCTGCGAAGGGTCAATTGTAACATGAGTTTGCATGTTTTCACTATTCAATCAATGATGGGGACATACCTTCAACAAAATCTTCAAAAGTTTTAGTTTTTTTCTTTCTCTTTTGCACTACAACCTCTCCGTCTTCATCTTCATCTTCTAATTGTTCAGCATGGCTGGTGTGATCATGTTCTTCACACTCACGGAGACTTTCTACAAAGACAGCATGCATGTCATCAAAGCTTATATAATCACATAACTTCTCAGAATTGCATCAAAATATAAGAGGTTACCTGAGGTAAATTTCACTTTCACCAATGGGAAAGTTTCCCAATCCTCCTTCGGAGCCACATGGTTGTCGAAACAATATTTTGCCCTCGTCTTTGGCCATCGAAGGGTTTTTTCAGCAACGTTCACCCAGGCATCAGGGATGGTCCCCTCCATCTCCTTCCCATTTTCATTCCACACAGCTCTGACGAAAAGCATAACCTGCAACAAAAAATAATATAATAAATAAAAATGATATATATATATATATATATATATATATATATATATATATATATATATATATAATATATCACAATCGCGATGTCAAGAAAGACTATGAAACAAAGTACAAAGAAAACAGAGAAAATTACTGACTGCTCTTGACTAAAAAACTTTTGTAGCTTTAATAAGGATTAGTCTATATTTCATTTATAATTTATGCAGTGCAGACTGTTTGTTAACTGAATTCAGTTTTGGTATCTGTCCAGCCTTAAGACAGTAGGGGCACAGGTAAATATGACATTTATTTTTTACTGTTGTACTATTAAGACAAATAACAAGCCTACAGTAATGTAAAGATGTCAATATTTTAAAAAATAAATAAAATTATTTCAATTTGAAAACACAGTGCATTTAGTTGTTGCTTGTTTCTAGATTGAGTTGAGAAATACACATTTCATATATATACATACCCAGTATATACTCAATGCATTTTATGACTTGCCAATCTTCAACATGAACGTTCAATGCCATGCCGCAGAGGAATCATGACAGAGCCATTGTTGAAAGATAGACAGGCTACTTTTCGTCCGAGGTCTGTTTCCTTGACTTCTTTTCTTTGAAATCTATGTCCATTCCCTATGTAAGCAATGTTCAAGAGCTTTGACGAACATGGTTTGTCAAACAGTGCGGCAGTGTGTCTCTGTTTTATCACATCGCAAAAACCGTCCCATCTCCCCTCCTCTCTTGAACAAAAGCAAACCTGTCATCGTCCAGAAGGAAGCAGCTGTCTCTCCTTTTTGTTGAAATGTACATTTGGGGCTTAGCTTTTGGCCCTGCACTGGAATTTCCCTGGGCATGTTCGATTTCGACCAGGCGTTTGGACACCTGCGCTAATGGATTTTGGCCAGTCCTGACCAATCTTTTGATCTGCTGCAAATAATTCTCATATGGAAAGCAACAAATGTCATTTAAAGAGCACCTGAAACGAGAGACATCTTCATGGATGTGTAACAGGGCATGCACATTGTACACAGAAAATGTTTTTCCATAGAGTGCAGGGCAGCTAGAGACAAAGTGCCTCATCAGTTCAGTAGAAAAATCCAAATAGGCAGCTCTTGTCCTGTCATCTGAGTCCAACATGATGGATACTGCCACGGTCAATGTCACAAAATGAGCATACAGCTGTGAGGAGACAGTATTTTTGAGAACTATGGGTCCCGTGTAAAGAAGAAACTGACAGAACTCTGTGGCTTTCCACCTGTCCAACTCCTGAAGGCCACGGGGCTGTCGCGCAAACTCGCTGGGCATCTGGCCTTGTAGCCCGTTCAGTTTTTGTGAGATTTCAATTTTCTGTCTCACAGAGAGCCTACACAGTTTTGGGCCTCTAGTCAGATACACCAACAGCCGCCTAACAACACCCAAGCAAATCGTATGCATATAGTCTAAAACAAAGGCACTGACACAGGGTATCCCGGCAGATATTAAAGGGCTAGACCCATTTTGATGGCGGGAATACTCTATCTGACTAAATGCTTCATCTGTGCGCAAGGTGGATGTCAGCTGATTAAAGACAACTCTTCTTTCGACATACTGGCCTTTCACTTGGCACCTCTCACAACTGTCATATGCAGTATGACCTTTAATGCATTTTAAATATGCTCTTGCCGGTGCATCACAGATAAAGGTACGAATATTTATGGCATACTTTTTCTCACAAAACACCAGGCCATTCTGTTGGAGATTATTGAACTCCTCCAAAAAGTCATGGAGATACTCATCAAGGGGCTCAGGCTTGCGTTCCCCGCAATATAATGCCACAATAAATGGATTGAAATTGCTAAATGTCACAAGTATTGGCCAGAACTGGACTTTACTACTTTTAAAGATTGGTAGTCCATCAATGTTGACATCCAAACTGACCGTACTGTGTTGACGTCTGAAAGCATCATTTTGACACAGTACACGGGAAATGCCCCCCTCCAAGCCATAGTATATATACTGTCCATTGCATTTTGAATGGCTGTCAATGACTTGAGGAGTGGCTAGTAATGTGCGTGCATCTTTGGGGAGTACATGTCCATGATCCCTTAGAATCTGCAATAATTCATTTAGGGACCTATTAGTAATTTGGTGTCTTGTACTCCACTCTTGCAAGTCATCGCCTAGGTTTCTAACTTCGACCTCTGGTTCGGGATTCAAAATCTCCACATCAGAGTCACACATTCCGGTGTCTGTGTCAAAGTCTGTACCATCAGTGGTAACACTGGTGCTGTGTTCATCAGCATTGCTTCCACCATCATCATTGATTGTTTCCTCTCTGTCATTTGTCGTCACTGCGTTGTCAATTGTCACCGCGTTGTTATCGTCAGACTGGAGAAGTTCATTGATGTCTGCTTTACGTTTTCTCCACATTCTTAAATAAGCCATCTGTAACCATTACAAAGATCACAAAACATCACAAAATTAAAAGTGTCATAACAAAACCCAGTAATATTAAAAATATTTTGTCTGTGCAATATATGAGAGTCACGCTTTGTGAAAGTGCACAGCACATAAAACAGCGCGCATGCAGACGCGTTCTCTCATGTCTTGCGCTTAAAGAATGCCATCAAGAAGAATCAATTTTCTATTCCTAGTCCTACTAACTAGCAGTGTTGGGGAGTAGTTAACTACAAGTAGCGACACTACTAACTTATCTACATTTTTCAGTAGCTTGGCAGTAGCTCAGTTGCTTTTTAAACAGTGTAGCTTTTCCAGTAGCTAACTACTTTTTGCATCAAGTAGCGGTGTAGTGGGAGCAAAAGCTACATTGTGTTTGTCAAGCCTGCGCGAATCAGCACGATCACCGCGATGCAAGGATATTCTTCTTCTTGTTAGATTACAAAATTTTTTTTTGCAATTACCGCCACCTGTTGTTTAATCATGCATCTTGCGGCTAACGGTTCACTGACGTACAGAAGTGGGTTGACGCACCCATATTATGATTATCCATGATGGAGCAAGACGTGACGGCAGTTTGGAGGATGGACAAACAACTAATGTTAATTACCCATGGCCTTATTTGTCCAAATTCAATCGGTATTTTTGAGAAAATGTTCTAGATGCAATTTATGTTGGATGTATATTTTGTTCTTGCAATGTTGTAGGCTATTTGTTGCAATTTTGCACTTTTGACATACAGTCTGAGATATTTGAGTGTTGTGTGTAATAAAACAATACTCTTTGAAATCATAATTGTATTGCATTGTTTTAAACTCTAAATATTTTACTTAAAACATTCCTCAGACACTTATTCAGTTATTTATAATATATATACGTTGTTCAAAAAATCAAAAGTAGTTTCAATGTAGCTAGCTACTTTTTGATAGTAACTTGTAGTGTAGCTAACTACTTTTCCAAAAGGGTAGCTTGACTGTAGTTTAACTACTTTAACTTACGAGTAGCTTGTAGCTGGTCAAACTACAGTTTCAGAGTAGCTTCCCCAACACTGTTAACTAGTCTATAAAAATATTTCATTCATGTTATTGCATGTGAATACGTGTAGGCTATAACTATAGGGCTATGTGAAATATGTCATTTTTTGACATTGGCAATTATCGTCTGTAACAGACTGTTATAATCGACATCGCGGTACTTGCGAGACATTGTCGATATACCATATCGCCCAGCCCTACACACCATTGCCCAAGACCAAATGAAAAACCTAATGTAAGCGGAACTCACGCCTGATACTTTATGATGTTAGTTTTAATTAAAAAAAAAAAGAATAGAAAAAAATAAAATCAAGGAAATTTATCTGCCATTTATTTCTTTTTGCTGTTTCGAAAACGAACCGAATCGTTACATAAGTGTATCGTATTGAACTGTACCGTGCATTTTGTGAACCGTTACACCTCTAATATATATATATATATATACACACACACATTATATATCTGACTTTGGAGACCAATTGTGTTGAAATAACACTGAGACAAAGGAGGTAGAGGACAAATACTCACTATTCTTGGTAGCTGCACTGATGAATGAGAGATCCTGGCCACAGAACATAAAAGAGAGAGGAAAGGGGTGAATTAATTAGCATGGGTCTCATTTCACTAGATACTAGTACTTATTATTAGATAGTAGTAATTATTCATTAGGCACTAGTACTTATTCATTAGACACTAGTACTTATTCATTAGACACTAGTACTTATTCATTAGGCACTAGTACTTATTCATTAGACACTAGTACTTATTCATTAGACACTAGTACTTATTCATCAGACACTGGTACTTATTCAATAGATACTAGTACTTATTATTAGATAGTAGTAATTATTCATTAGGCACTAGTACTTATTCATTAGACACTAGTACTTATTCATTAGGCACTAGTACTTATTCATTAGACACTAGTACTTATTCATTAGACACTAGTACTTATTCATCAGACACTGGTACTTACTCAATAGATACTAGTACTTATTATTAGATAGTAGTAATTATTCATTAGGCACTAGTACTTATTCATTAGACACTAGTACTTATTCATTAGGCACTAGTACTTATTCATTAGACACTAGTACTTATTCATTAGACACTAGTACTTATTCATTAGACACTAGTACTTATTCATCAGACACTGGTACTTATTCAATAGATACTAGTACTTATTATTAGATAGTAGTAATTATTCATTAGACACTGGTACTTATTCAATAGATACTAGTACTTATTCATTAGACTCTAGTACTTATTCATTAGACTCTAGTACTTATTCAATAGACTCTAGTACTTATTCATTACTAATTCAATAGACTCTAGTAGTTGTTCATTACTTATTCAATAGACTCTACTTATTCATTAGACACTAGCCTAGTACTTATTCAATAGATACTAGTACTTATTCCTTAGACACTTATTCAATAGCCTAGTACTTATTCAATAGATACTAGTACTTATTCCTTAGACACTTATTCAATAGCCTAGTACTTATTCAATAGATACTAGTACTTATTCCTTAGACACTTATTCAATAGCCTAGTACTTATTCAATAGATACTAGTACTTATTCCTTAGACACTTATTCAATAGCCTAGTACTTATTCAATAGATACTAGTACTTGTTCAAAGATACTACTTATTTCTAGTACTATCAATTAATTAGATACTAGTACTTATTAACTTGCTACTACTAGTACTTATTCAATACTAGTACCTTTATATTAGATACTAGTAACTTATTCCAAATATTACTAGCAAGATTATTTATTTTACATTTTTAATTGAACTGTGTTCTGACTAGTAAGTTAGCTAAAGAATAAGCATATAGTTGCTAATGAATAAGTACTAGTAATTAATGGAATAGTATATAAAAAATAAGCAACGTTAGTATTAAAATACTAACTTAGTCGGTTTAAATTAGTGTTAAAACGGCTTGCCATAGAAAGTCCGGTTTGAGGCTGATTGGCGCAAACTAAGCTAGCTTAAGTAGTTGATTAGCTAGCACGTCCATTTAGAGGAAAACACATTTGATTGATGACTTGACTGGAGCAACTGCGACTATCGAAAAAAATTTTATGATAACATTTCGGGAATCACTCACTATATTATTACCAATATTACAACATACTTACAAGTCCTTGATAGTCAAGTGCGAGACAGCGACACGAGACGAAGACAGCCTTCAGACAGTTAAGGTGCGGACTGCGGAGAGCCAGAGACTGCTGCGCGGACCGGACTGCAGTCACATATCCGTCCGCCACAGAACTGGAAACTCTGTATTCCGAGCATATTTGATCAATATAAAAAATCTCAGTATCATGTTATAAAAGTTAAAAAAAAGTTGACCGTCCCTGTTATTTATTAACACTAAGGTAGAACTGTGTTTCTACAGGGGAGGTATATCACAATCTACTTGAATCCGGAAAGAGTACCTAATAACCGCCTTTTTCACCAGAAAAAAAAAACCGAGAGAAAAAAAAAATACTATTATCTGAAAAATATGCATATATTACTTTTTAATATAATTTTACTAAACAGCATACACATAATAAATAAATAACAAATAACAACAAAATATAGTCTATAAAAAATTGGACAAATAGAGTATATGGGTGAAATTGATTTTATTTACACATTTGCTGAGGTCAAGTTGGTCAGCTTGGAACATGATATTTTGGAACCATGGCCTTCAAAGGCCCATTTATGAAATAGCCTACCCATCACCCTCAAACAGACAGAAAAAAAAGATAATTAATAAATTTTTTCTAGAATAAATATAATTTTATATAAACTTTCGATATTCCATATGGACTGGAAGAAGTGTCACCATCTGCCTTTGTCCCCAATAGCCATATAGCAACCTTTTTCATCTCTTTGTTGCTCAGTGGCATTCTTCATCTAAATTAAAAAACAATAAGAAATTTATAGTCTTGTTTTGGGAGGAGTCTGTCAATTGATCCATTTAATTGAGTCTGAACTGATCATTCCGTGGAAAAAAAGCTTGGACATTAGGCTACCAACAAAATTAGAGAATTTAAGTTAATTCATAGGTTTTACTAAGTGCTCTCTCAAAAGACTTAAGAATGACATACTCTTTCTGTTCAGAAAAACATGAGACTTATTTTGGAACTGCTCTTTCACAGTGACATTTTGGTGTGACATTTGTGATTTTATCAAATGTTATGTGAATCCTAACTTTGGATTTACATATAGAAATAATTTTAGTTTTCATGTGAATAAGTGATATTTATTTTATAAACCTTGCTTTTTCTGTTATTTAAATTTCACGTTCACAAATGTAAATTTTTTAAATGCAATAAGATTTAAACATTAAATGAAAATGAGTCTATTGAGTTATCTAAAAACTGAAAAGCTATAAGAACAGTGGCTGTGTAAGACTTGCACTTAATCTGGATTGAAAGACTTAAATTAGTCTGGACTGAGGGACTCTAATGTGGTAATGTTGTGATGATGGTTGTTAATGTTTTTGTGTTTTGTTGTAGTTTTCTTACAATCATTTAAATAATAATTAAAAAAATAGCCTTTAGCCATGCTGTCTCTTTTTTCTTTTTCTTTTTTTTTCTGTCATTTCTGGCTATATCCGCATTGTGAACATCTTTTTTTGATTTGTGGACATTCTTGTGGCCTAAACATATTTTCTGTCATTTATTGACAAAATCTGGATGTTAACTGTTAACTGTTATAGCCAGTATCAACGTCTTTTCTCAACTAGTTCTGGCTGTCAGTGGACGTTTAGATTATGGCCAGATTGGACATCTTTATTCACGTCATTTATGGACTGTCTCTGGATGTCACCGGACGTCCAGATTATTGCCAGTATGAACGTCTTTTCTCAACTAGTTTTGGCTGTCAGTGGACGTTTAGATTATGGCCAAATCGGACATCTTTATTCACGTCATTTATGGACTGTCTCTGGATGTCACCGGACGTCCAGATTATAGTCAGTATGAACGTCTTTTCTCAACTAGTTCTGGCTGTCAGTGGACGTTTAGATTATGGCCAGATTGGACATCTTTATTCACGTCATTTATGGACTGTTTCTGGATGTCACCGGACGTCCAGATTATTGCCAGTATGAACGTCTTTTCTCAACTAGTTCTGGCTGTCGGTGGACGTTTAGATTATGGCCAGATTGGACATCTTTATTCACGTCATTTATGGACTGTCTCTGGATGTCACCAGACGTCCAGATTATAGTCAGTATGAACGTCTTTTCTCAACTAGTTCTGGCTGTCAGTGGACGTTTAGATTATGGCCAGATTGGACATCTTTATTCACGTCATTTATGGACTGTTTCTGGATGTCACCGGACGTCCAGATTATTGCCAGTATGAACGTCTTTTCTCAACTAGTTCTGGCTGTCGGTGGACGTTTAGATTATGGCCAGATTGGACATCTTTATTCACGTCATTTATGGACTGTCTCTGGATGTCACCGGACGTCCAGATTATAGTCAGTATGAACGTCTTTTCTCAACTAGTTCTGGCTGTCGGTGGACGTTTAGATTATGGCCAGATTGGACATCTTTATTCACGTCATTTATGGACTGTCTCTGGATGTCACCGGACGTCCAGATTATAGTCAGTATGAACGTCTTTTCTCAACTAGTTCTGGCTGTCAGTGGACGTTTAGATTATGGCCAAATCGGACATCTTTATTCACGTCATTTATGGACTGTCTCTGGATGTCACCGGACGTCCAGATTATAGTCAGTATGAACGTCTTTTCTCAACTAGTTCTGGCTGTCAGTGGACGTTTAGATTATGGCCAAATCGGACATCTTTATTCACGTCATTTATGGACTGTCTCTGGATGTCACCGGACGTCCAGATTATAGTCAGTATGAACGTCTTTTCTCAACTAGTTCTGGCTGTCAGTGGACGTTTAGATTATGGCCAGATTGGACATCTTTATTCACGTCATTTATGGACTGTTTCTGGATGTCACCGGACGTCCAGATTATTGCCAGTATGAACGTCTTTTCTCAACTAGTTCTGGCTGTCGGTGGACGTTTAGATTATGGCCAGATTGGACATCATTTCTCATTGTCATTAATCGACTAATTCTGGCTGTCAATGGACGTTCAGATTATGGCCTGGACGGACGGACGTGATATCAACCTGTTTTGTATGTCCACAGACGTCGCTTGCTCAGTGGGAAGTTGAGCTGGTACTATGCTGGTACTGTGGAAAAGGGTCTCCGCTCAGACTAGCTTGGTTTGAGGGTGTGCCTGACCTCCTGCTAGCCGCTTGGCAAGCTTTGTGACGTCACAGGGAAGGAAGGGAAACAGCTGGACTACAAACGAGCTGTTTTCAAGCAGTTCAGAGCAGTGCTTTCTGTGGGAGATGGGAACTCCCTTTGGACTGGACTTTGGGCTTGATAGAGATAACTTAATAAAGGAGAGGGGGAAAAGCCAAAAAGCAAAATACCACCTCTTTAAAGTTTTGATGAATAAGAGTCAAATGTCTAAAACTGAAGAAAACAAATATCTGATTTGTTATAAATTATGGAGTACTATTACTGATGAACATTAAATTAAGTGTATGTATTGTGGGGGCCAGCAAAACAAACTATAAAAAAAGTACCCTACTAATAATAATGCCATATATCAGATCTCATATCACTGCTATAAAATTAATGATAAACAGGGCTCTCTTGAATAGGCAAAAATCATATATTTTTGTTATGAAAAAACCCTACGCAGAGTCGCAGTCTAACACACTTCTCTCCTCCTCCATTTCAGGAGTTACTTAGTGAAAATCCTATAGTGACGGTGTCTGTCCCCCGACCATCGAAATTATTTAAAAAGGTAAACAGAAGAGGAGCTGTGCATAAAAACCTCATAAAAATTAAAACCACAAGAGCAATAGTGCAAATGAATAGGAGAGTTAAATGTGGACTCTTAAACAACAGATCTCTCTCTTCTAAAGGTGTACTAGTAAATGAACTAATATCAGATTATGATATTGATTTATTTTGTCTTACTGAAACCTGGCTGGGTGATGGAGAATATGTTAGCCTAAATGAATCCACCCCTCCCAGTCATATTAATACTCATATTCCTCGAGGCACAGGCCTCAGAGGTGGAGTTGCAGCTATCTTCGACTCTAGCCTATTAATCAGCTCTAAACCTAAACCAAACTATAACTCATTTGAAAGCCTTGTTCTTAGTCTTTCGCACCCAAGCTGGAAATCACTGCAACCAATTCTCTTCATTATAGTGTACCGAGCACCAGGCCTGTACTCTGAATTCTTATCTGAATTTGCAGAGTTTTTGTCAACTTTAGTCCTTAAAACGGACAAAGTTATTATTGTAGGGGATTTTAATATTCATGTGGACGTTGAGAATGACTTTAGTACTGCGTTTATCTCTCTGTTAGATTCCATTGGCTTCTCTCAGAGTGTTCATGAACGACTCACTGTTTTAACCACACCCTCGATCTTGTTTTGGTGTATGGTATTGAAATTTAACATTTAGTGGTGTTCTTACAGAATCCCTGTTTATCCGACCACTCTTTGATAACTTTTGAGTTTGTATTGCTGAACTACACGCGATTGGGCAAAAATTTCTATACAAGATGTCTGTCTGAGCTAAATTTAAGGATGCGATTCCATCAGCTCTAAATACATTATCTAGTCACAAAGTAATGGAGGACTCCTATGCTAATTTCAGTCCCTCCCAAATCGATCATCTTGTTGATAAAGCTGCAGGCTCGCTGCGAATGACACTCGACTCTGTAGCCCCTCTAAAAAAGAAAATGCTAAAACAAAGACGGTTAGCTCCATGGTATAATACTGAAACTCGCAAATTAAAGCAAATATCGCGGAAACTTGAGAGGAACTGGCGTTCCACCAAAGTGGAAAATTCTCGTTTAATTTGGCAAGATAGTCTTAAAACTTATAGGAAGGCCCTCCATAATGCCAGAGCAGCGTACTACTCGTCATTAATAGAGGAAAATAGGAACAACCCTAAGTTTCTTTTCAGCACTGTAGCCAGGCTGACAGAGAGTCACAGTTCTATTGAGCCAAGTATTCCCATAGCTCTCAGTAGTTACGACTTCATGAGCTTCTTTAATGATAAAATTCTAGCTATTAGAGACAAAATTGGCACCGACTTATCCCTTAACTCAGGGACCTTAGAAACAGCTGTAGAACCAGATACATGTTTAGACTGTTTTGCTTCACTCAATCTTTACCAACTAACTTCAATAATTTCTTCATCTAAACCATCAACCTGCCTCTTAGACCCCATCCCGACTAGGTTGCTTAAAGATGTTTTACCCTTAGTCAGCACCTCTATACTAGATATGATCAATCTATCTTTATCAACAGGCTATGTACCACAGTACTTTAAAGTAGCTGTAATTAAACCTCTTCTGAAAAAGCCCAAACTTGATCTGAATGTTTTAGCCAACTATAGACCTATATCTAACCTTCCATTTCTCTCTAAGGTTCTGGAGAAAGCAGTTGCTAAACAGCTGTGTGACTTTCTACAGAGCAATAGTTTATTTGAGGATTTTCAGTCAGGATTTAGAGCTCATCATAGCACAGAGACGGCACTGGTGAAAATTACTAACGACCTCCTTATTGCATCAGACAAAGGACTTGTCTCTGTACTGGTTTTATTAGATCTTAGTGCTGCATTTGATACCATTGACCATCAGATCCTATTGCAGAGACTGGAATATTTCATTGGCATTAAAGGAACCGCTCTAAGCTGGTTTAAGTCCTATTTATCAGATCGATTTCAGTTTGTACATGTTAACGATGAGTCCTCCATGCATGCCAAAGTTAGTCATGGAGTTCCTCAAGGATCTGTCCTCGGACCAATCCTCTTCACTTTATATATGCTTCCCTTAGGCAATATTATCAGGAAACATTCCATAAACTTTCATTGTTATGCAGATGATACTCAGTTATATCTATCGATCAGGCCAGATGAAACTCATCAGTTAGCTAAACTTCAAATGTGCCTTCAGGATGTTAAAACTTGGATGACCTGTAATTTTCTAATGTTAAACTCAGATAAAACTGAAGTTATTGCTCTGGGGCCTAAGCACCTCCGTGACGCATTATCTAAAGAGATAGTTTCCCTGGATGGCATCGCCCTGGCCTCCAGCACCACTGTGAGGAATCTTGGAGTTATCTTTGATCAGGACATGTCGTTTAAGTCTCACATTAAGCAAATTTCAAGGACCGCCTTTATCCACCTACGTAATATTGCAAAAATCAGGAACATCCTGTCTAAAAATGATGCAGAAAAACTAGTCCATGCATTTGTTACTTCTAGGCTGGATTACTGCAATTCTTTATTATCAGGCTGCTCGAAAAAGTCCGTTAAGACTCTTCAGCTGATCCAGAATGCTGCAGCACATGTTCTGACAGGAACCAGGAAAAGAGATCACATTTCTCCTGTTTTAGCTTCTTTGCATTGGCTTCCAGTAAAATCCAGAATAGAATTTAAAATCATTCTTCTTACCTACAAAGCTCTTAATGGTCAGGTACCATCTTATCTTAAAGAGCTCATAGTACCTTACTACCCCACCAGAGCACTGCGCTCCCAGAATGCAGGGTTACTTGTGGTTCCTAGAGTCTCCAAAAGTAGACTTGGAGCCAGAGCATTCAGCTATCAAGCTCCTCTCCTGTGGAACAAGGTTCCAGTTTGGGTTCAGGAGGCAGACACCATCTCCACATTTAAGAGTAGGCTTAAGACTTTCCTCTTTGATAAAGCTTGGGCCAGTTAGGGCTGGCCCAGGTTAGTCCTGAACCATCCCTTAGTTATGCTGCTATAGGCCTAGACTGCCGGGGGATTTCCTATGATGCACTGAGCTCCTCTCTCCTCTACTTTCTCTCCCTCTGTATGCAACCTTATCCCATTATTACATGTTACTAACACAACTTCTCCCCTTTCTGGTAGTCTTGTGCTTTCTCGTCCCTCTCCTCTCTCCTCCTATCACTTCCTACAGGTTTTCTGGCTCTGGAGCTGTGGAGTCTGGATCTGTGGCTGCTGGTCACCTGCTGCCCCCGTGTTCCTGCTCGACACCCTCTGCTGCAACGACTATTGTTACTAGTCCTATTGTTATTATAATCATTAACATTACGACTGTTACCATTAACACTACTATAAATATCTGTACAATTATTCATTTAGTCCATAGCAACCTTTACTGTCTGTACCCCTCTGTGTGTATATTGTGTAGGCTTCTCTCTCTCTCTCTCTCTCTCCCCCCCCCCCCCCCCCTTCACCCCAACCGGTCGAGGCAGATGGCCGCCCACCCTGAGCCATGGTTCTGCTCGAGGTTTCTGCCTCTTAAAAGGAAGTTTCTCCTTGCCTCTGTCGCCTAGTGCTTGCTCTTGATGGGAACTGTTGGGCTTCTGTAAATAGCATCATAGAGTACGGTCTAGACCTGCTCTTTTATGAAAAGCGCTGTGAGATAACTGTTGTTGTGATTTGGCGCTATATAAATAAAATTGAATTATTACCTTACATATATCTGCCACAATTTCTACTTTCTTTGAATTCATCAAATACTATGACTGCCTACAACGAGGACCTGCAACTTTCAGTTTTCATGCCAATGTTGCACATTCAAAAGAACAGCTGGATAACTTTGTTTGGCTGGAAGCTGTGTTAGATAGGCCTACTTGTACATCTCGTTTATTTACATGTCCCCTCTCATTTCTGACGTACTGACTGTAAGACAAGCAGCTCGCAGTTAGAATACATTAAACAATATAGTTTAACCGCTCATTAAAGTTAGCGCTCCTCTACTGATAAACATGGCATTAGCAACGGGCAGCATCAACTGCTGTATGTGAGGTTTAAGAATATTTAGAAGTAATGAATTAGGATTAGGTTAGGAAGTCTGGTCTGGTAAGAGAAGTGTTGAGGGCTATTTTTATTATTATTTAAAGAGGTATATTATGCTCATTTTCAGGTTCAAAATCTTAATTAGGGGTTGTACCAGAACTGGTTTACATGGTTTAATTTTCAACACCATTTCTCATACTGCACATTACTGCAGCTCCTCTTTTCACCCTGTGTGTTGAATGCTTTGTTTTAGCTATGGAGTGATACATTTTGCCTCTACAAGATCTCTGTTGGGAGTTGCATATGCCCAGTAGTTAAAGACTACTAGCCAATCAGAAGCCAAGTAGAGCGGGTCGTCAGAAGCCGGTAAACACGCCTTAGGTTCAGCTTTATATGTTCCCCTTACCAGCTTAGCAACATGGACTGTTTTCAGGCAGTTCAGAGCAGTGTTTTCTGTGGGAGATGGTAACTCCCTTTGGGGTGGACTTTTCACTTTGCAAACCTATTACATGCACAAAAAAGATATATAACACAATAAAGGAGAGGGAAAAGGCCAAAAAGCATAATATGACCTCTTTAAGTTATGTAATTGACGTGACAAAAGACTAACTCACCGGGAACACTGAGTGTGAGAGCTACCAAGAGCTACTCTCCGGTGGCTCCGGTAGACTGCGGTCAGCTGATGTTTTGTTCTGTGGTGCTGCAGTGTTAATAGAGCCCTCTGGTGAGGAAATTATGCAACACTCAAGACAAGGGAAGGATCCGACTCTCTGTTTCTCTTTATAATAGTCATATATTGGCTTTTATAAACGACAATGCAGATATGTCTGCAAGTAGCTTATATCGGGTGATAATTGTAGTGGGACAACAAGATTGTGCATTTTTTATTAAATAAATTTGGAGCTACTCCAAATTCCTCTTTTCTTCTCCCAGAGAGGAGCAGGGGGGGTTAAAGATCAACTTCAACAGACTGCTAAAGAGACCCCAACAGAAAGGGGTGGAAAAGTTGCTTTCTCTAAGTGCTATCCCTGATCATAAAACTGGCACCTTTTTGATTCCGAAGCTGACGCGGTGACCGACTGTTAAACTGACAAAAGGGAAATTAACCAGAGATTACACACACGTAACATGTAACCGTGGCAATTGACCTTGCTCTGTGTTTCATTACCCCATCAAAGGGATACTCTTTGTCTCACCCACTTGTGACATAATCCAGGACAGCCGAACTTTAAATAAACAAAGACTGCAGTCTCCAAAGACCCCAAAGCCTTAATTGTTTAATTAAATCTTTGATTTACTTGATTATGTTTTGCCTCTATTGGAGTGTTGTTATCTGTTGTCGATATTAGTGCTGAAAAGAATCTAAATAAGTTACTTTTGCAGTGTTTTGTTTTATTTTCAGCAAAAAGCAGACACCCCTTTCATCTTATGTGTAACCAATGCTTGTTCACAATACTTTCACACACAATTCCTTTAGAAATGATGATAAAGAAATGTCATACTATACTCTATTAATTATCCAGCTTGAATTTAAGGCTGAATGCCCCATTTCATAAGGAAAGATTGTTTTGGCTTAATCTAAGCTTTCCTCATGTAACCTGAGCTCCCCCAAGTGGACAAATAAGTATTACATACCATCGTTGGAAATGCCGTTAATGTATAAATGTCACCCACTTATCCTGACTAATAATTGTTTCCTGTTACCAAATGCTTAACTTAGAACGGTACAACTGTTTGACCATTGAGGTTTGATTGTGGAAAATATTGATTATAATACGCGAAATAGATTTTCTTTTTAGGCATTAAAAGTTTAGAAATGCAGTCCCTCGGGAAACCTGAAACGCCCCCTGGGGGAACCACGCCCCAGGCAACAAAAGGGCGACACACGACGTCGTTCTCTGGCTCTTCTCTTCTCCTCGTGCTCTGGTCTTCCGCTCTGCTCTCTGGACGCTTCCGCTCTCAAGGCAACGCCCTAAGAGTTCAACCAGCGCAAGAGGCCTTTGTTCGCTTGAAGCTACACACGCGAAGTGCCGCGACATCAATTTGTCCCTCGTTTGACAGCAACTTTATTTTGTTTTATTTTCTTTATTTTATTTTATTAAAGTTATCAGTCCGTTAAGTTACACTGGTCTAATTCAGGAAGTTCCCCTTTTAAGCTTTTTCGTCGAGCTGAGCCCACGGAGGTCGGACGACGCCACGTGGCTCGCCAGCAACCACCCAAGGACGACTTAAACCTGACCTGAGACGGGGTCGGGAAGGCCCCCACTGCAAGTTTCTTTCATAAGCCTTCAAGAGAGAAAGCGACTGGCCGACAGCTTTATGTTGTCCTTACCGAGAACGCACGGACTCTGCCAGTGCGAGGCCGTTTCCCAGCAACCCGACGCAAGAAACACAAGCAGTAAGACCCAACAAACATTCTGTGGTCAGGGATGTCCCGTTATATTAATATATTGTCTTTTAACTTTTAAAACTCATAGCTTACTTTCATTAGTTCTCCTCTGCCCTATGAGTCAAATGCTTCCCTCAATCAAACCTCCATTTCTCATTGTTCAGCCATTGTTTATTTTCCCTGTATTTAACCACCCTTTTATATCGCATTAGTTAATAAATTCACTGTAATCAAGAACTGTGTGTGTTGCCTATTTCCACGTCCCTGCCAAGAGAATTGACCCTTTAGATATGAGACTGACTGATTTAAGATAATTTAGCGATTTATTAACTAACTGATAACTAGTAATTGTATAATTATTAAAAGCTACCTAAAGGTCCGGAGACTCTATTATTATATGAATTTATTAAAATTCATAGCTAATTTAGCCATGCTACATAATATTCAAAAAGTGAAACTTGGATATTATATTCATTCATTACACACAGAGTGATATATTTCAAATGTTTATTTCATTTAATTGTGATGATTACAACTGACAAATAATGAAAATCCCAAATTCAGTATCTCCGAAAATTAGAATATTACTTAAGACCAATACAAAAAAGACTTTTAGAAATGTAGGCCAACTGAAAAGTATGAACATGAAAAGTATGAGCATGTACAGCACTCAATACTTAGTTGGGGCTCCTTTTGCCTGAATTACTGCAGCAATGCGGCGTGGCATGGAGTCCATCAGTCTGTGGCACTGCTCAGGTGTTATGAGAGCCCAGGTTGCTCTGATGGTGGCCTTCAGCTCTTCTGCATTGTTGGGTCTGGCATATCGCATCTTCCTCTTCACAAATACCCCATAGATTTTCTAGAGGGTTAAGGTCAGGCGAGTTTTCTGGCCAATTAAGAACAGGGATACCATGGTCCTTAAACCAGGTACTGGTAGCTTTGGCACTGTGTGCAGGTGCCAAGTCCTGTTGGAAAATGAAATCTGCATCTCCATAAAGTTGGTCAGCAGCAGGAAGCATGAAGTGCTCTAAAACTTCCTGGTAGACGGCTGCGTTGACCTTGGACCTCAGAAAACACAGTGGACCAACACCAGCAGATGACATGGCACCCCAAACCATCACTGACTGTGGAAACTTTACACTGGACTTCAAGCAACGTGGATTCTGTCCCTCTCCTCTCTTCCACCAGACTCTGGGACCTTGATTTCCAAAGGAAATGCAAAATTTACTTTCATCAGAGAACATAACTTTGGACCACTCAGCAGCAGTCCAGTCCTTTTTGTCTTTAGCCCAGGCGAGACGCTTCTGATGCTGTCTTGTTCAAGAGTGGCTTGTAACAAGGAATGCGACAGCTGAAACCCACGTCTTGCATTCGTCTGTGCGTGGTGGTTCTTGAAGCACTGACTCCAGCTGCAGTCCACTCTTTGTGAATCTCCCCCACATTTTTGAATGGGTTTTGTTTCACAATCCTCTCCAGGGTGCGGTTATCCCTATTGCTTGTGCACTTTTTTCTACCACATCTTTTCCTTCCCTTCGCCTCTCTATTAATGTGCTTGGGCACAGAGCTCTGTGAACAGCCAGCCTCTCTAGCAATGACCTTTTGTGTCTTGCCCTCCTTGTGCAAGGTGTCAATGGTCGTCTTTTGGACAGCTGTTAAGTCAGCAGTCTTCCCCATGATTGTGTAGCCTACAGAACTAGACTGAGAGACCATTTTAAAGGCCTTTGCATGTGTTAATCAGCTGATTAGAGTGTGACACCTGGTGTCTTCAATATTGAACCTTTTCACAATATTTTATTTTTCTGCGATACTGATTTTGGGGTTTTCATTAGTTGTCAGTTTATAATCATTAAACTAAAAGGAATGAACACTTGAAATATATCAGTCTGTGTGGAATGAATGTATACATTGTACAAGTTTCACTTTTTGAATGGAATTACTGAAATAAATCAACTTTTTGATGATATTCTAATTATATGACCAGCACCTGTATATCGATGAGGGTAGGTAGACTAAATAACAAACACACCTCTGTATAATGTAATACAGTTCAACACCAAATGTAGGTGCCGTCAATAAGTTAAGAACCAAGGCCAATTTTTTTTGTTCCACTGAGATAATCGTTATGGATTCTACGTTCTATCTTCTTAAACGAAGATACTGTCATTCAGGATTTTGAATACAATAGTGTTGTACAGACTATTGTAATGACTTAACTATTAAAATGTCTGGCATTTTACACTAAAAGAAACCGCATTTCATTTCTGATTTCACCATTATGGGGCATCTGAATTTAAAAATAAGACAGAAAAATGTTGCAGTCTGTAGTTCATATTTTCATTTAATGCAGAAATAATGATGTGAAACTTTACTTCTCAGTCACCACTATTCCCATGGTTACACGGTAACTGAATTCTGATTTGGACAGACCAGAAAAAATTTGTTTTGTTGTTGACAGTTTGACACTTGTGTCTAGTATTTAAGGTAATGAGGGTCTATATAACCTTATGGGAAAAACAGGGCATTAGTACCGCTGGTGTTACGGATTTGTGTCCATGTCTTATATCTTAACAGTATGTCATATATCCAAAATATAACAATGTCTTGGCATACAGTAACAAGGGTGTCCAAGGGTGTGTGTGCATTTAATGACTTTAGAACATGTTATGGTGAAAAAAGTCCTAACATATTCTGCCCCTAAGGACGAAGAATTAAATGAGCAAGCATTGTGCAAAACATAGAACTGGTCATTTTGTACAACTGGTATTTAGTGGCCCCGTATTGTTGGACCACCACCAATGATCATTTAGATACCGGCTTCTGAATTGGCTGACAAATAAGAACAACAGGTAGGACTCCAATTACTCGCGTCTGCAATAAAACAACCTTTAACCTATTAAGTTCACCTCATAACGCCCAAGGACAGAGGTAGAACAAAATTTGCTAGCAATTTGCATTTAGATTGTGCTTCCACACTAAAAGTATGTGAATGAGCTTGCCATGGAAAGAGCTAATCCAGCCTCTACATTTCAGTCTAAGTTACATCTCTGTAGAAGGCCATAGAAGAAGGCTACCGTGATGGCAGACCCTCCGGTTATAAACACTCAAGCAAATGTTTGGCAGATCCAAGGCCTGAATGAACTGATTAAAATATTTTGCCAGTGGGGTAATAGACACACAGCATTTTCTTAAATTAATCAAATGAATACTAAGTTCTGCCACTGGATAGAAAATAGAAAATAATTAAAGAGGTGGTATTATGCTTTTTGGCTTTTTCCCTCTCCTTTGAGTTATATATCTTTTTTGTGCATGTAACAGGTTTGCAAAGTGAAAAAGCTCAAAGGGAGTTCCCATCTCCCACAGAAAGCTCTGCTCTGAACCACTTGAAAACAGCTCATTTGTAGTCCAGTCCTTCACTTCCTTTACTTGTGACGTCACAATGAAAACGCATCATAAAACTTGCCAAACGGCTAGCGGGGTCAGGCACGTCCTCCAACCAAGCTAGACTGAGCAGAGGCCCTTTGGCTCGACTTGCCTTTGTATGGTTTTCTATTGTATAAATGTTGTACCTGCTTCCAGGTACTTTTTTTCCCATATCACCTCACCTCCGTCAAGGTTCCAAGCGGGCTGAGGGATACTAAAATGTAACGTGAAAACACGACAGACTGCTGATTGGTCAGAGAGAATCGTCACTATTCACTGCATCATCATTGCTTGCACCAGACAGAGGCCAGCAACAGAAAGTTTTATATTTTACAGTTTTCGTATGTAATTTCATCACTAAATCCACTTCTGAGAAGTTTTGAGGTGAGAAATCAGCTGTGTCGATTTCGAATATTGACAGTTTTACGAGAAGTGATGGCGGAACAAAAATGTGCTTGAATATTCTCGGAGTTGAGGAGCTCCAAGTGGCTGCAGGGGATGCCTGTGCCAACCCGCGGGAGGAGCATGTGAGGCCGGCCAGCCGCCCGCTCACAGAGCCCTCTGCTCCTACCGTCACACAGACCGCTGCAGCAATAACGGCAGAGGAAAACACAGCTGGAAGGTTTTCATACCGCTTATCTGTCTTTACATTCTGAGGAATGTTGAAACGTTTTAACTTTAAAAAAGAGAAAGCTGTGTGGATCGCTGGTGTGTGTGTGTCTCGCATTGAACATTACGCCACGGCAGTTGTGTGTGGCGTCGCTATGACGACAAGCTACATACTATCTCTTGGTACTATCTGCAACGGAAAACGGAGCAGGCCCGAGTAGAGTCGAGTCAATCGATTTGCGCTATGGTAGCATTTTTCGGCAAGGCAGCATAGATCGTCAGAACACCGGCAACAGTTCAACGTTTAGTCCTAAAAGACGATGCAACTCCGACTCTGTTTGGGCCTGGAAATTCACAATCACAACCTGTAAGTATGCTTTATTGGTTGTGAATTATATTTAAAATAAACATGGCATTGTAACTTCACAGACTGTTCAAGTGCGGAGTTGTTGTAAACGTTGGCTAACACAGCTAAAGTTATAACTATAATGCTAATGTTACACCTGATGTGAAAGCTACTGAGCAAATGTTCAAATTGTTTGGCCAATTTTTATGTAAAATTGAGTTGAAATATGGTGATTTTTGTAGTGGTTTATGGTAAGATGTGGAACAATGATGTTGTGTGGTTGTGGACTTGAGTAACTTATACCATCTTCTAGGTTATGGTCGCAGTCTGAAGTGGCTTTGATTTGGATCACACTACCTTGTTTCTTACGACCCACCCTTCTCTGCTTCTGATTGGCTAGTAGTCCTTACCTGGGAACTGCGCATGTGCAACTCCCAACAAAGATTTTGTACAAGTAAGATGCATCACTCTGTAGCTCAAGAGCGGCGCGTACAACACATAGGGTGAAAAGAGGAGCTGCAGCAATGTGCAGTATGAGGGGAAAATATGGTGTTTTTTGAAAATTAAACCAAGTAAAACTGTTCTGGTACAACCCCTAATTAAGATTTTGAACCTGAAAATGAGCATAATACCGCCTCTTTAATACATAATTGCCATGTTTTTACTACACTTACAGAAATTTCAATGGTAAAATTATAACATCTGATGCATTTTCAAACTTTATGAATCAACCCCGTCTAAGGTTTTCATGCTTTGGTCTAGATAAACTGCTTCACTGTGTCAAGCACTAAAGACTATAGTGCTGCAGATAAGATAAAAACTCTAATTGTTTCTATATCACAGGTCCATTCTGTCCTAGCAAGAGGTGTGACTCCTTTTATTGAATGTATTGATGAAAGCAGCTCTGGCAATCGGGTCGCACGGACCTGGCCATTCATTTTCATTAACAGCTCGTATTTCTTTAGGCGGCACAGGGATCGAGAGGAGCAGACCATCTGTGAGACTCACAGTGGAATCATCAGTGCTACTTTTCAAAGGATTACCACACAGTTTATAGGCCAACGCTCGGCTCTGCTCATTTTATCTGATGCATGGTTCTTCCAATACACACTGATATCGAAGCAGAGTGTGGTGTTGTGCGAGTCTCAGATTATCAAAGCCTTCATATTACAATATTTACTTAAACACACCTACCTGGATGTCAGATGTGACTTGGTTATTGTCTGAGCTTTATTGCACTGCCTATCTATCTCATTACATTCTGATATTGGAGTAATGTGATAGAGAATGCGCTGCTTCTTACAGACAATGACGTTACTGCATATTCTACTTCAGACACGTGTTCCCTGATCTTTTCTCCTGCTGGGTCTTCTGAATATGAATAGACAGGTTGAATGAAATCATGATATCTGTGAATAGTGTCTGTGTCTGAGGGCCACGGCTGACAATAAATGATAGTGAACCCCCCCTCAATCAAAAGTCTCATTATTCAGACAATTTCAGTACATTTATTATTTGCAGCATTTCTTAATTCCCCCGCCTATTCCTTGTGTAAGGAGTATCGTTCGGCAGTCTTGAAGTCAGTTAAAATAGTGGCAGATGTGTTCATGAGGGCTTAATATTTTTCTTTCATCCACAGTCAACACACCCAGTTCAGAGGTTTGCTAGTGGGATAATGGTGTTGTCATATGGCCTACCCATACCCCATCATTCTCAGAGATTGAATAACTACATGAGTAGTAAGTATAAGAAGTTCATTATGAAAGCTCCATGCAAGGCATATTAATCTGTAAAATCCCAATAAAGCCCAAATGTGTATAGCTGCCATTATTGAGCTATGAACATGGAAAAACTAAAAATATCTTCTTAATACACATAAAAGTGCATTATTTTCAACATCTGAAAAGGAATTCAATTCAAAGACCTCTTATTTATCCGTTAGGAACTTCATTCGTGCTGAGCATCAGTGCGTGTACTGTTCCACAAACAGCACAACATACCACACACACATTGTATCTCTGGCCTGAGGGTAGAAGATTGTAATGGCTATGCAGTATGTTAGTGGTGTCTGATGCTATTTGTGTTCCTTTTATTTTAGTCCTCCTGTTGTTAATACTGATAAGTGGTTCCTGCACCTGTCCAATTATATAACTAGACAAACTTAACACGCAACAAGACGCGCTCCCTGTCGCCATTACAGCGCCACAGTAGTAGAGACACACCTGTTGTTATATTGTGAAAACACTTATGTAGTGAGTCACCTACAACGCTGCTGTTTGGTAAAATTATGTAGTAATGATAGCTGAATGTATAGCTGCTGCCTCCCGGACAGCCACCTTAAGGTTTAGATGTTTGTAAGAATATGAGCAAATTCACTATCATTGTAAATACAGGTAGGTTTCAACTCACAGAATAATTCCTCCTGCAGGCACTAATTCTTGTACCGCTCTCCAGCCCTTTGGTAAACAAACTACCTTCTGCTATAGCAAAATATTTCAGATTTTGACTCATCAGTCCAGAGCACCTGCTGCTATTTTTCTGCATCCCAGTTCCTGTGTTTCCATGCATAATAGCTAAGTCGCTTGGCCTTGTTTTCATGTTGGCTGTATGACTTTTTGGCCGCATGTCCTCCATGAAGGCCACTTCTGATCAGACATCTCCACACAGTAGATGGGTGTACCAAGTTCAAGGGCTGCACGATTTGGACAAAAAGTCATATTGATTAGATGGAACAAATGGTAGTATGAGTCTACTTGCTTAATAATCAAGAAGGCGGTGAAATACTAACATGTTGAAATGTGTATTTCTAAACTTGAACAAAGTTAAACAATATTTATAACAATAACAAGTAAAACAGATGTAAAACAGAACAAGGGGAGAGTATTCTACAAAAGAGGTGGCTAGAAGCAGCAAATATTAGCGCACATCGTCTAATGCAGAGTCTCTACATCGGTCTCGAATTTGTTAATGCTAAGTCCTAACTTGTCAATCAATGTACCGCCCCATCCAGGCTGTGATTGGTCGGTTGACGATAACTGACTGACAAGCACATCGCTTTATGAAAAGTTGAACATGTTGAACAACAAAAGGCACCAATACACAGGGGCAGCTTGTTCATTAGGGCGACCGGGCGACGCACCGCCAAGCCGGGAAAAGCTCTTTTGGGGTGAATTCAGTCTGGTTGTAAATCGCCCAGATCTCTCTCAGACTTTCATGTAAAGGCAGTTTGATTTCGAGCTGCGGCCGCTGCAATGCAATCTCTATGGGTTCCGGGAGGGCTCGCACTTACATGTTTACGTCACGTGCCCAGCAGCAGAGCCACGCTTCTGCCACCTGAAAACGACTCAGCAGCTTGTTTCTCTCACTATAAGCAGCTGCTGTAGAAAATGTACATTCAGGCTGAAAATTCAACCGTGGTGTTGTGTTAGGAGATGCCGTGACTTTACCAGCGGTGAGTAAGACACAGTATAAATAATACATGTAATTTGTTAAGCGAGAGGAAAGGTCCGCTAACCACTAGGCTAATTTATGCTCCGTAAAATGCCAGAGGCTAAGCTAATAACTGTGACTGTAAAAAAAAATATATTGATAGTTATTATTAATTGCCCCGCCCTGAGAGATTTGGCAACCGCCACTGCCAATACAGCTAACGTTAAATGGCCAGTGAGCCAAACCCAAACCTTCCTTATCTTGTCCTTGTTTTCTTACTGCTTCAGCTGCTGACGTCTCTCTGTCACAGAGTGAGCGGAGCACCGGTCTTTTTCTCGGTGCTCTGATGGCAGTCCCACTATGTTTTGAACGATTAGCGGCGGGGTGGGGAAGGGAGTTACGGTAGGTTGTTGTCTTAAATGTTACTGGCACACTGCTCAGAAAACATTTTTCTCATTGCAGTAGGCTTATCTGTTTTTAGAGGCACATGCCAGAGCCCGGTGTGGTCAGATATAATGAGCAGACTGCAGCGCACACACAGAATAGTGTCTAACACACTTTTACGGTTTGATTAAATCGCACAGTTTTTGCAGTTATGTAATGCACATTTTAGATTAATTGTGCAGCCCTAGACAGTTTTTTGAAGCTCTGAGCTGATGGCACTGTTGGACATATTCCAATTGTGAAAGGAGGTAAGTATGATGTCTTTCATCTGCAGTAAGTTTCTTTGGCCAACCAATGCGTCTACGGTCGTCAACGTTGCCAGTTTCTTTGTGCTTCTTCAAAAGAGCTTGGACAGCACATCTGGAAACCTGTCTGCCTTGATATGTCTGCCTGAGTGAGACCTTGCTTATGCAGTATTAGTATTGAACAGTATTAGCCTGTTTCTTACATTTTGGCATTTCACTGACTTGCTGCAATGTAATACGTCCCCTGGCGATCAGATCGCCAGTCAGTGATCTCAAGTAGCCACGATCAGAAAATATGAAAACAGATCGCCCAACTCTATTAAGATGTCTATTTTTTAAATCATTCCTACTTTACAGCTTTTTTTTGCAGAATTGTTGGCCTAAATCTTTTGCGTAGTTCTGTATGTGTTAAAATGAAACACAATGTTAAAACTATGTATTTTCACATGAAATAAGATGATAGATGGATGGATAGATAATATATGGGTGCTCGATTGTAATCAGCCGATAATGGCTTTAACTAGTTTGATCGGTGGTCTCTAAAAAGGCCGATCAGATGATGCAATACTGGCCAGACAAATTTTCAGCGGCAGCTAAAATGGTTTCACTAAGGGGTCTGAGCAGTTTTCAACGCTAGCTAGCACCAAAGTCCTTTTCAGTCGGGAAGCGATTGATGCGCCCAATTAAATATTTACAATGAGTGTTGAGAAGCAATCAGACAAGTGGAGCAACAAGCAGGTGCGATCATGTGAAACTTATGCGGTTGTGCTCATCTCACACACACGTCACCCGCTACCAGAGTTGAATTGTCTTGACCCACAGCGCATCAGGCAGAGAGAGATTGATCCTTCAGTTTGAGTTTTCTGATGCAAAGAGAGGCGCCACTCAATCAGCTGACTGCCTCTCTCTCTATCCGTTTTTGCATGCTATTGATAGTTTTAGTTTCAGTATTTTTATAATTTTCTGTGTAAAAAAAACAAACAAAAAAACAAACAAACAAAAAAACCACTTGTACTGTGCATGTCGCCGTATTTACTTTGCAACGACTCCCAGTCTGTTTTCCGCCACAGTCTCTCTGTACTCCCGAATTACTTTAAGTAACAGTTCCATTTTGTTGTTGGTCAGTACAAAAAAAATACCTGGTGTGATTATTCGTCTGTATTAACCTACTTTCTCCTTTCGCCAAATCTTCTGCAACTGCGGAATAGACCATCTGCTTCATGTTTACACCGGCATGTGCACAACCAGTGTATGTGAATGGCCACTAGATGTGTTTTCAGTTATACAGAGCTAAAACGCTGCTGGAGTAGTGTGGATGCAGCCTAACATTACCCTACTCCTCTCTACTCTCATGTCGGCCCTCCTGTTTCCCCGGGATTCTCCTGTATTTTTCCGTTCTCACCCTGTATCCTCCTGTTTAAATGTTTCCCCGTAAATCTCCTGGATTTTTAACCTTTATAATATCAAATAAAAATCTGCTGGCCGTATTTAAAGTGTTTGCTACTCTCTCCTCTGGCAAAGCCGGTGGCAGTAGGCCTATGTAAGAGATGTAGACTGTGCTTCTTGCAAAAGGATTTAATAGATGAAAACAACCCACTAAAATATTAGGCCTACACTAGTGGTAAACCATATGAAATTATAATGGATATAACATTAGTAACTATAAAGAATATTGACAATATACTAACAGTATAATATGGAATTACATTGTACTTTTATTTAAGTTGACAGTTATGACTCCTCTCTGTAGCCCTTTCTCTACTCCTCTCTCTACCCCCTTAAAGCCTTCAGAAACCTGCCTGAGCTTTCCTGAACAAAAAGCGGCTATACTTCAGAGTTTATCATTGACTCACAATGCCTGTGCTCCTTATGTCCTAAATATTTTGGCTACAACCTTTTCTGTTGCAGCTTTTATAGTTGAAGTAAATTTATAAAGATGCTGTTTGTTCTGTTTTTGTAGTTTATCCCACAGGAAAGCTATTAAGCTATAAAATGTTCACAGTAACCAGGCAAAGGCTGCTATGGTTTAAGTCTCTAAGACAGAGGGAGTGGAATTGTTACCATGTTTCCTGGTAATAAAATAAACAGTTGTCATTTCATGATACTTTATCATCTATTAACTTTAACACTTAATACATTGTTTTTAGGAATAAATAAAATATACAATATACTGTATAATGCTACATCATAAATAAAAGGCTTCAAATAAACCCAGTGATCGGTATTGGTCGATAGTGCTTTCAGCAATTGGTGATCGACCCAAAAAATCCTGATCAGAGCACCTCTAATAATTAGTTAGTACAATCTCTTAAATCTGCATATTGATAGGAGAGCTCCTTGTGTACTGTTTTGTATTGATAGTAGTCCTAGTAGCACTTTACATCACACACCTAGTCAGCAGGAAACGCCTCTAACTCCGGCACTGAGCTTTTTACTTTAATACTTGATTAACAAATCTCCATTTAAAAAAAAATAAAAATTTCAAAAGCCTAATTTAATTATGCATTTATTCAACAAAATAGCAGGCTAACTATAAACAAAAGTAATTCAATGAGGAAAAATCAACTATTTACAAGTGGTTGAAACTTTCAAACGTGGCATATAAATCAAGACCATGTTTCAATTTAATTAAATTATGGGCCTGTGTTAACAATTTGTTTCAATAAATTATAAAGTTAAGTGTACAGATTGCTAGTTTTGGTTAATTCAAAATTCAAAACAAATCTGCATATTTGACAAATTTTACAGTGCTAAACCAAAATGAAAAGAGAATGTCAGTCAGGAACACCCCTGGTTTTTAAAAAAAAAAAAAAAAAGAAAATCCCTAACTGTGTAGTATGCTAATACAGTTTAGTGGTACAGGTTCTGTTCTCTGTATTGCTCCCAATATTAATCCAAGCAGCATTCAAAGATTCATTGAAGACTCCGATTGAATTCCCCAGCAATCAGAACATAACCCTGCTGTTACATATCATTGAGATATGGAATATACATATTGCAGAAGAGATGCTGCGATAGCATAGTTAATAAGAAACCAGACAGGAGGAGACTGGAGGGTGGTGGTGAAGGGGGGAAATGATCATTATGCAGCATAAACAGAAACCACAGTGTGTAGCTGTACGGGGAGTTAGCAAGAAGAATGTAATAATTTCCGAATGAAATGTTGAGGCATCAAGCATGACTAGAAATTGTTTTGGTCAGTTAATGGTCACTTGATGTGTTGTGCATGATCAATCATGGTTAAATAAAGAAAACCACAAGCTGAAAGATACCCGCTTAATTTTTGGTATGATACAGCATATGAAACCACTCCTTTTCCTCTTTTCACTGTACGTTGAACTGTACTATCTTATTCTCATACAGTATTTTCATCTTGAGCAAACACTTCGGTCACTTGTCACAATGTTTCAAGGATACAGGATGACTGGAGTGTACTTGGTTGGGGCGAGAGTGACGTCACACTTTTGAGCTCAGGGAGAAATGACAGTTGTGTTTTGTTGAACAATGTAATCTACAGTACTATAAGCATGCTATTAAAACTAAGTAATCGGGGAGATTTTTGATTATCAGGAAAATCAGTGTACTTAGTAACCAGTATTCGTAGGTGCCTGTAAAAACAGATACTTTACTGTAAAGATGAATGATCCACGGTCACTTTGACCCACAGTGCAAACTTAATTTCCCATATCGTTGTGGCATGTGCCAATGCTGTGTGTGCAGAATGAATTTCAAAATAAGAGATTCAATACACACAGGCCACATTTTCCAGCTTTCTCCATCTGTTGTGAGGTTGTTTGTGGAGCTACTGAGGCTTCTGACAGGTGCCTTTACCCATCCCACATGCAGCTGCCAAAGAGCCTGTCAGCAAACAAAAGAGGAATTGGCATATAACAAAGAACAGCTGGTGAGTGCTAATATACAGGCCCACTGAAGTGCCAAGGCCTCTGTGGTACACACATGTATGCTCTGAGACATACTCAACCTCAGATTTCAGTCCCTCCAGAACCTCTAGACAGGCTTGCTGTCTTAATCCTATATCTGGGTTCATACCAACACCACCTGTGTTTCCATACTTTCATCCAAAGGGTAATTTTTAGGCAAAACATACAACTAACATGTAATTGGATGTTGATGGGCAGAACGAGGCAATAGCCAATTTTTGACAAATGACAAAACAAGGACACTGAAGACAATAAGAGCAAATATTTCTGGTTGTGGAGAAGCATAAATCTGGTTTGGATGGTGTGTGATGTCTTTGACACCAGGTAACTGTTGTGATCACTATCCTAGTAAATGCATATAGCGTGTGAGGAAAAAGGCAAAAGGAGCTACAAACATTGCAGTGTGCAGGGACCATTTCTCTAATAGACTTCAATTGACCAAAGAGGGGAAAAAAGTAATGTGGAATTAGATTTTTAGTTAACAAGTACAAAGTTCAGTTACTCAAATGGTGCATTATCGTAGTGTATTCACTCTCCTTGTAGCTCTTGTCTAGTCTCCACTATCTCCTGAGAATAATATCTGGCCATGTAGCAAAGATGCTTTATTAGGTTCACTAGCTTGACTGCTGTTTGATGCTGATCAGGGAGCTTAGCTTACAGTGGCTGTTTTAGAGCTTTTTCACTAAAAATAGCTGCAGCTGGAAACCAAATATTTGCTTTGTTAGAGGTGAGGGGAACTGAAGGGTCGGGGGAAAATTTTGGTTGGTTGGTTCGTCACTTCATCAGCTTCCTCACCTCTTTCACATTATACATAGCCATTTGAGCCACTGTTAATATTGATTAGTGCAGCTTTAAATATGACTGACATGGCTGAGCAATATGGCCAAAAATGTTAATCGATAATCATCATGATAAATGTCAAGCCATTACTCCTTTCAAGTTTAAAGGCTGAGTTTTGCTCTTGAGTGAAAGTTGAAGAAACCAGACGGTTAATTGTGGTTTGAAACTATTCTCTATAGTTTATAGACCATAACACTTGTCAAACAGTGAATCACTTAACAAAACATTCAAAACAACGATGATAGATAGAAGATGATACAATCTTTATTCAACACAAAAATATGTACAAATAAAATTCAGTAAAATATAATATATAATTTTTTTTTCCTCAACAAAATAAATATCTTAATAAAAAAAGTAAATGCTGATTAATACATGATTCATATTAATTAAATTGAACATTTATTGAACATTGTTTATATTTATATTGAGGAAAATTATATTGCAATGATTATCGTTTATCGACCAACCCTGACAAGAGACGTGACTGACACCTGAGTAAAGTCTATATTCTGGTTCAACATCGAAGTGTTAAGTACATGAAAATATAAGAATTTTGTTTTAATGGAGGCTAAAACTTGATCAAATTCTCTGTCGGTTTTAGGCTCAAATCCTGCAACACACAGTTATCATTCCTTGTTTAAACCTTATATCTCTATCTGTCACCTTCTGCTTCAGTTCCCCTCTGCCTCAATCCGCAATACCCAGATAAATCAAACAAAAACCACAGACAAACAGCCAAGCTCCATCTGTATTCAGTCAAACTGGGGGTCCCGGCCAGGTACACAACCCTGTGATGTCACATTAAAGCTGCAGGAGTCTGGGGATCTGGAAAAGAGATGGGGGGAGCGCAGGAAGTAGGACATGCAACAAGAGGGTAAAATCAGCTTAGAAAATTTCCTCAAGGGGCTCTGAAGGTATCTTCACACAAACAGCTGCCACACACATGCTCGCACACACACACACAGATGTACGGCACAATGGCTTTTGTGATCCATAAGGAGAATGATAAGGGGGGCGTGTGGCAGGGAGAAGACTATAGATCTCAATGCAAATTCTGTCTCCTGACAGAGTGAAAAGACTATTCTTTAAGGGAAAGCATGCTGCTGTGGCAGTAGCGGGCGACTTCACTGGGGCGAAAGAGGAAAGCTGGTAAACAAGAATTAAATGATGAGTGTGCGCCGAGGCTGCCGGCATGACATTTCTGCTCTGTGAGATTAATAATGAAGGAGATTACAGGCACCTCAATGGGGACACACAAATGAGACAAAACCCAGGAAGATTATTAGAAGGCTGACAGCCCACGTCAAATAACAGAGAGCCCCAGACAGCTGTTGTGAAATTAATATTTTATGGCCTTCCATCAAAAGACCGCAAGGAGGGATCTCACTACTCACAACGTTGTTGACTTTATATCGACAAAACTAGGGTGCCCTTGTATTGAAAGTATTTGTCAGTTGTTATTCTCACTATATAATGAGGGAGACTGTCACTGTACCACGGAGGGTACAGAGTATGGAATAATGAATGTAGGATACAAAAGAGTTATATTGTTTTTTACAAACCTCAATGCCTAAACCTGAATCAGATGAGACACCCAAGGTTTGGCGGAGGAAGCAAGCAAGGCAGGGCAGGAACATCTGAGGAGGCAGGAAGACATAGGAGGGGGCAAGTTGAGGTCAGGAATGACTTGTATGCCAATAAAGACAATTTACTATGTTTATAATAAGCTATGATACAATTCAGAAAATCGTTTGGAGGCACTCGCATATTTTGTCTTATCTTTTCAAAAAGGGAAATAAATCTTTCTTTGCCATTTACAGCCGGCTGGAGGCAGACTAACACGTCTGAACACCGTTAGCATGCTCCTTTTTTATAGTCTTCAAGTAATGTGGTAAGGAATCTTGATGTAGACGGACAGTGAGACAGGATCAAACAGATGTGGATTGACAGGTGAATTTAATTTGCAAGTTTTCTTTCCCCCCCATTTAGCTGTGAGTGTTGATTTTGATTTCTGACAGACATCAGATTCCACTCACTACCCCCCCCCCCCCCCCCCAACCCAAAAAAAGAAGAGAGGCTGCAGATAGACGTCTCATAGACAGTTTTTATAGCTTCTGTTAAACAGACAATGCATTTCTTTAAGCAAAGCCTAAAAGTGTCATGGAAGAGCAGGGTAACATGTTTGTTTTTCCCCATCTTAGGGGAAAGGATGTGCGTTTGACATACTGTATCCGCATAAGTGGCTAAACAGTCCCAACAGAAAAATAATTGCCTCTTTTGCAGATGTGGCAATTCCCTATGACAGGGCCTGGTGAAATGTAAGCCATTATGGTCACATAGTATTGCTGGTATTTGAGCATGAGGCCAAATGTAAATAGGCTGTGACGGGTGGTGATACAGTTATGTCAGGCTCCATCTCAGCGTAGCCGGAGGTCATTTAGCTTTGCAAGAATTCACCCGCCATGTTTGTGTGTTACAATGAGAAATAGAATCCATTGCTTTTTATTTGCTTAAATGCATTTCATTTCACCACAATATGAACCCCATAATACATACAGCAGTGCAGTAGCATATTTTAGATGCAATATGGGAGTTTTAAGTATATCTGCCCCATTCAAGAAGCTCCAATGATTACCATGAAATGTGTTGTTTGATAGCTTTAGTGTATCCTAACCAACAAAATCAACTCTGTTGTCACCACTGAATACACAATCAACAGAAGGGAATAGCCAGCTTTTCAACATTAGTTTGTTCGGTCCAACATTAAAGCTTTTTTGGCTTTTTCCCTTTCCTTTATTGTATTATATAAAATCTTTTTTGTGCATGCAATAGGTTTGCAAAGTGAAAAAGCCCAAAGTCCACCCCAAAGGGAGTTACCATATCCCACAAAAAACACTGCTCCTGAACTGCCTGAAAACAGCTCGACTGTCCAGCCTTTACTTCCGTAATCTATCTGCGTCACTATGTAACATACGTCGTAATGCTCGCCTAGCAGCAAGTGTGGCACACAAGCAACGTTAGTCTAAATCTTATCTTTTAAATGCATGACAACATTGCTTAGAACATCAGATGTGTCTTACTGTTGTTTGCTACACATTGTTGTAATTTATTTATTTCTTGGCTAAATATGAAATTAAAATGCTGTTAGATACCCTCCAGGCGGTCAGTGGACACAAAGTTACTGTCATGTAGAGAGCGCACAGTTAAAATGTTAGATATGAAAGATACATTTGTTACAAATTAAAAAGTTATCAATCTGAAACGTCTTGCTCCAGTCAAGGTTGCGATGCTGGTTCGGGTTGTTCTGCCTGTGTTTTGGGATCAGACTTGGGCCTGTATGACTGAACCAAAGCCGTGGTTACTGGCCTGAAGCAGCTTTGTTTTGGATCACACTACCTTGCTTGTGTCAAGTAGGTTGAGATCCCAGCGCTCTAACAAATCATGTCTCATGAGACTGTAAGGTACTTTCAAACCCTGTGTGAATGGAGCATGAGATTTAGTAATTTTAATCATTAGAGTAAACACAGGTGGACGTCTAGTTGCCTGCTATGTCTGTAGAAACTGTAAAAACCAAGTAAAGCCTTTTAATGTAAGCTTCATAGGCCTTATCACTAGAGAGAAGTCCGATTCGGATTTTGTAAAAGACTGACTTGCCGATACCAATTCGATACCTCCGATCAGGATTTTTTTGGGCCGATACCGATCACTGGGTCTATTTGGAGCCTTTTATTTATCATGTAGCATTATACAGTATACTGTATATTTATTTAATTGGTCCTAAAAACAATGTATTAAGTGTTAAAGTTAATGGATGATAAAGTATCATGAAATGACAACTGTTTATTTTATTACCAGGAAACATGGGCAACAAATTCTGCTCAATCTGTGTTAGAGACTTAAACCATAGCAGCCTTTGCCTGGTTACTGTATCTTATAGCTTAACAAATATAGCTTTACTGTGGAATAAACTACAAAAACAGAACAAACAGCATCTTATAAATTTACTGCAACCATAAAAACTGCAACAAAAAAGGCTGTAGCCAAAATATTTAGCAGATAAAGGAGCACAGGCATCATGAGTCGAGGATAAACTCTGAAGTAGCTGCTTTTTGTTCTGGAAAGCTCAGGCAGGTTCTGTGGGCTTTAGGGGGGAGAGAGGAGCAGAGAGAGGGAGAAGGGCTACAGAGAGGAGTCGTAGGCTAACTGCCTTCAGTGAGATTTGAAAATAAGAATCGGCTACAATGTAAATTCCATATTATACAGTCAATTGTTAATATTACATAGGCTACTATATTCATTATAATTTCATATGGTTTGCCATTAGTATCATTTCAGTGGATTGTTTTCATTTTTTATCCTTGTGCAGGAAGCACAGTCTACATATCTTACATGCTGCCACCAACTTTACCAGAGGGAGAGTAGCAAACACTTTAAATGCGGCCAGAAGGTTTTTATTTGATTTCATAAAGGTTAAAAATAAGGGAGACTTCCGGGGAAACATTTAACGGGTGGATATCGAGTGAGAACGGAAAAATACGGGAGTATCTGGGGGAAAACGGGAGGGTTGACGAGAGGAGTAGAGAGGAGTGGGGTAATGTGAGGCTACATCCACACTGCTACGTTTTTAGTTTCATAACGAAAACGATCTTCTCCATCCACAGCAGCGTTTTAGCTGCTTATTAGAGTTGATCTCTGTCTATATTAGAACTACTGAAAACACACACCTAGTGGCCGTTCAGGTAGCTACACTGGGCATGCGCGTGCCAGTGTAAACATGAAGCAGACGGTGTACTCCGCAGTAGCAGATGATTTAGTGAAAGAAGAAAGTAGTACAGACCAAGGACCACACCAGGCTGTTTTTGCATTGCCCGACAGCGAAGTGGAACTGTTACTGAAGTAACACGGGAGTACGAGAGACGGCGGCGGCAAACAGACTGGGAGTTGTCGCAAAGTAAATACAGCGACATGCACAGTAGGCTAGGCTTAAATTTTTAAAAATAAAAATACCAAAACTAAAACTCTGTAAAGCATCGTGTTTTTGCTTTGCATGACTGATAAGACCGACCCACAAAGCCAAATGTGAGTGTGTGTCATCGTTTTATAAAGTCCTCTGTTTTGTCCATCGGGTCAGCAGCATTTTCAAACAAACATCTTCTGATTTTAATCTGGACGGTAGGCGGAAACGTAGCAAAAGGTCTCCGTTTTGTAACAAAAACAGAGAGAGAGATGCAGTCAGCTGATTGAGTGGCGCCGCTCTTTGCATCAGGAAACTCACACTGAAGGATCAGTCTCTCTCTGTCTGATGTGTCTGTTAAACTCCGGTTGTGGGTGGCGTGTGAGTGAGATGAGCACAGACAGCCACAGTTTCACATGATCGCTCTTGCGTGTTGCTCCACTTGTCTGATTGCTGCTCAACTCGAATTGTAAATGATTACGTGGGCGCATTAATCCCTTCTTGTCTGACAAGGTCTTTGGTGCTAACTAGCTTTGAAAACCGCTCAGATAGCGTAGTGAAACATTTTAGTTGCCGTTGAAAATTGGTCTGGCGAGTATTGCATAATCTGAACGGCTTTTCATATCAGCCTTTTTAGCAACCACCGATCAAACTAGTTAAAAGCCATTATCGGCTGATTATGATCGGTCACCGATTGATTGGAGCACCCCTAGTATATTCCTAATAAAACACTGACTATTAAAGGGGCATTATGTAAACTTCAGCAGCCACTAGTGGTGCGGTTTTAAGATTACAACCAGGCATGTGCTCGTACGTATACTTGCTTGAACTCATGAGTAAGCATTATCCAAAACACAACCGCTTTCTAACAGAGATCCCACAATCAACGCTGAAACACCAGCATGCCGGCTCTGTACTATCTGCTTTCCCAGCTGAGAGGCAGATCAACACCGCCTCCGTTCCCTTCATACAGCGCAGCGACCCGCATATTGGCACAATACTTCGGTAAAAAAGGCAGTGTGGCAGCAGCTATAGACAGCTTCATACAACATGCTGGTAAACTCCCACTACAATGTTACAGTAATATTTTTATCAGTTTGAGGTTGAACTAATCCATGCTCATTACATGATAACTAGGGCTGACCCCGAATAGTCGAAGATTTGATGCTTCGATGGGCGGAGCCTGATTCGACTATCAATCTCACAGTCAAAGCTTTACAGGGAAACAAGTATCATGCCATTTTGGCAATATGGGTTGCTCAATGTCTGATTTTACATAGAACTACCAGTTTTCTCCCAATAAGTTAATATACAGCCTATTACAATATACATTTCAATGTTTAATGCTGTAAATAAACATGTGAAGAATTCAGCCAACGTGCTACATTGGCGTTGGCTCGCCTGCTGCTTTTCAGTAATTATTGTGTATCTTTCACCGGAGGCTCAGCAATGTGGGCACAGCTAAATGTATTGGATGATAATGAAACGGTTAGTGAGGTAGACTCAATATTATAAAGAGATTGTTGTCACACTTTATAACAGTTAGACCGCAGTAAGTAACTTTACTGTTGGGTTAGTGGATGGGTCTTCCTCTGTGTTGTGTTTTTCATTTAGTTGCAGTAGCTTATTAGGGGTGTGGAAAATAATTGATTTTTTTGATGCATCGCGATGTGGACTTGGACGATTATGAATCGATTTCACAAATGTCAATCAATTTTCTAGGGGTTAATTGATAACGTAATGTTGACGGAACGATAAAAAGGCGGAACTCAGAAATGTGGAAGTGCAGCTACGGACCGTCTGTGCGTTGCACACAACGGAGACCTGTGGGTCTCCCTGTTTGGCAAAGACAGACAGCTGTTGATTGAGTGACTGCTGCTAATAAACTTTACACATGATCAATGCACAACTAACGTTAATGATTTTAACCCACACACTGGTGCAGCACAGTAGCGATTAGCGAGCGTCCTCTCCTCCTTCAAAGGACAGCTACGTGACAGGCACCGTAGGTGACGGTGAAAGCGGTGGCGCTGACGAAAAGATGAGCACTACGTTTCAGTCTGACAGTAAGGCTACATTCAGACTGCAGGCCTTAATGCTCAATTCCGATTTTTTTTCTCAGATACGATTTTTTTTTTTTGACAGTTCACATTATAGTTTAAATGTGGCCCACATTAGACTCCAGTCTGAACTGTCCATGGCCTGAAAGTGACCCGCATGCGCAGAATAACACAACATCACATACAGCACGCTGTTGCAGGCTACAGAAGTAAACACTGAGCAACAGAGGTTGCCTCCAGTTAGCTCGCGGGACATTCACGTTTTTCATTGTCCTCTCACGGGTCCATTTCTCCCAAATTATGACAAGTGTTCACAACTTTCTGTTATTTTCTTTACGGTTTCTGGCGCTGGACAACGCAACTGCCCCACAACAGTCTCTCTCTACCCCCGACTGTATCCGCTCGGACAAGTAGCAAGCACGTAACTCAGAGAGCCCCGGTCTGGTGAATTTTAGGTATAAGAAAAGGAATTTGTGAGCAGATGATAGCGAGGTAGAGAAGGAAGAGAGCCACATGTTTGATAAAGGCTTTTGTGGAGCTTTTTCGTTGAGCGCAGCCCCATCTACAGCAGAACAACTGCTCTACGGTGCAATAAACATCCCAAACAACAACAAAAATCCCTGTTACACTAGTGTAAACATGCCTGAAGTCACAGCTACAGAATTTCACTCAGTGACACTCTTGAAAGTGACTGCTTTTAAATCAGTCGCTCTCCTCTCACCCACTCACGGCATGAGTGGGTGAGCATGCATCTGTCTTTTGTCTTTTCACTGCAACTCTGCATCTCAATGTAACGTTATATATTTATTACTTCGCATACTGTCATGGTTAAACTTTGCAATCAGTCCACTGTTCACCTGCGTGCTGAACTGTGCGGGGGGGGGTTCATGACAAAAAAAAGTTTCAAAACATCCCTCTGCTGTTTTCTAACAAATCACAACCTGTTATAGCCTCAAAAACGGATAACATGGACTAGAAGAGGATCCATATGAGGATTTGTAAGTCCAGCGTGGATGGCTCAGTCTGAGAGAGAGGGAGGGGAGAGAGTTGGAGAGGGAAAGAGGTGTGCGAGTAGCCATTCCTTGTGAGATGACTACTAATGATAACATTTTTAGTTTTAAATTAAACTAACAAAGGAAAGTTTTCAATAAAAGTTTATTTAAAGCCCGCCTCCAGTGTATTTTGACATTTCTATGATATTTTATATTTTTCTGAGTCATTTCCTTACAATGTTGATTACACACATAGTTTGCCAAATATTTTTGGCAAACTTTTGCTCAAAATTGCAAAAGTTACTTAGTTGTTAAAACAGGGTTGTGACGTATGACTATAGTAATTCCGTAAGTCATACATCATTCTCCAAACTTACGCAGGCACGCTGTCATGCCTTGTTAAAAACTGTCACCCCGTCACGCCTCGTTAAGTCAGATCAAACCGATAAACATCGTTGTGAGCTAGCTAACCAATTTATCATGTAATTTACTTAGAACTCACAGTAGGTCTCTCTGTCTGATGGTTGGTTTGTCTTTCTAGTTTAGTTAGCTAAGTTAACTAAGTTGTAGTTAGCCAGGTGTAGTTAGCTAGCATAGTTATTGCAGAAAGTTGGCTAAAAGAGGGTCTTTATTTTTTAGTTTCCTCCTCTTGGTTTAGTGTGCTGTTCATTTTCATCATGGCATTTGTGCGTGCGGTGTTGGATGACAGAAAACGTGTCGCACTTTCACCTGCCACTGTCTTATATACAGTCTGCAACATGCATTTTACTGACGGCCATTTTACCAATGCATCGGCGGAGGCACCCACCACACCCCCGCGGTAAAGTAAGCGCACCATAAAACGTAGTGGGAGTTATCGTGTGCAGTGCGTGACAAGACCATCGACTGTATGATTGATAACAGCTGATACGCGCACATTAGTTTCTATCATGGGTAAGTAATAGCTACTCCTGCCAGACAGTAAAGTGTACTAAACATTACAGTCTAGTGATGTTAACACAGCATATCGTTAGTGAACACTCCAGCCGGTCAGTTTTTGGTTGTCATGGTAATCTATTACGTCCGACTATTAACCACACCCCCGTTCTCTGTTTGAGAAAGAACGTTAACCAAAAACGACAGTTAAAACTGGCTGGAGGGGGGCTTTAATGAAAAATTAAAAAAGTTAAGTTATTACACTACTACACCACCATTACATTTCTCCTGTCGCGCACCCCCTAGAGGCAGATCATGCACCCCTAGGTGTGCGCGCACCACACTTCAGGAACTGCTGTTAGTGGACTGCATTTTGTTAGCTGCGGTGTTGTCGCTGTGGTTGGAGAGAGGCCCGGGAGTGTACCCAGGGCTACATCCTGACCCAGTGTCCTCGCATAAGAAGCAGAATAGTGGCTGATGCAAGCAACAGAAAACAGGTGTGTGCTTCATTTCTAAGTGAGGCTACAACCCATTGACAATAAGGTAGTGAAAATTTGATTAAATACGTGATTTTATTGAAAAACTACATATAGCCCCTTTTTTAATAACTTTTAGACTGCACAAGGATACAGGACCTTCTCTCACTCAACAAATCTCAAAGTAAAGTTCTCCAGGTTCAAGACTGTTAAACCAACTTTCATGTTTCATGTGAAATTCGTATTTTTTTTCACAGTAAAAACTTTGACCATCATAAGACTATTTTCTGATTAACTTCAATTTCTAGGCACAATCATGTAATTTACTCAGTAACATCATTAACTAACCTCTGATGGAAGTTTTTGCCAAAGAAGTACACCATTGACTGGCCCATGGTTTACCATTTTCATCAAGGCACAGATCTGTTCTTATACTGTCCTTTGCTCTTTGGAGAACTGTTATGGTACATCTTTGGAAGTGCACATTTATACAACATTTCCTGTATCTCTATGACAAACATAAAACATTAAAAATAAGTAAAAAAGTAAATTATTTTAATTGTAAATTTATAAACTTTACAAACATCTGTACATTTCTTATATTTTATATTTCTTATATATTCTTTGTGTGTGCTGTCTTCTGGTTCTCATCAAAAACCACCAAGAATAGGAAATTAAACACGGTATTCATATTTGAAAGAAATATTGAGCTGTGGATCATTGGTAGAATTAATGGAATGCATTAGTCCAACAATATGACCACACATGAATGGCGGTCAGGTCCCTCTGTGTTTCTGATCATCAAAAGAAATATTAGCCAAGCTATTCAGCTTATACTATTGAATGGAATCAAATTCACAATATGCCTACAAGACCTTTGTGTGTGGGTGAGGACTATGGAATAGAATAAGAGAATATTAGATAGGGCTACCATTCATATTCATGTTACAATACAGTGTCCCTTTTTTTTTTTCCAATAATAGGACAGCTAACAAAGCCAATCCGTGCCATAAAGCCTGTGATGTTACACCCACTTGTCTTTTATCTGAGTAGCAGCATGTTATGCCAATGCTGAGTGGTGCCTGGAAAAAAATAAAACACAGTTGTTTTATTTTGCTTAAAACAACAACGTGCTCAGAGTTTCCAGTATAGAAGTAGCTCTTTTCAAAAAGAGCTCACAAATAAAATGCATTTAGAACTGATAACCCTCAAAATAGGTTGGGGCAGGAAACCTCTCCAACTGATATTGAACACCTGTCTTTACCTCAGATTGTGCTGCCTAAAGTAAACCTGTGTCTATGTCTAAACAAAGGGGCTATATGTAGGTGTTTTTTTTGTTTAAAGAAATCACATCAATTAATATTTCTTTAACTGTTTGTGAATGGGTTAAAAATAGGGCTGAATGATTTGGGGAAAAATCCAATTGTGATTTTTCTGCCAGATATTGCAATTTTTTGTTGTTGTTGAAGTTTTGCTAAAGTTCAATATTCACTGCCAGTCTATTTTTGACTGAAGTCGCATCAAGCAGCACAGAGCAGATGAACCAGACAGGAAGTCAGACAGAGAATGGCATAGAGAACAGGAAGCGCATGCCGCTTGTGATTGGCGAGCAGATGTGTCACACAAGGATGACAACGGAATGCATTTGTAACTGCACAACTGTTTAAAATGTATCAGATGCTCTGTATAATTTATAATAAAACAGATAAAATAACAACAAAGTTTTATGTGCTGAAGGCCATCAGGCCAAACGAGAGTCAGATCGGCGTCGGGAGAAAAACAAGACACGGTCAACATCAGAAACGTCCTTGAGTCGTCAAGAGACCTCTGCTTTCTTTTGGATATCAAAACCGACCCAGAGTTGACTTTCATCCTTTTTGACAGGTAGACAACTAACATTACTGCAAAGTGTGTGAAATATATTGTGATTTTGTGTTTTAGTTGGCTCAAATTTAACATTAGCTTGCTAGCTAACGCCGACCAATTGCTAACGTTATCCAGTGCAAAATACTGTAGTTGTAACGGTACAAAGCAAATGTGGACAATTTGTTTATACAAGCCAGTAGTGGTGTTTGCTTCATAACATTAAATTTAGATTTATTGTTTTACTGATACTCAGGTTCACAACTTCTCCACCGGTCTCAGTCGCTGTAACTTAACGTGACATACATAATGTACATAACGGTGCCGGACAACAAAACACGTTACTTATTACTGTTCTGTTTTACTAAAGTGTGGCTCATTTATAATATACAGTCTCGCTCAGTAACCATTTTTGTTATCATCCAATACATTTTTGCTACGTTGACATTGCTGAGCCTCTCTGGTGAAAGATCTATCATGTTGGCTAACAAGTAGGGGTGGGAATCACCAGAGGCCCCACGATACGATATTTTCACGATACTTTGTCACGATATTTGCAATTTATTGCAATATTTTATATTTATATTTTGTGTTACGATATGATATTGCTTAGCAAAATCTCGCGATACTATGCTGTATCGTTTTTTTCCACCCCTACTAACAAACATGGATTAGTTCAGCATCAAGCTGATAAAAATATTACTGTAACACTGCATTGGGAGTTTATCGGAGTTTCCAGCATTGTATGTGATTCCGTCTCTTATGTCTATTTTCGCTGATGTAGAGTGCTCAGCCGTGAGTTTGAGCATTTGTAGTGGCTGCAATCTGAAACCTCACTGATAGATACCACTGAAAACTCTACATGGCCCCTTTAAGACCTTCATCGATAGACCTTGTCGAGCACCACCGTGGAAGACAAAACATCAAAATAAATAATTTGATAATGGCCCATGTCTGTGCCTTTAACTGTGACTTGCCAACTCAGTCTCTACCAGCTGGTAACCATTTATCTTTTACTGATTGCTGATTTGTTTACCAAGCAAATTGTTTCCTATGTGGCTACAAGCCAGTCACATTCCCAAACTGGCAAAGAGGCAAGGGGTGTTCCTGTTATGCAAATGGATATTTAGCCCATAAACAGGAGAAGAGCATCTAACGTTGTGTACTATATATATAGAGGTTTTAACTCAATGTGCCTATTTAATGTGGCATGTAAACACAAAAAATACAATAAAAAGAAGATGAGCAATAAGATACACCAGTATAAAGTCTTTGTTCATTGCTCTGTAAATAAACATTTTGAGATTAAAATATCCCCCTTTTTGTATTTTTTTTGTTTTTTGAGAACATTAACATTACCTCCTCTTGACTTAATTACTAATATGACAATAAAAAAACAGATGAAATGTTGCATTTCATTGAAATGTCTTATAACAGGACTGGTTACATCATTCTGCCTATTCAGAGCTATTTTATCCCCCACATTATCAGAATCTTTAGTTAAATGCCTATTTATTTTGAGTAAACACTAGAGAAAGTAACCTGATAGGAGCAGGACAAACATTGGCTATTAAGTTGGGTAACTTGGCTTGCTAACATAATTACAAATGTAAGCCAGCCTTGCTTTAGGTCAAGCTGGCACAATCTATCCATGTGTGTCATAAGTGTCCATGTTATTACAGTAATAATGCCTTCTAATTTTGCCCTGATACTGAAAAGCAAAGGCAACTCTGAATTGTAGACGGACATCTCTGCTTCATCATCACTCTCCCTATACTCGGACAGGGGTGTGTGTGTGTGTGTGTGTGTGTGTGTGTGTGAGAGAAATCACTTATTTAACAAGCAAACTGTCTATGCAACAAGAGGCACTTTCAATATTGCCATATGCTAATTGTACGCTGGCTAACGCAGTCTGTGTCAAAGAAAGTGGCTAACTGAAGGCCATGTCAGACTGAATAATGGAGTGGTAATGAAATTGACTCTAAATCTAAATATCAGGATTATATATAATAAAAGGACAACAAACTGTTATCTGTATAGCCTAATTTCCTTTACAAAGATGCCTGATCAGAGCCTGAGTTATCTTTTCAGATGCTCATATGGACAAATTTGTCCATAATAGATGTGTCCTGTTTCCAAAAGATGCTTGCCTAAACAAAATCACATGCACTTAACATAATGAAAAATAGCTACTCTGTAATGGCTGTTACAACATGACTAATACAGCCCTCCAAAAGCAACTTTAATTGATTGCACTGCAGTATAGCAGTGATGCTCATAACTTTACATACTTTATGAGATGTCTTTGTTCTCTCTGTGCTCATATCCCCAGGTGCCTAAAGAGCAGAGGGCATACCTGAGGAGTTTTAAGCTCAAGGGTATCCTAGATAATTATTCTCTGCGCAAAAACAGAACCACTGCTGCAGAATGTATGAACAGCCAACGATTCAAACTGATATTTACATCTTGCATCTAAAAGGAAAAAAAAGCAAGATTGAAATCCCTAAAAGCATTATTGTTAATGCACAAACAAAACCCGGGATCCCTTACCGATGTTAATGTGCCTCCTTACCCTTGTCTAACTCATCCAGCTATCAGTCTATGCACACTGTAGCTACCCAGTGACAAAGCAATCCACTGGAGACAAATCCTCTACAACCAGTGTGCTATGCAGATAGGATATTCAAAAAAAGAGGATTGGGATGACAGTGATGTATAGCCTCTTTGCTATTGGGAGCATCGGTACATTTTGTGGTGAATGTTGCTCCCAATGAGTATTCTACTGCTCCACTTTTTGAATTGTTACGGCTGCCTAGGGCAGCAGTCTGTGTGTCACTGCTGCTGTGTTTCTCCCTACATGCGTTACACTGTGAGGCGGGGGATTGGCTGGTCTTCGGCAAGTCTGGCTGATCCCGCCTCCCACATCCGACGATCCTGTTGGTAACTCACCTGGGCTGATCCCAGTAGTTGGTCTACAGACTTGGGCTACGGGAAGCTCGTTCACTGATCACTCACACCTGTTAGTAAATACTTGTTTTAGAGACACTAGGTTTAGGGGTGCTGCGCTCCCTGTGTTTTGCTTCTGAACAACGGCTAGAGAGGTTTTTGTTTATTCTTTTTTTCAAGTAGTTTAGTAATCCCTCATGTAGGAGGGATCTCTTTTTGTTATATTTGGTTCTTTGTTTTACGCAGCACCCACTTGCCCATTTTCTGTTTGACCATTTTGTGTGTATCAGACTGTTTAATAAATAATCTTTCCACCCATACCAAATCCATCTGGTTTATGTTTACGTCTCTCCTACCCCTAGAGAGCGGGGGACGTAACAGAATCCACAGTATTAATAAGACTGCAAGGGTTGATATTAAAACTAATAGCAGTAATTCAGAGGGAGCCTATCTGTGATATGTGTATCTTCACATTTCCTCAAAATGTGACCTGCTACATGTTCTAGGGGTATTTAATACTAGGAACATTTCTTTCTACTAATAGAGAGAAGAAAGTAAAGACAGAGCTAAGAGGGGCCAGGGATATAGTTATAGCATGCTGTGATATGGGATTCTGACCCACTCTGTCTGTGTGTGCCATTGTAAGGTGGTGTTACTCAGCTGACTAGCTGAAGTCATATCTAACTTTACTTTTTGACACCAAAGGCCATTTGAAACAAAAGCGGTTATCCTCAGTGGCTATAGTCACTCCTCCATCGTAGTCTTTTTTCATGATAAAACTCAGCACTGTCAAATGGTCTACAAAGCACTATGAAATCAGTAGCCATGAATCATTAAACCTGCACAGACTTCTGTAAACTACTGTAATAAAGTATAATGGTGCACTCCAGCCTCAAGGTCAGTCACTGGGAGAGAGACTCTGCTGTGCAGTCAACTGCATCAGCCTCCCTTTTCCATTCACTTAATCCCTCCGATGTTCACCAACCTCCTTTTGGACAGCAGCACACCTTGTTCAGTTAACTTCAAAGGCATTGCATTTTATCATCTACAGGACTTCACACCAGCTTTTTCTTGTGTAGTCATCAAGGATACGTCAATGGATTTTAAATGATAAAATAGTAAATGCACATCATAATGCAGGAGAAAGGCGCATGTATTAATGACTAAAATAGAGATTGTTTTAAGTGGTTCATTGAGAAAAGGCACTATTCAGCTCTGATGTGTGCCATATTCCCAGTCCAAACAGAGCACCATATGATGTCATTAGCATTTCCACATTAGAAAATCATATCAGGCTATCACTTAGAAATGTGTAAAGGTAGCAGGTAATGTTGGAAAATTAGCACAGAATGTATTCTTAATCACCAAAACAATCACATCAAGCTGTAAAAATTTAACTCGCTTAGCCTTAATCACAAGGTTGTGCTAGTGTGGAGGAGAGCTCACCACTCCCTGTAAATGTGACAGTCACATTAACCCTGTCCTTTGTTTAAAAAAAAAAAGATCACCCACCAATTGGGTTAGTAAAAACTGTACTTTGCGTAAATAATGATGTCATTTAATTGGGGGATATTGTGGATTAAATATTTAAACAATTTCCTCTCGCTGCCATCTGGGGAGCTGTAAATGTGCAAAGTTGGTCAATGCAATTTTAAGTAAGTTGACTTATTTGCAATATGTCGACAATCCAGAAGAAGCACCGTCTACATCACACTGAGGTCATTACACACTGTGGATCATGCCCAGCTTGAATCGCCTGTGGCAAAGCCTGGAAGCGAGCTCTGACCAGTAAGGCCTCCTGGCAAGATTCTCATTACTCCAAGTGCAGGTGTCCTACTACCCAGAATGTAACTGAACAAGCAAAATCTCCTACTGCTTGATGCTGCACTGTATCAACTCTTATAATAGCAGAAGTGCAGAGAAATGAGTTCTCTTCACACTCTTCAAGCTCAGATTTCATTAGGAAGCGCACTAGGAGCCAATTAAATCAATGTGAAGACAGGTTTGGTTAGAAAATTACTCCATGACAGGACTACATAGTGTAATCCTCAAGAACATGAAACAGTAACTGATGAGCTCACCATGACTAATGAAAGTCCTCTTCTTAGCAGCTATGCTGATATTGAAATAACATGGGAAAGGGGTGGTGATTAATGTTTAGATTGTGTAATACATGAGAAACGGACCCTATGCACTGGCTACCAGAAATTATTTATTCATTCTCAAGCTCAGCGAGGCAATCACAGACTCAGAATCATATTAGTCATTTCTATTGAATACGGACTCTGACCCCACAGCTCATGAATAAGAAAAACAGAAACTTTATAAGAATGTTAATGGGATTCATAGAGACGAATCTACAAGGTGGGGCAAGTATTACATATGTATACAACATAGAGTTTCATGGTTGACCACACATGTCGATCATTTTCACCTTGGAGGTTAGTGAAAACACCACAGTGAGAGACTTTCAGTTTATGACGTCAGGCTGGGGAGGCATAATTTATCCTGCCTGATCTGAATTTGGGTTTCGACTAAATACTAGGGGTGTGGAAAATAACTGATTTTTAGATGCTTTGCGATGTGGACTTGGACGATTATGAATCAACTCACAAATGTCAATAATCTTATCTAGAAGTTAATTGATAACGTAATGTTGAACTTGGAAATGTAGAAGTGCATCTCCGGACCGTCTGTGTGGTGCACTCAACGGAGACTTGTGGGTCTCCCTGTTCGGCTTTCACCTGCACACTGTGCAGCATGGTAGCGCTTAGCTAGCTTTCTCTCCTCGTTCTTCAAATGACAGCTACGTGACAGGCAGCAGTAGGTGATGGTGAAAGCGAGCGGAGCATAAGAAAATATAAGTGCAAAGTTCTCACAGTGTGGCCATAAAGTGGTAAAAATGGTAAACTACTGGGAAAGTGAAGGCAGTTAGCGCTAGCATTTCCTCTTGTGACTGCGGTCTGGAAGCTGAGCAGGACGTTTTTTTGGCTGCTAGTTCAGGGTCGTTGCTAGACATAAGCATGTATGAAATGTGTTAGTATGTTCCTCACCAGCTTCCCTTGCTTAGCCCATTATTAATATTGGCATTGTCATGTCAGAAAGGGCTTTTACCAGAGCATAAGCACATGTACCCTATGGTACCACCTAAGGAAAAAATCTGCTATGGGGCCCTCCTACCTGACTTGTGAGTATGTAAACAATTAGCTATTCTTGCAATCTGCAAAGTCACACCTGACACTGCAGTGCTCTCACCTCTCCTTTAAAACGTCTGTCTCTGTAATAAGTCTGAATGGAAAGCTCTTATAGAAAATACCACTGCTGATTTGAATGGACCTCTGCATACTAACTCAATCCTCCATTAGCTGCCTGTATTTCATCTGGATCTGTGTGACCTGCTAAAGACGTCTGGAAATGGGTCTGTGCTAGTATAGGATTTGGATTAGCTGCGCTTGTACTGGTTTATGATCGCATCCACGTTCCAAACACTTGCTTTCAACATTGACTCGTTTTTGCGACATTTCATATCATAACAACATGCTTTTTCACATCAACCAGTAGTTTTATTTTGAAATTGTAACCGGACTTTGGATGGATGGATGGTTCTGCGCAGTATCTTAGTTGTTCCTAGGACTACACTCTACTGGACAGAGACCGCTGATGTTTTACCTGTAATCTGCTGTAGCCCCTCTCCCAGTTTGGGGGTCACAGCCCGATTAACACTGGCACCACTGTTGCTCTTACTTTCCACATCTTTTCTAGCTCCTTTTACAGCCTTTGGTATTTCTCAAGCTTCTCGTGTTCCTTCTTCTTGATGTTGCTGTCGCTTGGTATTGCCACATATCACTGCAGCCTTCTTCTGCTGTTTGTCGATCAACACGATGTCTGGTTATAGCTATTACCAGTTTGTCATTCTGGATCTTGAAGTCCCACAGGATCTTAGCTCGGTCGTTCTCAACTACCTTAGGAGGTATCTTCCATTTTGATCTTGGGATTTCCAGCCCATACTCATGGCAGATGTTCCTGTACACTGTGACAGCTAGCTTGTTATGGCGTTCCATGTACGCAATTCCTGCCTGCATCTTACACCCTGCTGTTATGTGCTGTAATGTCTCAGGGGCATCCTTGCACAGTCTGCACCTGGGGCCCTGCCTGGTATGGTAGACCCCAGCCTCTATTGATCTTGTACTGAGTGCCTGTTCTTGTGCCGCCATGATTAGTGCTTCTGTGCTGTCCTTCAGTCCAGCCTTTTCCAGCCACTGGCAGGATTTCCTGATATCAGCCACTTCTTCTATTTGTGGTACATGCCGTTCAGCGTCTTGACCCTCCATGAAGGTTCATCATCTTCCTTTTCCTCACCCTCGGGTTTCTGCTGCCTGAGGTATTCACTAAGCCCTTCATCTTTAGAGGCCATCTTCCTGATGTACTCTTGGATCTTTGTCGTTTCATCCTGGACAGTGGTCTTGACACTCACAAGCATATCTAGGATCACTGTTGCTGTGGCGTACATCAGCTCATTGGTTTCGGTTATGACTTTAGTAGGGATGCTATGTAGTGTAGGGGTGGGAATCTCTGGGCACCTCACTATTCGATTACGATTCAGAGGGCTGTGATTCGATTATAAAACGATTATCGATGCATCTTGATGCATCACTTTTTCTATATATAATTACTAAGCATTTAATTTGCACATTAAAATACAAAAGAAACATCTCCTAATTAGCTTAAAAGGACTTGTTTGCATCCCTAATTTACTTTATTAACCTCAGCTCTATGGTCCATTTATTTAACATCAGACTCCTCTGAAAGCAGACATATAAAATTAATTATTAGGATATAGCCTACAGTATGTGTACACAGGACAGAGCTGTACACCAGTTTAGTCTAAGCTTGTACCTGATGTTCTCAACCGTTGACTAGTAGGTTAGTTAGTAATGATACAGCTGATAATTAATATTACTTAGTTACTAATTTAGCTAGATAAATATTTTAGCACATTTCACGGGACCCAAGGACGCTTTACACATCGTTACAAAACAACAAAAAGTCATTCAGGATTGAATGCCATGGTAAAGAGCTAGGTTTTTAGTAGATTTGTGAAAGTGTCCAGACAGGCTCTTGTCCAGGGGAGATGTTAGCTAGCGCTAGTTTAAAGATGAGTAAGTGAAGTAAGCCTTGCTGTATTTGCTAGATTATTGTTTATTTGTTTGAAAACACTGTCTATTATACTTTGAGCAACAGTATGAGTTTAACATTGCAGAGAGATTATATTTCCACCAGTGGGTATTATCCAGCCTGTAAAATCTGCAATGTGTGTCTATGAATAATATACTAGCATATCTCTGTTTCAGGCTAACAGTATTACAATATGTTTTAGGTAATATTATACGTATTCTAATTGCAATCCAAATAGTGCATGTTTGAGACCTTTGCAGTATGTATTGTAGTTGGGTTCACCCATTTTATGAATAATGAATTGTAATTAGAGCTCTAATTATGCTCTAAAATATTCACAAGTTTTTGCTTAATAGGTCCCCTAATACACTTGGTTGGGGTGAAAATTAAACAACAAATGACACATAAAACAGGAGGTGAGAAAGGGAAAAAAAAAAGTCCAAATGGTTCACAGAAGCAATAAAAGATCTCTGCCAATAATGACACACAAACATATCCAGTAGAGAGTTTGAATACACAGAGCTGTGATGAAGCAAACAATGAGACAACAGAAGATTAGACTTTTCAAATAATCCTTAAAACTATCAACTTGTGTAACTTCTGTATTATATTCACTGTTGGCTGTAAACAACTTGGCTATAAACCAGTGCTTCTGCATGGTGTTGTAATGCTGGAAATGAAGAGTGAACTGAATGTGAAACAAACTTGTTTATTTCAACACAACAGAAAGTACAGTCTGAGACTAAATGTTTTTGCATGGGAGTTTTTCTGCTCTACCATTAACTGTCAGCATCACTCAGAATATGTCTCCAAAGTTCATAGTGCATGTAAAGAAAGAATATCAGAGCAAAATCATAACCACTGAGCGTTTCTAAGGTAAAAGGTCTCTCTCAAGACAGACACACCAGCAGTCTGGCTTTTTAACATTGTCCTTTTTAGATATTCAGGGGCATGGCTGTATGGATGGCTGAAAGCCAGACTGAAATATCTACTGGATGGATTGCCATGAATTTGTATTCTCTTGGGGTGAATCTAGTGACTGTAGTGAACTCCTCTGTCAACATGAGGTTGATATGTCTGGGCCTGGTATGTTAAATTGTGAAATTTAAATTGTCAGTCATGTTGCCCCCAGGATTAAAGTATAAACTTTGGTGATCCCCTGACTTTTCATCTAGCACCATCATCAGGTCAAATTGATTTATGATCAAATACCTGCAAAACTAAGTACTTTCCCATTTAACAGCACCTGTAATAATTAGCAAATGTTGGCAAGCTAAAACATCAACATGTTATTGGCTGTGTCCAAAATCACCATACTATCTAGTGGGTTGTATGGAGAGGACTACATAGTGGGCTCACCCGCAAAATGAAAAAAAAACACTTTATCTCGGCACAGTTACTTACATAATTTCTGTGGGAAAGTCGGTCGGTGGACTGTTTTTTTCTGTCAGCGCAATGCATGATGGTATATACGGCTTGGTTAGTGACCGTCAGTTTGAGCTACTTCTCAAAATACATTCTGGGATACTTTGAGTCCACTTAATAGGGTATAATAATTCTCACTACACATTCGGACAGCGCTCCAAAATGGCAAGCTCTACTATTTAGTGAGTAGTGGGTGATTTCAGACTGTCATTGTCATTTTGAACATGTTGGCATGCTGATGTTTGCATTTAGCTCAAAGCACTGATGTGCCAGCCTTATAGAGCAGCTAGCATGGCTGTTCACACTGTTATATCATTGGGAGAAAAGAATAGTTCATTCAACATTTCTGCAGATTATATTTAAAATACACATTGTCAATGTTAAGAATTTCAGAGGAGGTGTTAAGTGATTCCATGCACCATAATCCTCTTTCAGCAGACTCACTATCATCTTCTGCTTGATTAAGGCATATAAATTCAGAACAGCTGGCACAGCAGTAGCAGCCTGTCCATAGAATCCGCATACACACCACTACATCTGGCATGATGGGCCCAATTACCACAACATAGCAGTTATGATATCAAAGATCAAAGCTGCCATCAATTTCTAAAGTGACATAGAAAGACGAATGATCCGAGGCAATTACCAGTTTGTTATAAGCCTCTGAGATTAGGAGGGAGAGGAGGCACAATGAAGTAGATTGCACCATCAGGTGTCAAGTGGATCTTTATGTCAATAAATATGGGCCTCCCTGGATGAATTATAGAGAATCTGTAGTTTTTGCTGTTCAGGGAATCCTAAAGGTTATCAGTAAACATTCATAACCCAGACAATGACTGTGTGTGAGAGTGGCGCACTGTAGAGGAGCTGAGACAGTGCTATCCATTTGACATTTCTGTCAGTACTGGTATTTGAACTGCTGGGTAGCTCTGACAAATGCCATGACTGTCACCGGCTCAATTTTAATTACACCTGACTGATTCTTTTGGGGACTCCGGGATGAACTTAATTAGCTAGCAAGCTCTTTGGCTAGTTCTGGCGTTGGTTGGTACAACTCGCACCACTTCTTCTTCTGTGGCTTTTCACTGGCATTTGATGGCCTCTGTCTCACACACTGTGAGAATTAACAAATGAGGGGAGAGCAAATGGGCCCAGGTGATGGCAGGAGTCTACTTTTCAATACCAACTTGGATGTTAATGTTTGGTCGCTGAATAAACGGAGATGCTTTTAAGTGCAACAGACTATAATGGAAATGGAAGGCGTTGACCATGGAGTACAACCTCAATATCACACTAAATGTCATACCTTGGAATTATAAAACGGCACTGTATGTAAATTAAGTAGAGTATTCCAGTAGGAAGTGCTTTTATAGTTGGATGGTGTCCTTCACTGGCCAGTTTGCACACATTAAGTGTTTTATTAGATATTAATAGACTAACAAAAGAAACCAGTGAAAATAAGAGTGCTTGGCAACAAAAACACACATAATGCCTACAGGTAAGCGAGAACAATTTTCACTCAAAAGAAAGTGTGTATAATATCAGGAAGACTTGGTTCGTTTTTATATTTTACCAGTTTCTTAAATTGGAACAAGTTTTCAGTAAAATGGAAACACAGAAGTACAGAACAGTCTTCAGGCAGTAATGTATCCGTGACACTCCAATTTCAGCTATAGCACACTGACAACTTTAGATAATACAGAGAGCAGAGTATCCCAGCAGTTCTCCCCTGCATATGACAAGGCCATAGCGATGATAAAGTGGTTGGTACATTTTAATGAACACAAAGCCATCCAAGTGGAAGGTGATTTTAATTGAAATCTCCTTCTGTTTAATCACTTAACATATCCACAGAGGGGAGAAAAAGTGAGTTACTATTGAGGAGATATCGGAGGTGAACATGTGTTCAGTGAACAAGTCATTCTGTTTCACTGACTAAACTAGACTCGTCCTTACCCTAGAATGAGTTGCTGTAGTTTGTTGCTATTCTTTGCACTCTTTACTTTTCTGACATGACACCATTTCCTAACGCCCTCCACCTCATCTTTATCCATTTTCCCTCAGCATCGTCACTGTAGACTAAAACAGCACAGATTGTTGCTGTTGCTAATTTTCACACTGTTCACACTAACCACTTAACAGAAATGTAAAAATTTGCAAAGCAACTCAAAAAAATATCTATTTTTAATTACAAATTTAATTTGCTGCAGCCTTTCAATATCATGTAAGTTTTTTTGTTCAGTTTTCACCAGCTACAAGTTTTTCTACATACAATTCAAGCCACCTGGCACTAAGAAACAGCAGATTTTGGTTCTACCACAAATGTCTGAATAACAAAACATGATCCAGTGTGATATTGTACCAAAAAACAATAATTTATTATCATTTCTTTTGCAAAGATCACTATTATCACACATTTTACCTGGCTACAAATGTGCCAACTACGCATTACTCGAAATTAGACCATTGACATTAACTCCAAACAAATACAGGGATTTTAAAATTTACAATATTTCAGTTAAAAATGAGGCATTTGGAATGAGGATACTGTACATGTAACTGAACTATAAAGTCTGTTGATAAATGGCAATCCATTCAGTTCACCAGTTTAGTTTTTCAATTATCTAATATGCTGTGTTCTGAGTCCTGCTCAGTGGCAATCATCCTAACACAAGTTAATGCGACCTCAAACATGATTCAGTAACAACAATACAATATCTATGAATTTTTCCAGTTACTAAAAACTCAAATCATACAATGTATGAGTAAGGCTGAATATCACATCTCTGTTGCACAGAGATATCCAGAGAAAGTTTGTTTGTGTATGAAATCAGATTGCCACACAAACGTAACATTGATTTTGTTTTTGCTGTTAAGGCTATGCTGAGTAAAGGTGTATGTAGAGAGTACAAATGATGTAAAAATACTGATATGTAAAAGCTATGAGCAGGTCCATCTGTTGTTGAATATGTAAGAAAAAACTCAAAACATTAAGCAAAAATAAAAGTGAATACAAAATATTTTTTACCCAAAAGCTGCAAACAATACAAACAAAACTGCAACACTGACTCTTGAGATGTTTGTGTTACTTTATACCAAAAGATCCATCCGTTTTAAAAGTATAATTTCTTTTCATTGACCTGTCAGTGTAGCAGCTTCCAACGGTGTTGTATTGTTTCCTTGTTTGTAAGAAAAGTGGCTCAAGTTTACAAATTACAGAATCAACACATGAAGAGTTTCGCTGTAACATGAGGTATTGAACTTTTAAAAGATGCTTTTATAAAATTGCTGATGATAAAAATAATAATAGCAAAAGTAATCTGTTGACCAGAAACCTTTGCTCATATAGACAATTTACAATGTTCAGTAATCTAAAACCTCAAGGATCCCACCACCCGACAAAAAACAATATGGCATTTTGAAGTGAAACACCAAGAGTTTTAAGGGATCTTTTCGCTTTCAGATCACTGGATTTCTATCTAATTCATTGCATTTTAGGGATTAAACACATTCTTGCTGTAGTTATGCTCAGTCTTTTATTAGGAGCAAGTTTTACAGTACTGTGGAATGTGTGATCCATGTCCCTTTTTTAAAGATGAAATTTGGAACTTAAAAAAACAAAAACGTTCATTAGATATTACAATTTTATGATGTCTGCATGGCTAACAATTTAACTTCAAGTCCACGTCTATGCACCAATAGTCTGAAACATAATTTAAACTACCTCTTGAGTTACTGATTTCAGCTTTAAAGGATTAGTAGATCTGCTGATTAAAAGGAACATTAAAAAAGTCAGTGAAAGACAGGAGACCGACAGATTTGTTGTGTGTTGCAACTGGCAAGTGTACATAATACACAAAAGGAAATACTTAACTTTTCTGAAGATGCTCATAAAACTATTTTGAGATATATGGTTACAACATAAATATGAAAATAGATTCGAAAAGATAAACATGTTTAGAGCAAAGGTATAAAATAATTGTATAGCCTTAATTTCATAGAAACTTTTTTTCTGCAGATTGATGTGAAAAACTAATGGAAAAACATGAAAAAATGGCATGACAATACTCATAAATTCTTTACAAAATGCTTTTTGGGTTACAAAGTGTGAAAAATATTCCTATTGTCCTCATAAAAACGCCACATTGAACGAGGCAAGTATATTATACCGCATGGGGTAGAATGTGTGGTTTTTTTGTGTTTTTTTTAATTTATTTTTTTATACAGTAGTGACTGATAAGAAGGCATTGTGCACCTTGGCTTCCTCAGGGGCCTTAGTACCATGAGTCATCAGCTCCTGGATGGTCATCCAGTTGTCCAGGATCTTCTTGTTGCGTTTCTTCATCATCTTCTTGTGACTGAGCTCTATAATGCTGACTTCCTTGCGACTCTCGCTGCTGCTCTGAGGGTTCTCCTTCAAGCTTTCCAGCCGGCTACGCTGCATGAACTCTCGTCTTTTCCTCTGTTCTTTTGCTCTGACCAGGTGCTGCTTCCTTTCCTCTTTACTCCAGTACCTCCCCATCTTCATTTCGCTCATTGCATCATCATCCGTGGTCATTCCCCCACTGCGCTCTTCTTTAATCTTTAGGGCTCTCTCCCTCAGAATCTTGTCTCTCACAGGCCTCTTGGTGATGTAGCGTGTGCCGTCGCTGCGGATTTTTACCTTCCACTCCATCTTGGGCTCAATAATGGGCCTCTGAGGCTCTTTGCAGACACTGAGGAGGCTGAGCTGGCTCTGAGCATACTCTACAGCTGAGCGCTGCTGGATCAGTTGCATGTAGCTCTGGTAGTGGCGGGCATGAGCTGGGATGTTGACCTGCCTCTGCTGGGAACTGAGGGACGGAGAGAAGTAAGGAATCTTGGAAGCACGTGGCTTTAATTTCCCGCCACTCTCCTCCTCAGCCCGAGGTGTCTGGTTCGACTCAGAAGGATTGCTGTGGTCAGGGCTGCTACTTTTGCCTGGGACTGGAGCACGGCAGGCTGGGATGGGGCTTGGGCTAAGAGAATGGCCAGTGGGAAGGCCACTGCAAAGGTTCCTCTGGTTGGTGAGACTAACCATCCTCTGGAGTGAGTGCTCCGGAGAGCGGTCCATTGCCAGAGGAGTGCTCCGTGAACTCTCCGCTGTGTTATAGGCACTGGAGCTGTCCTTATCCGATTTCTCCAGCCTCTCATTAATATCTGCCAGCTTACCCTTTGTGGGCTGACTCCGATGGAGGCTTTGGTTTTTGGTTGAGGGTGCAGAGTTGCCAGTAGAGGGAGACTGCTGGCCCTTACGAAGGTTATGAGCTTGCATGATGTTCTGACATTCAAGCTCGATGCTGCGCAGCTCCTCATTGAGCATACGTAGCTCATGCTGTACGCCGCCCTGCTCCCCCATGCTGCACTCAATAGTGCTGCGGCGGCTGTAGAACAAGTCGTACTCGCCGCTGTTACGTATCTGACACTTCAGCTCCAAGAGCTGCTGGAAACGATCACCCTCAGTTTCGTCGTCATCCTCATCCTCTTTGTCCTCCAGCCGCGGGGAGCTGGCGGTGCGGTGTGTGTCCCGATTGTCTCTCAGGCACTGGGATAGACGTCTCTGGATGTGTGCCAGGACATTATGCTCCGAGCTATCCATTCTGTCTTTTATACTCCGTACACTGTCCTTATGATGAGGGAGTGTGGAGCAGGTGGGCTTGTCGTCTTCTGCTCTCTGAAATGAATAAGATGAACAAGCTCAGCCTGAAATACACGTTTATAGATGGATGGCACTTAAGCCACATGCAAAATTGTAATGCACTTGTTTGTTTTTTTTATTGGCTATTTTCTGTCATTTACTGGAAACTTGTAATGTGTGATCCTGTGTGTAAGTGTTTTCATCTTACAACATCCTTAAATACTAACATCTTAAGTGAATAAAAATATTTACACGTTATACATCGTGTATATATGGAAAAGTACTCTGGTGTTTTGGTATAGTTTTCTGTTTTACCTTTTTTATGGATTGAGGACAGAAAATAACAAGTCACCAGAACTACAGCATTTACTGGTTCAAGAAGTGCAACCCTATTCTGCATTCTCCTGAAGGATTACATATACTGTTGTGCGGTGTTAACTCTGTTATTCAGCTCTGTTACTTCAGGGATTGTTTTCTCTCTGCCATGTCTTTGAAGTTCCATTTATATGGATTTTTGGAGCATGCTATCCTCCCAACAAAACAGAATATTAAATTATGATTCCGAATGTTTGGAATTGAAATAGTTCAACAGTCCCCTTGCATAAATATTCATAATCATTATTTTATATTCATATTTCAAAAGAGCAAAGCTTGTTTTCATCGTTTCAAGAAAGTCTGTGAAGAGTTTGATTCAATCTCTGCTACTGGCTAGATCTGGTTAATATTGACTGTGAATAATGTCCTAATACAGTCAAAGCAATAATTGGTCAGTGTGATGATATGATGTTTAGAACACATTGGGTACTACAGTCTGTCCATCAGTGGGATGGTTAACTTAAATCTATTGCTTTTTGAGTTTTTAGGGACTTTATTCTTATTGAACAGAGCAAATAAAAAAACAGGCTTTCCAGAGGTTCTTAAACCCAGATAACAAAGCTTTTGTCATTGACTTGCTAATCTGGTTACACAAAGTATATCTTTTGCTGCTGTCTGACCTGTTCATTCTCCTGCTCCTCCTGTAAGGCAGCCAATTCCATCTCCTCTCTCTGCTGCTCCTCCAACATTTCCATCTTCAGCTGCTCCAGGAACTCACTGTGCTCATCATCCAGCCAGGCCTCCTCCAGCTAAGGGTGAATGAAGAAGGGAAGCATATGGCGAGAGAGAGAGAGAAAGGGGCAAGTGTTATTTGTCAAAGCTTAAAGCTTGTGGCGACACAGTGTCTAAAAACAAATACTTGGGTGTTCCAAATGGGTGCCCAAATGGGATTTTCTGGGAAGACAAAAAAATCACCAGGCATGGTTTTGAAATAAGAAACTGCAAGCATTAATATGGTGTGTTGTTTGACTTGTATGCAGTTTTCTATTTCTTACCCAACAAAACGTCTCCTCTTTTAAACATGCATTGTAAATCTTAAAATACAGCCAGTACAATTTTTAATGGACATAAGAATGCCACCTTTGACACATTTGCTCCACACCATCCATCATCTGTTTGTCTGCTCGATGTGAACCAAATGGGATCCATATCTGAAGACTTAAGATTTACTACTGAGAGACTCATTTAATTACAAAGAGTCTACTATTGCTCCTGGCTCATCTGCACTGCGGTAGTGTCCTTCCGCTTATTCGCCATTGGCCTTGGGCCTGAACTCACTCCACATTAGCATGCCATTAGCTTTTATGGCTTACTGTTGGAAGTCAATTACAGTGGCGCTACGTAAAAATAAAACATGATGAGGTGTCTCAGTGGTGGCTTCCACTAGGAGTGTTTGTGGTGGAGGGGAGGTGAGAATGGCTACCCCAGACTGCTAAGGTTTACTCTGAGGAAATATACTGTATATAAGAGACCTTCAGGGCTTTAAAAAGGGCTTACTTCACCCATGTTAGGCTTATGGTAGGTGTTTCAGTTAGTGGCTGAAAGATCGCATGTTAAGTGTTTGGTCATTTCTAACCTGCATCTCAGGTCTGGCAACCAGCAGCACGATGTTCCTACACTTGTCACTGGAGAGCGCAGCCATAGCTTCCTCTCTGTCTTGTACATCTTGGCCATTAATCTGAAGATGACATACAAACATGATTACTGTGGTAGTTAAACCAAACGCAAGCAAGCAAACATGTATTTCATATACAAATACAAACATTTGAACACAGGCACATGCATACATACACTGAGGCCAGCTTAATCCTCTTCATACAAAAGCACATAAGAAAAACAAAGTAGCACAATAAAAGTGGCACTGCACAATAATGCCTTCTTTCCCGGGGAAACTGTAAACACTCTGTGCTGCTCCCTAATATGAAGCAGGACCCAGCAGTGATTATGAATGGGACAGTGGCCGTGGGCCGACGGGGCTGTTGTGTTCACCAAAGTATCCGGCAGCGTACATACATCTAGCTGTACAATTAACTGGCCACTGACAGGGGGCGTCCATCTTTTTGCAGGCAGAGTAATGGCCCTGTCACTGGTGGATAATAGTGCCAGAGTACTGGTCTGCTTCACAAACACACGCATACACCCTCTCCAGGCTTAAAATCAGTCACTCAACACATGGTAGACACCAGCAGACAATTAGACCAACCGTGCTTATGTATCCATAAGTATTTACTTCTCCCTTCACTTTATTTCTCATTTCCCCTCTCATAATGTACTACTTATTAAAAGACATTTTCTACTTAGAATACTTATGTCTACTTCTCAATTCGTAGACCTTCACTTCATCTGCCATTCACACTGTAACTCCCATTCACTGTCATTGTTAAAATAGTTCACATTACTTATTTGTGGTTCACTTGTAAACTTAAAAATGCAATAATGAATCCATCTATCCGAGCCTCTTTTTGCTTGTTGTTTTGGTTTTCTGAGCCTGCAAACTTTGCTCTATTTAGTGTAGAAAGAAAAGTTTGACTTTTTGAATTTAATAAGGTGATAATGTTGTTTCCCGCTTGTTTTGCTGCCCCCATGTGGCCAAAATCCCATTAATGCAGCTTTAACATTAAAATTAGAGGCTCTGACTAACCTACACAATATCCTTAACCACAGAGGCAACGCTATCCACCCTCAGCCCTTACAACTGCCTCTTCTTGTCGGTAGCAGAATTTCTCTGAATCGCAAGCCTGAAGATGAACCCAGGGGCTAATAACAGTCATAGCCTCTCAGCCATCCCACAGGAGACAGTGAGCTGCAGCACAGCACCATCCTGAACCAGAACTCTTAAAAAACCCTGCTGGTGCTGAGTCGGTAACTAAAACAGCCAGGGGGGCATTTCTCCCCCTCTAACAGTCACAGAAGGGGCGAGTTCCCCCTTTAATGTGCTGCCATTAAAAATGAATGGGCTCTCGTGCTGGGAGACAGTGGCTGAGTGTGACAAAATAAAAGCACGTTTTTATGTTTATGTTGAGCCTAATGTGAGTTTGTGCAGAGGGGGCCAGTGAGAGAGTGTGTCTTACTGTACCTGCAAAATTCGATCCCCCTCTCTGATGCGTCCGTCTCTGGCTGCAACGCTGTTTGGACTGATCTGTGAAAGTAGAGGGAACAAAAAATGCCTCTAAAACACTTTCAATCTTAAGTTAAGAGTGCCTGAAAATGTTGTAAGTCATTATGAAGACATCATCCAGCTAGACATGTCTAGACAGTTATCAAAAATGTGAGCAACACAGCTACTGCCATGGGAAAACCTTAGATGTTAAAGGGGAGCTATAATGCTTCCATTATTTTCTTACAGACACACACACAAATATATAGTTACGATGTCAGAGGTTCATATTAAATGTAGCCAGAGTTTTACAAAATAAATTAAACATATGTCAAATTAATCCCTATGAGGGACGTCCCTGTCCACACGCTCCGTCTGTTGAAGTTAGGTGTGGTTGTGAAAGTTAGTTTCTTGATGGACAGATGGGTTTACTTGTTGCTAAAGTAACCGCTAACTATTAATAACTGTAGCTGCTGTTAGCTAGTTAGTTCAGTTAGCTGTGCAGCTAGCAGTCCTATTAGCTAACGGCAGCTACATTTAGCAGCAGTTAGCGATTACTTTAAATCTGTCCATCTAGAAATTCCATAAATCAGTTGAGGCAGGGCAGCCGGAAGACATCAGATGGAAAACCAGAAAATATTTTCTCCATATGACATCATCCAATTCCACCAAAATCAATGAATAAACTTGAATAAAGTTGTGTGTTTTTGTACAGTAATCTTTGAGACTCAGCCCCCAGAAACACTTGGTTTTTCCAACCCAATTCTTGGTCTTGTAAACAGTGAATTTATCAAGTTCAGTGCCCCCATATCGCTATTTTCCAAGCTAAGTTACTGTAGCTGTCATATGGCGTCAAGTACATCGGAAAGAGGATGAGGCGATGTGGTTGGTGCTAATCGCTAAAAGTCAACGCTGTGCCATAGAATGGACACTTGAAGCGACCGCTAGAGCTGCTGGGAGCATCTTACACTGAGTTTCACAAAGGATCTTCAGAAACCTATTTGTGATATCAAGGACACCAGCTTCATGTTTTATACAATCTATGGTACTGCCCCTCAGCAGGTTTCTGGAAGTTGGCCAAGCAGAAGAAAGTGGGATTTTAGGCTGAATGGCTTGTTTCGAACAGAGGATGAAATGAGAGGTTGCATAAAGGGCCATTTTAAGATGAATAAGGATTTTTCTTTAAAACTTTAATAATGAAAAGCTACTCTAGTGGAGTCCCAGAATAAAAATATAGAGCTGAAACCAGCTAAGAGGAGGACACTTTTGTTTCCAGTGAGATATTATTGAAATTATATAGTGACTTTAACAGTTGCTGCTCAAGAAACAAAATTTAGTTATAATCAAATATAAAGTTCTAATCCATCAATATGTATGAGTATCAATAAGAGTGTATCAATAAAATCTTAACAATACCCACCCCCTACTCCTAAGAAAATGGCAGTTTTCAAAGTCCCCAACAAACTCAGTTATCACTGCCTCAGTTGTTATATTCTGGCCGGTTTATATAGCACAAGCCCCTGCATACAGCATTTACAGCCTGTAACTCAACCTCAATGCATGATGCACCTGCCCCTCCTGTAACTAATGCCAGTGAACAAGGGGGCAGGACACTTTCATTGGCCAATCAATCGGTGTCTGGGGCCATTTGTTTCACTCTTCTATCAGGTAGGATCTCTGGAGATGGTGAGGCGCTGTGGAACTCCATCTTCATGATAGTCCACCTCTTCACAGAGCAGTACTCGGTAAACTGGGAGGGAAGTCACTAGACAGAAATGGGGGTACGACTGGAGAGAACGGAGCAAATTGAAGGTAATCTTTCTGCAGTTATGGGGAGAGCACCCCAACCCTGAATAATCTACAACAGAAAAAAAACAATTTTATATTAGTAATCTATTAACTGTTGATATTGTGAGTGACTAAATGCAGTTTTGCCACACTGCAAAAAGGTTTGACTCTTAGCTTTGGTCAGTTTTGTGTGGAGTTTGCTTTTCTCACTGTTTGAACAGTGGGAACAAAATTGATCTGGGAATCAAAGATGTAGGAGGTGGATTGAAAACTCTAAATTGCCACTTAAAGGTCCAGTGTATAATATTTCTCAGTGTTTCCCAAAGGATTTTGTGAGACTACGGTGGGTGTACATTGACTCTCTAGGGGGGTCCGAGCAGGCAAGCCCCCCCGAAAGAAATATTTGCATTTATTTTGTGCACTTTAAAAGCATAATAGAAGATAGATCTATGACGGACTTTGCGCTCTTGTTAACTTTGCGCTGCATTCACCAAGTCCAATGATGCAATTTGATAATTACATTGTATGTTGTGCTTGTAATTTACAATTAAGATTTAATAGCCTCTCTTCAGGTAAGACTGTCATACTGTAACACTTTGTAAAGTGAGAAAATGACGCTAACCCTGCCTGTCAGCTCACTCTGCTCCTTTTAACTGCATTTATCATAAATGCTCTAATACATGTGCACTCCAAATTTAGCAGCTAGCTTGATCGCATTCTCACAAACGAGTGACAGTGGAAACACTCAATGCTGTTCAAACCCTTATTTAACATTACAGTAATTACCTCAAAAGAAAAGTGGTTGTCTCGAGTCGGATGCCAAAGTGTGTTAGTGAGTTTACAGCAGCGGGGAGCAACAGCGCAAAACACAACGTTAGCTGGCTTTAATGTTAATATATTTTTGGTTCATTTTGAAACTATGGTGGAACAAAATAGTAGTTGCCATAGTCTTGTTAATTAATCAGAAACGGTATCTATTGACATAATGAACTGTTATGTTTTTATTACCTTAGAATGAGCCATTTCTATCTCCATAACCATGGGTCCACCTTACATGACGTCGCGATGTTGCGCCGCAGTATTTCGTCACTATGTTCTTGTAGAATTCTGTGTCGACGCGCATCCCTATGTTGAATACATGCGTTCGAAGAAGTAATAATATACAGCAAGGGTCAGCTATTAAGTTTTGCATCAGAGCAATTTTTATCCATTAGATGGTAAGTGAGAACATAAGACATAATATTTGAGCTAAATGTTACGGTATTTGGTTAGCTCAGTCGGTAAAGCGAAAGACTCGTGTAGAAGATTGCGTGTTCGATCCCACGTCGCGAGAATTATTCAACAAATTGATTATGAAGGGACTCTTTCTGCGGCGCGGTGGTGCAGTCACCTCGCAGCAAGAAGGTCGTGGGTTCAAACCCCGGTTGCCCCGACCTTTCTGGTTGGAGTTTGCATGTTCTCCCCTTGTCCGTGTGGGTTCTCTCCGGGTGCTCCAGCTTCCTCTCACCATCCAAAGACATGCAGGTTAATTGGTGTCTCCAAAAAAGTTGTCCTTAGTTGGGGATGTGAGTATGAGGAGTCGTTTGTCTATGTGTGGCCCTGCGATGGACTGGCGACCTGTCCAGGGTGTACCTGGCCCCCCGCGACCCTGTACGCAGGATAAGCGGTTGACGATGGATGGATGATGAGACTGTTGCACATGCTCACAATAAAGCATGTGCTGCAGTTTGTATGTATTCCTGTGGTTCTCCACGCAGAGGAAATTTAGAGGAATCACGTTTCTTTCAGAGGTGTGTCAAGCAGGCTACAGACTTTTTAATGTCATTCAGAATTTTTCAAATTAAAAGCTCTCAATTCTACTCCAAATAAAGCATTGTTGTAAAGCATTGTCAAAAACGTTCTCTTGCTTTTATTTTGCTGGCAAAACCACTGAAGAGGAAGTGATTATGTGAGTAATTGTTGCTGTAATGACTAAGATCCATTTCCGCACTGCTATCAAAGCACCATATTCTAGCTGCGGGCCAGATATTATTGCTGGCGGGCAGTTTTGGCAAGGGGGTCACTAAGAGAAGTAACAATATTGTAAAATGCCTTTTGTAAACTATCTATTATGTGGTTTATAATGGACTGTGGTGCAGAAACAGTGACAATGTTACACACTCTTGGCTTGCATTTTCCATGTTATCGGTCAGTGTCTAAGTTGCAATAACATAGTTTTACTGAATAATAAAGTAAATATAATTTCTTAATATATTTATCTAAAGAAACCTAATTTCTTGACTAGCTACTCTCTGCTGTCTCAGATGACATCTTTTTTCCTGTGTCAGGCACCCAAGCTATCCTATGCTCTTGAAATGCCCTTTAATGTGAATGAGTGTGTCTACTGTGCTGCAATATAAGTGCTACCAAGTTGGCAAATTTAGCTTGTTTTCAAATGACCTTGCATTGTTCTTAATTCCTTGTTGATGTGTTCTCACTACTTATGCAAGACCAGAGCATGTAACACCTCTTCCAACACATCCTGTATACAGTGACATTCAGCCACCTCATCTTAATGCAGCGCACACCCCTTAGCTCTACTTTTTTGCAGAGTAACACTTAAGGATGCTGCCAGGAGCAACAGACCACAGTGATTTATATTCTGCTCCGCTCTCAAAGCGAACACCTTGCAGGGTCCGAGGCAACTTCAAACGAATTGGGGAGAAAGTTGGGCAGAATGGAGAACAGTATTTTTTTCAGTCTTATTGCTAACACGTATCTCACAGCTTGCTTGTTGATGTCAGCTGTACTGAAAAGACTGGGTGAACAACTCAGACAAGCCCTGAAAGTGTATTTGTTTTTTTCTGTCATTTCAGGTTGGTAACTGACAGTGTAATCATACAGTTAGAACATTGCCAAACTGTTCAATAATGTCACCTCTGGTTGATAAAGAGATCAATTTTAAAATGACTATACTTGAGAGAAACCTGCTTTGCTCACATGAATACTAAAGTAAACTATAAATTGAAAGATGAATATTAACTGTCACAACTGATTTAGTCTTGGAAATCTTGCTTCTTCAGTTGTTTAGGCATTTTACTCAGGCACATTGATCTGGCCATTGTTGGTTTCTACAACTGTGTATGATATGTAAATGTGAGACTTCAAAGAACTGAAATATAAAGGATGTGTGGAATATGCATATACTGTTTGCCTCAAGAGTATTAATATTTTCTTTTTTTCTATTTCAAACAGCTAGCAGTCCTAACTGTAGTGGTTGGCACAAAAAGCTACCAGGAGGATGGATATAAGTATGTTGCATGTTTTCTTAGTGTCTCCAGGAGTGAGTGGAGAAAGATAAGAGATTGTGTTTAGAGACTACCCAAATGAAAATTGAAAAGTTTGTGGGAAACTAAGTTGGAAGATGCAATATTCATTGTCTTATATGAAGGAAATGAAACTTTTCAATCCAAGTCTATCATAAGTTATTTACTCACCTCACTGACATAGATGGCCACATCCTCTTCTTCATCTGTTCTGTAGCACAGAGTTAGCCCCAACTTCTCTTGGCAGTTGAGTCGACACAATTCCACTTCCTGCAGATATAAGGGAAAATACGTAGTACGTAATAAGTAGTCTACAACCATGCATGCCAGGCACTGTGTTGCTTTGAGCCAAGTGTCGTCATCTGCATGCTAACAACAATGCTAACCTGCTGATGTTTAGCAGGTATAAACGTGACCATGTTCAGTTTCTTAGTTTAGCGTGTTAGCATGCTAATTTTTGTTAAATAGCACTAAACAAAGTACAGCTGAGGTTGATGGGAATGTCATTAGTTTGACAGGTATTGAAGGGGGAATGAATGCCTGTATGAAATTTCATGGCAATCCATCCAATAGCTGTCGAGACATTTCAGTGTTTCCCACAGGATTTTAAGATACTATGGTGGGAAGTTTTGAGGCTAGAAATCAGCTGTGTAGATGTCGAATATTTGCAATTTTAGTAAAAATGATGGCGAATCTAAAATTTGCTCAAATGTTTTCAGAGCTGTGACGCTCCACAACCGTCAGCGTGGGGAACTAACGAACCAGGGGGAAGCTAATGAGCCGGCCAGTCAGAGCAGCTCACAGAGCCCTCAGACACAGAGACCAGCAACAGCAGCAGAGTAAAAGACCCACAGCTGTAAGATAGTTTTAACGTTCGTACCGCTGTTATTCTGGCATTACATTCTGAGTAATGTTGTAAGGTTTTAACTTTAATCAAGAGACATCTGGATGATGTACAGAAAATGGTGATGGAAAGAAAAATCTGGTCTTGTGAAACTTCTGAAAAAATAAACAAACAGTATGAAAGTGGACTGTCTTTGCTTTATTATTATAAATTGTATTTTATTAGACATTACACTGTAGTGTACAGTAGAGTTGTGGTCACAGTATTTGCTTTTTATTTGCTTTTATTTTATATAGTTTTTTATTTATGTGCAAATATAAGTAAGTTAAAACCCAATTCTGAGCTTTTTGTTTTGGGCCTGGCTGCTATAATAATTAAAGCAACGCAGGGGCGTCTGTGCTTGGGGTATTGCACAATTCCAGAACGCATCGTCTCAAACAGTCAGCAGCGTTTTGTGTGCTCGTGACATTGCAAGTTCATTCTTCCATGAACAACTAGCAAGAACGTTCTCCCCAAGAACACAAGTCCATTCTTTGCATTCTTGGTTTTGAGAAACACCCAATGACAGGATAAAGTTGCTAACCTGCCTGTCAGCTCGCACTGGTCTCAGTGCATTTACCAAGGTTTTAATACGTGTGCACTCCAAATTTAGGTGCGGCTAGCTTAATCGCCTTCTCACAAACAAGTGACAGAAACAGACCCTTATCGTTACCGTAGTTACCTCAAAAGAAAAGCGGTTGTCTCGAGTTGGATGACAGTGTGTGAGCGTGCAAACTTACAGCAGAGCGGAGCAGCGCCCACAAAACACAACATTAGAGGTCCGAAATGTTATGAGATGTGTAAAAATATTTTCGGTTCATTTTGAAACTATGGCGGAACTATGGGAAACACTGCATTTCACTCTGAAACACAAATGTCATCTCATGGTGGCGCTTGTGGAAAGGTCGGGGGATCACCAAACTTATTGGGATTCATTCTTTGGGGACCATGAATGTCTGCACAAAATTTACTGGCAATCCATTTTGTAATTAACATATGTCACTCTAGCCAAAATCACTGAATGACAGAGGGACATCCTCCCAGCAAAGGCATGTTCAACATTAGATATACAGAGGACATTGAAAATTGAATTTTTGACCTTGGAAACGGTCTCAAAACTATCTCACCACAATTAAAGGGGCTATATGTAAGTTTTTGATTTTAATAAATCAAACTGTCATAGGCTTATTGTCAGTGGGCTCAAAACTCACTCAGAAATGAAGTACATGCCTGTTTTCTCCGTTGCTTGCATCAGCCACTATTCTGCTTTTAATGTGAGGTCTCTGGGTCAGATTGAGCCCTGTGCGCGCTCCCGAGCCTCACTCAGCCTACAGCAATAACACGGCAGCTCACGACATGCAGTCCACTAACACCATAAAACAACCAGGTCAAGCAAAACACAGGCTCCACGTAAGGATCCAAAACAACAAAGGTTTATGTGCTGAAGCCCATCAGACCAAACGGGTTCAGATGATGTTGAGTAAGAACAAAGTGAGCATTAGTAAAGCTGGAGAAACACAGAAAGTCACGTTAGCTCGCCGGCTAACACCGAGCAGTTGCTAATGTTATCCGGTGCAAAGTTATATAACGTTAGCTTTCCACATTACTTCACCAACTAACGCTACCTATGTTACTATCATGTGTACCACTGTTGATTTAGCATGCAAGAAAGTATGTAACGGCAAAAAGCAAATGTGGAGCGATTTGTTTACTAAAGGTAGCCTATATTGATGCAGCCAGCTAACGCTACAGTAGCTCGGACCGTGACCATGTAACGAGCATGGATTAGTTCAACTTTCAGCTGATAAAAATATTACTGTAGTGGGCGTTGCAGTGGGAGTTTACCCGAGTTTCCAGCTCTGTCTGTCTATAGCCGCTGTCACTCTGACTCTTTATGGGAGGATTGTGCCGATATGCGGCTCGCTGCGCTGAATGAAGTAACGTTACGGAGCCGGTGTAGACCTGCCTCTGAGACGGGAACGTTGAAATAACAGAGCCTGAACATGTCTGAGTGAAAAGCCACAGCCTGCATGCTGGTGTTTCTGCGTTTATTGCAGGATTTCTGTATGACAATGGTTGTGTTTTGGATTATGCTCGCTCATGACTTCAAGCGAGCACGCGTACGAGCACACGCCTGGTTGCAATCTTAGAACCGCACCGCTAGTGGCCGCTGAAAACTACATAATGCCCCTTTAAGTAGCTGTTTGAATTTTAGATCACATCACGCAGTCCTACCTCAGGAGATGGAGTTTGTCCAGTTGTCATGGAATAGTAGATGGTCAAACTTCCATGTTCCAGAATACTTTAAGCATTTCTCTTCTATTTTGGCTTGTACTCAGAAAATAAACATACTACAATACAACGACAACTGCACAAACTGTGATATGACCGAAAGTTCCGGAACAGCTACCAAATGAACCTCCATGGTGATTTTGTTTTGCAGAAATAGAGGATTTCTGTAACCTTAAATGAAGAAACAGAAGCTGAGACTAAATTCTATTTTCCTACTATAAAAACCTTGATGCATAACAATAGCTGCAGAAACAGAGTTTCTGCTAATGATCAAATAACGCTGTTCTTCCAGTTTCAGCACAAAAATTGTACTTGTTTTTGAGACGCTTATGGAGTCTGGATTGCCAACTCTCGTCTGAGGTTTTGATTCTGAAAGTGTTTGATCATGAAAGACATTCTCAGCTTGCAGTGTTTTATCGGTGGGGCTTTGATAAATGTCAGAGGACCTCAAGTGGTTTTTCTTTCAAGCTGTTGCCAAGTTATAGAATATTAGACTATAAATAAACAATAATTATGCTAATGCTACCTGATATACATATTTGTTGCAGCACAAAAGTATTCCTTATCTTCCCTAGGGGAGAGATCAACAAACTATTGACTTACAAATCAGTGGTCGTCAAATTTCCCACGAGCCTCTTGAACATAGCAAAGTACCCTAGCGTCAACATGGATTGTTCATTTAAGTTCGTAAATACAAACTCACAGAAAGTTAAATTTGATTAGTCACACCTAGAACTTGAGTGTCATAGTCCCCCGACATCTAATATCTGAAGTATGTAGTGAATATGGAACCACACACAACTTCCAAGCTTGCAGACAGTTAATGTACATAAGCCACTTTGCACTCTCAGTTTCAACAGAGGTGCAGCCACAAACAGCACAAGACTGTGCTCCATCTCCAAATGGTGAAACATATCAAGGGTGTTGGAGAGAATCAAGTGTGAAATGGCCTCTCCTCTCAAAGTCTTCATTAGAGCAGAAACACACCAACTCTCAACAGCAGGAGCGAGGTGGTTGAGTGGAGAGGAGGATGGAGGGGGCAGAGAGAAATGAGGCGGTGGTGGGGGCTCTGGTGGGGCTCAGAGGGGACTCACACAGAAAGAGAGATTCATTTCCTCTGTGACAAGTGTTGGTTGGCTGGTTACACGTGTCAGATGTGGCAGGGCTTTGGGAAGGGGAGGGGGTGAAGTCTGACCATGGTGGGATGAGATGAGGGGAAAAGGCCAATACCGCTGCCAGAGAGCCACCACCCTCCTAAGCTGTTTATGATCCTCCACTTCCTCACACACAAACACATCTTTAGGCTCAATTCCCATTTTCTTCTTCACCCCGTCACTCATTTCTTCCTACACGTCTCTGCCTCTGCTTTTCTCACACATTGACACATCATTGAGGTGTTTGTGGACCAGGGATCTGCTGCTGCTGGGCTACACATACTCCCCCACACACTCATACACAAAAAAAGTAATTCCTGCATCCTTGTACAATCTCTATGCTTACAGACATACGTGTTCTCAGCAAAGTGCACACAATCACACAGAGAAAAAGAAATCATCCAAGCTTTGTCGTTTTATCTTTCTCTAGAGCCTCCACCTGACGGGGCGCTCAGATCTTTAATTGACTGTCTCAGAAGCGATGACAACTTCAAATCTTGGCTGATATGTAAGGATACAATGTAAAAAGGGGGGAAAAGCTTTTGGTCCGGACTACCTGAACAAATCAGTCATTAGCTATATTAAAAATGTTACTATTGAGCTACCACCATTATTGTTGGTAGAGGTATTATTAAAGCAGCACATCACCTGATGCAACAAAGCAGTCATGGAGGTAATGGGAGCTACGGTGACAACGTCGCTTGCATGCTAATATGATGTGAGAAGTTGTGGGATATCTGGGAAATATTGAAATGACTAGCAATGTCTCAGAGATGTGGCTACAAATAAAACACCAAAATTTATAGCTAAGCCTGAAGCAAAGCTGATGTGTGAACAGGTACAACAACGCCCCTCTCTGGCTCTGTAAAATAAGCCTTAAGTTACTTCTGACTATTAATGGCTAGATATAGTGCATGAGAACTAAATGATAGAGAAAATAGATTGCTATAATTTTTGCATGTTGGATGACACATCAAACCATTGCATGCACGTGTGTGTACGTAACTATGTGTAGCACACACAGTGTATGAGACCCCCTTTTTCTTTACCAGATGTTCTTATGTTTTCTTGTTTTAAAGACAATATTGTGTAGACAGAAACACCCACTCACACTCCAGTAAAAGGAAGTTGTCTCCTGATGCATCAAAAAAGCATCCACCAATCTCTCCTCTCGCCTTTTGATTTTTTTTACCCTCTCTCCATAAGAGCTGTCTGCCTCTCTTAGGCAGGAGATTACAGTGTGGCAAAGGGACGAGGGCTGACAGTACATTAATGACTGCGATGGCGTGATTAGGGCGAAGATTGCCGCCCACCATCAAATAACATTGGATGCTGTCATAATAATTGCGCCTTTGATTGCCAGTAATTGAAAAAGCAGTCCCAAATGCATGAATGGCTACCACTGGCAGGAAGAGAGGAAAGAGTATCTCTGAGCTTGAGTACTTTGCTTCTTCAGAACTTACTGGAACTAATCAGAGGAATGGTTACTAACATGGTATTGTGGCTACATATGCATAAAGGGATCTTAGGAAATGTATGATGTTTCTGTGTAAAATTTCTTGCTACAAGGCATGGTCTTGAAGATGAAGTGCAGAACCTTATGGTGGAATTTGACGGTCAGTACCTACAATGGGGAGAACAAGTATTTTTATTCACTGCTGATTTTACAAAGCATGTAGAGGTCTGTCATTTTTATCATAGGTACACTTCAACTGTGAGACACAGAATCTAAAACAAAAATCCAGAAAATCACATTGTATGATTTGTAAATAATTAATTTGCATTTTATTGCATGACATTACACCGATTACAGAACCCTTCTCTCATTCAGAAATATATTTATCACAGAAACAAATCAGTAACTTGCTTACATATGCATTTTTTGGCCAATTGGGGATGGGTAGCAAGCTGCAATTGATGAAACTTCTGACTTGCTAGCTGGTAAACGCTCCACTGTTCACCAGCTAGCTGCTAACTTTGTATGCTGTTTGGTGCTCAACAGGTAGCATACAGTCACTATACTTTTCAGTGAAAACAGCTGCCTGCTGTGGCTTCGTTACATCTATGATGTTACATGACAGCATAGCTCTATCGCTTACCTTGTGACTGTCTCAATGAGAAATGTATTAATTGTGACAACATTTCAGCTTATTAATCAACTGGCCTTTTTGGTTTGAGCTCAGCTGTTTTTGGTCTGATGGTAAAGCTGCACGTCATAAAAAATGATAAATCAATAAAAATGAGCAGATGGACTCCTTGATCATTACACTAATTTGATCCATTGTTAACATAAAATTAGTGATTAGGACAACTTTAAGTGTGAGTAAAAACACTAAATGTCTAAATGTCAGTGATGAAGGTTGTAAAACCTAGTTCACACTACACAATTTTAAGCCCGACTTACCGGTCAGCAGGGGTGTGATCAGGGGTAAATCCGTGATCGATCAGCGGTGGCCAGTCGTGTGTAGGTTTGCGTCATTTCACGTTTTTTCTTGACGAAACGTGGTATGGAGACCAGCGTCAGGTGACAGAGTCCTTGTCAGCTCGTGTAGTGTGTGAGCCCCTGTCACCGATCAGTCACGTAGTGTGTGTGTACGCCACAACGATTTCAGACTCCCTTCACAAGACTGCAAATTGTGTAGTCTGAACAGCACAGCCATCGGCTGACGCTGAAAGTTGTGTAGTCTGCATGAGCCTTAAGGTGGAGGTCATCAAAATTTTATGTATGAACTCTACAGGTGTTTGTAAAAACAGTCTTTTGATGTCTCTACTGATAATTCATTGAATACAGTCTTTGGATCTGATGGGGACTAGCAGTATGTGGTGCATCTGGGGCCACTAATCTATTAAGTACTACGTGTAGGAAAATGAAAATGAGCCCAAACAGTTTTGAAATATCCAGTATACTATGACTGTGTACTCTGGCATCTCTCCACCTCTTGATTACCCTAACAGAAACATCAATGTCCTGGTGTATTAGGAAGGTAAAGTAGATTTAGATGGTTTCTCTGTGATGTGATGGCAAACTGCTCTCCCCCACTGTGCTTTTTCGTCCAACAAAAGGTAATTTAAAGAAATGTCTTTCCTTCAGTCTCTTTCCTCTCCTTCAGCAGGGAGTGAGGGATCAGGTCGACTCTGAAAGTGGCTTTTCGGCTTTCGCCTACATCCCCCTCACAGCATTTTCAGTTGACATACAGTAAGTGGGGCTGCATTAGCGCGGTATCTAATTCCCCAAGCATGAAATAAAAAAATGGTGCAGGCTACAAAGCATACACAGTGTAATAGGATTTGTTAATAGCAATGAGGCATAAAGAGAGGCTTTAATATATTATATTTGTTCTGATTTGACACTAGGGCCTCTGTGATCCAAGCGGGTGCACAGATCTATTTAGGATGTGTAGAAACAGCTCAAGCTCAGTGGGTGGAAGCATTCAGAACAAATTCATATGAAAAAAAAATAAGAGGTAGGGGTGAGTAATCATCATACATCAGACCAGTTGGGAGCCCTTGCTGGCAATATGCTCGTACCTCAATGACTCGGAAATAAAGAATATTGGACCAAAGCAGGGAGCGGAGACAGAGTCTGTTTATCTCTTCCCGTCACAGTCGAATCAGTGCATCTGTGTGTAATCTGTATTTGTCAGAGATCAACAGCCATAGAAACATCACCTATCCAACTGTGCCTTTCGCATACAGTCCAGTAAAGATGCAGATGCAGTGAAGTAAAGAAATGTGTTTACATCATTTCTTACTATCACACACTACAGATGCCTCACTTTAATTGGGTTTGATTGAGTTCAAAGTCAACCATCTTGCAAGCTTTATTCTTCTAGAGTTGTGAAAACAATTAGCAAATCTCAGGTAACACCGTTACCGTTGTTGGAGGTTTTCAACTTTCTTTTTGCTTTGTAGAAATAAAGCTAAAACATGGAGGCATGCCATCATTGCCAATAGAAGCAAGACATTTTTCTAGCGGTCTGCAATGTGGCTGATCATCTGTCACTGCTGTCCCCCTGGGATCTGTCTGTAGAGTCAATTAGTGTTTGCGCCCTTCTACCAATTGTTAGGCATCATTAAATCTGGAGTATTGAGGGAATGTGAGTCCATGTGCTGGAAGGTCACATGTGTACATATGGGTGCAACTCTCTGCTAAATGTTCAGCATTTTAGAACTTAAATGGTTTGTTAGCAACTAAACCCTCCTGATACTGGGCTACCTAAACACATAACATAAAAAGATATTTTTGATAAGGATCCCTTAAAGCCCTTACAGAGCCATAGTCATTCACACAGATGTTGCCTGATTAGACCTCTTCTCTGGACCGCGTGGACGTGTACAAACTGCAGTTGATTTACATCTCCCTGACTCTCCTGTTAGTTTTGCTGCAACTGTTAGTCGGGAAACCTTACATCCTTATCATTTATAGATTAAAGTACATAGGTGGATGCTAGGTGAAGCTCTGTTGGGAATTATGTGAGATCACCCAACTCTGAGGAGACTTCTTATCAGCTAGTGTAACTGGAAACACCTGTATTAGGTATTAGATTTATTACCAAGAGTTAGATGAGAAGATTAATACCACTCTATTAACTGTGAGGCTGAGGGGAAAAATAGCTTAGCTTAGCACAAAGTCTGTAGGCAGAGGAAAAGTCTGTCCAAAGTTAAAAGAAATCTGCCTACCTGCATCTCTAAAGTGCACTAATTAACAGTCACTACACCCGGCCAAGGAATAATTAAAGAATGTAACTCCCCATAAAACCACAAAATGTTGTTTTTACATTTCTGTTTGTGTTGGGTCAAACAAGTTAGTTGTTAATTAGTTAGGTGGCTAAGTGGTATTCTAAGCTAACAGATGCTGGCTGAGCTTCATACTTATGGACAGACATTAGAGTTGTATCAATCTTCTCAGTCTCACAAGAAAACAAATAACCATATTTTCTAAAATATTCAACTACTCCAAGAATTGTGACCAAGATATGTACTAAGCTACCATGTTACAGTTGAAAAATAAACTTCTCAGTGCAGTTCCTCTTTCTATCTTTGGCATGTCTGTACTGCAATTTCTTGTGACTTATCTGCCAACGTATGTAACAATATAAATCAGTGATGAGCTAAAATTTGCCATGCCAGTGAATGAGTCAGGCTCTAGTAAGCAGTGATGTCAAGTGTGATTCCTACCTCATACTCAAACTCCTCTGTCCTCTCTCCATCAGCTTGAACAGGGGAGAGGTAGTCTGTCCCTTCATAGTAATCCTGGTCCATTGTATGAAGAGAATGACAGCTGTTAGAGGAGAGAGGCAGAGGAAGAAAGAGAGGGAAAGACGGACAGGGAGGCAGAGAAAAAGAAAGAGGTGGAGAGTTGGGCGTAAGCAAGATCATTTTCCTCATTTTCTTTCAAATGCATTCAATACCTATAAGTGACAGGATTTCCTCGCCTTTGTCTTTGCTGGAATCTGAAGAATAAAGGATTTGTCAAGGGCTTTCAGTGCTGCTGGAGTGTGTGTGATAAAGGTACAGCCCCTTGTTAATAACAGCGTATCCACATAATTTGCCTCCTGCTTTTGACAGACAAAACCCCCCACAATGTACAGTGTAATTCTATTATGCTTCCCTCAGTCACTGAACAAAACAACATTGTAGGGGCCTAACAAGATGAGCAGCTTTGGTGCCACAAGAGATAATCATAGTGGACAAAAACTTCAAAAAGACACTACGTTGAACGTGTTGAGTGACGTCTTCAGGGGCTGTCTGACTCTCAGATTATCCAACACTGTAAAACTTTCTCCAAACAATCTTCCAGTCATAAACCAGACTGGTAAATGTCAGAATGCTTTACACTTTGGTGCCTCAATATTACATATTTGGCAGTGGGTGCAAAGAATACAAATACAAATTTACAATCTAGCCTCGAAAATAAGAGTGACAAACATTTGCTGTATCTATAAAATCTGCTGTATATTGGATTGTGCACCTGATCTCAGATGCTGAGAAGAAAATGTGAATTTTATGGGACACCTTGATTACATTTGGGCTCGGCCTGCGGCTATAAATAGCCCGTGAGCACACGCTGCACTGTGTTGCCTAGTTTTTTATTAGCACATTTGCTTTAATCACCTTGTAAACCTTCCCCGAGTCAAAATGGATACACCTAGCAGTTCCAATTATGCCAAGAAGGCCCCATGGGGATTTCTATGGTGATAATGTGTGAGATATATACCTGTGGCAATGATTTTGATCAGGTCATGTATACTACTTTATAGCTAGTCTTTTTAGTGATTATTTTAATGATGAGCGATACAGATGGGGCAGCCAACTGAAATTCCATTTGTGAATGTCTAAGCAAGTCTCTAATGACAAATGACAACAGATATTCAGAGAACTCAAGATGATTGTTGGAATTAATTATCCACTGTAACAAACATACACACGGTTCACCAAGACCGTCCTGACTTCCCAGTTCTGGGCTTATGAAGCTCCTGCATTGCTATTGATTCATTCCCAGGAGGTGAAACCCAGATTTTCCTTTATGCTAAACTTCTCTTGTTCACAGTTTACTTCTCCTTTGAGATGAACAGAATATAAACTAAAATACCAGAAGTGGAAATAATGAACCCTGTTTCTTTTGTTGTGTTCCAGGAAAACCTCATGTTGATACTTTAAACTCTCAAGATCTTTTTTTTGTACGTATGTTTATCCCATCCTCTCACATAGACAATAAAAACATGTCTTTGAGGTATTGTACTACCCAACATCCTGTTGAGATGTGATTAGATGTCTACTCATTGTACCACACGTAAAAGTAACTCGAGTACGTACATCTAGAGTTATGTTTCTGTAGCTGATTACTTAAGCAGACATGTGAAAGATAGTCCGGCATCATAGAGAGGGGTTAAAATGCAGTTTGTTAAAAGGACAGTTAAACTGCATGTGCTGTGTACTGAGCAGGGAAAGCACATTCAACAGTCAAACCGTGAATATTTATTTATCTGTAAATGTGCATTTCTTTCTGCCACTCAATCACAATTACCCCTAATGCGACTCTGTCTGCGCTGTGTTCAAGTGATGTAGGAGTAACAATTTCTATGGCTTGACAGATCCAGATACTCATGTATTGACAGTCACTTGAGGCTGTCATATATGACTACATTTTTGGTGGACCTGAATAGCTTATATTTGTTAACATTTTCCAACTTAAAGTTTATCTACTTAATAGGGGTGTGACGAGATCTTGAGACATCTAAAAATGGAAGCCAGTCTTGCTGTGTTTGGAACTGTGAGCTGCACTTTATCTGAGCTGCTGAAGTTAATGTGTGTGGATTTGTGGTGAGATTTGTTTAATCAAAAGTGTTTCATTTACTTTCGGTTTCGCAGTCCTAAACTGCATCCGTCAAACTGTCTGAAGGGGATGATGTTACTACCAACGGATCATAACGTAATGTACAGCAGAGTATAGGGCAGGTAGACTTCTCATCAAATGATGACGTTAGTCTTGTAACATTCTGCCTTTTTTCTGGACATGTCAGAGAACACATGATACAGTGGGTAAGGAAAGTATTCAGACCCCTGTAAATTTTTCACTCTTTGTTTCACTGCAGCCATTTTCCAAAAATCAAAAAAGTTCATTTTATTTCTCAGTAATGTACACTCAGCACCCCATCTTGACAGAAAAAAACAGAAATGTAGAAATTTTTGCAAATTTATTAAAAAAGAAAAACTGAAATATCACATGGTCATAAGTATTCAGACCCTTTGCTCAGTATTTAGTAGAAGCACCCTTTTGATCTAATACAGCCATGAGTCGTTTTGGGAAAGATGCAGAGAAGTTTTTCACATCTGGATTTGGGTATCCTCTGCCATTCCTCCTTGCAGATCCTCTCCAGTTCTGTCAGGTTGGATGGTAAACGTTGGTGGACAGCCATTTTCAGGTCTCTCCAGAGATGCTCAATTGGGTTTAAGTCAGGGCTCTAGCTGGGCCATTCAAGAACAGCCACGGAGTTGTTGTGAAGCCACTCCTTCGTTATTTTAGCGGTGTGCTTAGGGTCATTGTCTTGTTGGAAGGTAAACCTTCGGCCCAGTCTGAGGTCCAGAGCACTCTGGAAAAGGTTTTCGTCCAGGATATCCCTGTACTTGGCCGCATTCATCTTTCCCTCGATTGCAACCAGTCGTCCTGTCCCTGCAGCTGAATAACACCCCCACAGCATGATGCTGCCACCACCATGCTTCACTGTTGAGACTGTATTGGACAGGTGATGAGCAGTGCCTGGTTTTCTCCACACATACCGCTTAGAATTAAGGCCAAAAAGTTCTATCTTGGTCTCATCAGACCAGAGGATCTTATTTATCACCATCTTGGAGTCCTTCAGGTGTTTTTTAGCAAACTCCATGGGGGCTTTCATGTGTCTTGCACTGAGGAGAGGCTTCTGTCGGGCCACTCTGCCATAAAGCCCTGACTGGTGGATTGCTGCAGTGATGGTTGACGTACTACAACTTTCTCCCATCTCCCGACTGCATCTCTGGAGCTCAGCCACAGTGACCTTTGGGTTCTTCTTTACCTCTCTCACCAAGGCTCTTCTCCCCCGATAGCTCAGTTTGGCCGGACGGCCAGCTCTAGGAAGGGTTCTGGTCGTCCCAAACGTCTTCCATTTGAGGATTATGGAGGCCACTGTGCTCTTAGGAACCTTAAGTGCAGCAGAAATTTTTTTGTAACCTTGGCCAGATCTGTGCCTTGCCACAATTCTGTCTCTGAGCTCTTCAGGCAGTTCCTTTGACCTCATGATTCTCATTTGCTCTGACATGCACTGTGAGCTGTAAGGTCTTATATAGACAGGTGTGTGGCTTTCCTAATCAAGTCCAATCAGTAAAATCAAACACAGCTGGACTCAAATGAAGGTATAGAACCATCTCAAGGATGATCAGAAGAAATAGACAGCACCTGAGTTAAATATGAGTGTCACGGCAAAGGGTCTGAATACTTATGACCATGTGATATTTCAGTTTTTCTTTTTTAATAAATTTGCAAAAATTTCTACATTTCTGTTTTTTTTTCTGTCAAGATGGGGTGCTGAGTGTACATTACTGAGAAATAAAATGAACTTTTTTGATTTTTGGAAAATGGCTGCAATGAAACGAAGAGTGAAAAATTTAAAGGGGTCTGAATACTTTCCGTACCCACTGTATGTCAGAGATTTTAAATGTGCAGAACGTTTTGAACATGAGCAGAAAAGCTGCTGAAACACAGGAGCTATTAAAGTCCAGGAGTTTATAACTAACTAATTTATCATTGAGGTGACTAAATCATGACTCAGCAGGGATGATATTACATGAGAAAAGTTGATCACAGAATGCCAGAGAGCTGCACTGCATTATATTCTGCTATAGTTAAGTTACAGAGTTTGAACTGTCACCTACCACCGGAATTTTGTGTTTTTATTTTTATAAATAATTTTTAAAAATCACCATAATGCAGGAAATAGTGCTCAAAATTTTCAGATAATTCAGCATTAAATATCTCGATCTTGTGAACCCAATCTCGAATCGCGTCTCGCCTCATGGGTTAAGTGTCTTGTCACACCCCTACTACTTAGTGATACACTTAAATTAATGCTTTATACTAAAATAAACACTGAAATGGCAATTTACACAAACATTCGGTATCAATGGCTAATTAGGACCACTTAGCCTTGTCCTTTATTCCTATTGGTAAAAGGATGACTTGAAGGATATTGAGAAGCTCATTCACCAAGCAAATCTAATTTTGTCAGTATCAAGTATGCAGCTGGTTAGACAATTAATTTATATTTTACAGGCGCCTTGCACACTTGAAATGCTAATCCTGCAAACACTGATATTTCTGCTTCATAGCTCAATAATTTCTCACATAACAGTACTTTTTTTCCTTTCTTAATTACCATTAGTCCCAACCAAAGTCAAAACAAGGACACAACAACAAACTCTTTGTAGCACTAAACTGAAATCCTTTGTAATGATATTATATCAAATTAAATGAAAATATATCACTGTCCTCAAACTATAATCCCCATTTTCAATCACTATCATGATTCGCATTTATAATTTACAGAGATGTAAAAAAACTACATTCATTTCTTATTGTACGTACCTGTCAGAGAGCAGGAAGGGACAGACGTCAGGCACAGGAGGGGTCGAAGGCCGGAGCTTTGCCAGCGCCATGATGTGTTCAAAGGTGATGTCAGTCTGAGTGCACACATCCACCACATGGATTTCCTGAGGGGGGCCATGGGGGCGGCCGCTGGGGGTCCGCCTGATGACCTGCACCACGACGGGGTCCTTGGCTGTGCGAAAGGCCTCCACAGTCTCCTCATGGCTGGACTTGGACAACTCCTTCCCATTCACCTGCAGGAGGACAGGGAAAAATAGTTTAGCAGAGGCCTTGTTGGGCTAGACTTGATCTAACTGCTTCTGCTAAATCTCTGTATGCAGAGCCGAAAGGACCAGAGTTTTCCTGCAAAGTGACATTAGAATAAAAGCCAGCTAAAAAGCCATGACGGAAGGCAAGGTACAGCTAATATTACTTTTATTCTTGCTCTTACGCTCTTTATACTAAGTAAAACAAGGAGGTCTGAGAAATGTATGTTAAACTCTAATACAATGCAGCCTCAGTCATGCACCCTCCAATTATTTATGTCCATGATCTGTCTCTCTCAATAGGCAGTCCATATACAGTATATCCATATACTGTATATATTATATACATATATGGACTATATATTCAGTCTCATAGAACAAAGCTGAGCTCTACATCCCCTCTATATCCCCTCTATGACACTGTGGCCTGCTTTTAGAAATGTAACTCCTTCCAGCTCCCCAGCCTCAACCTTGATTAGCATTTAGTCATACCTGGATTTTGAATGTTTCTTTTAAATGGTTCATGTTCATTTAAGGCTGTGTATCTCTGTTGGTCAGTGTTTGTGAGCTCCCGGACAGTCTGTCTCAAGTTTGCTCACATTTATTCCAGAGCACAGCATGAGTACAGTCACACCACCAAATTAAAATGCATATTGTCGCAACAAAAGGTTAAAACTGTGACATGAGTGTTATGATTGGATGTGGTTAAACTAAATATTTACTCGAAAATCTCAGCATCAGATCCCAGCAATACCTCCTATATAGCCTGAACATGCAATAAAGACAATATTGTGCTCTCAGGGCCGTTTTCCCTGCATTGCTAGTACAACTGTACAGTTGTGCTCAGGGTGAATGCATTCAGAAAGAAATTTAAATATTTTCCTGAATTTCTTCTTGACAGATGATCAAGAAGAAAAATTTATGAATACATTGGAAGAAAATACACACAAAAACACTGTTTGATACAACATTATCAGACTGTTAAATCAAAGCCTAAATAGCCCCTGTTCACTCAGTCCATCTTCAACCTCTTCTTCACAAAATGACCTGGATTTTCTGGCAGATTGAAAACCATTTGCACTACAGCTGGCACATATAAAGAAAATCATTGCTTCATTTAACACCAGTAATTTCTCTGGAACAGAAACCATGGCTGTGGAATACCTTAGAGAATGTGCTTTGGTATAAACGCTGAAACCAGAGATTATAATTTAGATAACCACAAAAAAAGGGTAGACACAGCATAATTACACTTGCAGTTGTATTTAAATTTGGCTTTGGAGTGCAGCATTTTGCTTGCACGGCAAACTGAAATGTGTCAGCTGTGGAAAAATACAGCAAGGCTGGGAATCTCAAGACCAGTGTTTCAGAACTCAAAGCACAAACTCTCTCTATAAAAATATAAAGCCTAGTTCAGACTTTCAAACAAAATGACCTAAATTCATGAGCAGTTGACAGTTTCATTCAACTCCAGCTGTGTGTATGTGGAACCTCTAAGATGTAAAAGCCACTGGGGAACTCCTACAAAGAGAGCTTATATTTTCAACCCCAAATATTCCACCACTAATTCTTCACTAACACATGTTCTGTTATACATCTCGCTGAATTTGACACAGTACATTTTGAGAAATGACTCAACACATTTTGAGCATGTTAAAATATAGATAGATCCTGACGTAAAATTCCTCTGTAAAGTCAGGCTCAACAGGGATGTTTTATTTTTTTCTAATAAATATGTCTGTCTACATATTGCCTTTCTTGACAAGTCCCCATCTGAGATGTACATGACCAGACAGTTTGTTTGCATCTGTGAACAGATGTCCTTTCACCTAGAACATTATTGATTAATCTGCTTATTATTAATTTGATTAATCAATTGTTTGGTCTATGAAATAAATAAAAAAATGATCTTCAAATTTCTTATTTGACTTGACTAAAAGATATTCAGGTTAGTATACTGCATATGACAGAAGCAGCATTTGAGAAGCTGGAACCTGAGAATTTTTTTCATTGATAATCAAGTACGTTTTCAAGCAAAAGTTCTTCCCGATTATTTTTCTGTCCATCAATTAATCAGTTTATCATTTCACCTCCACTTTTGACCCCTTGGAAACATCTCTAAATGTATGTGCAGCTCCTCATCACAGGATGCATATCTCTGAGTTGTGATCATTAAAAAGTTTTTTTACACTCTCAGCTTGTTGAACTGGAATCACTTTAAGAGACTAGTTAATGTTAAACTATCCAGTATAAAGAAGACTAAAGATTGTTTTTTTTTTAAAGTCGGGGGAAAAAATCTATTGTAGCAGAAATCAATAATTTCTTGACTCCTCCTATTGATCTTGCAACCCTTTAAAGGAGGTCCAACCCCCAGGTTGGGAACCAATGCGTTATGAACAAATGGAAAGCCAAGACAATTTTAAAAATATGCCTCTATTCCGATGTTTGGTCACACACACACATACACACACGCGAGTCATCTAGGTTTTTGTGTTATACAGCGTGTGTCCGAACTTTGCTTCTTCTTGAAAGGGGCACTCAACAGTATTAAGGAGAAGAACTGTCAAAATTGACAATGTAGAAGCACAGAGTAGGCTCCTTATTTTTTCTAACATTAGAAATCTCCCTGCAGAAGTGCCATAGAAGATATACTATACAAAGACTAAAAGAAAATATAAACAAAAATTACAATGTAATAATAGTTATAATACAATAAGAGTGTTACTCTAATGTCTGGTTCATTCCTTTGTGTGTGTGTGTGTTTTATTGTTTTTTTCTTTCACATCTCAATGTGTGCCTCTAGAGACTGAGTGATGCCCTACAAAACAACAACTTATTTTCTCAGCTGTAGCAGTAGCCATATATAACTCCCTTAGCTCTTGTTGTACTCTGGCCTGCTCCCCTGCCTCCTGGTTTGACCTTTGTTTGTAGCGATGCTGCATTAATCACCTGAGTGGGAGATAAACTGGGTCAACACCACTCCTGTGGAACTGCAGGGCAATTTGGAGGAAAAATAATCGTGCAGTCTCCCTCATCCCTCCTTCCCTACACTCCAAACCTGCTTTTCATTCTTTTTTTTTTGGCCAGTCAGCAGGTACTAAATACTGCAGCATGTACATTAGAGTTAAGTACTGTATTAAAGAAACATGGAACGCTACAGTATAATAATTAGCTTATACGGTGTAGTTCCTTTGAATGTCTCTCTTTATTTTCCTGCTTGTCTCTCCCTCCACAGGCTAATCCTGGAACAGGGAGCCTGGTGGAAACAAAGGAGTTGGAGCAGACAAATGAGGCAGCCCATGGCGTATGACAGTCCCAGAGAAAAATGATCAAATTTCCCAGCTCTCCCTCTGGTACAGCCTGTCCAGTCCAGACTCCTCCTCCTCCTCCGAGCCTCACCGCTTGCTAGCCATATTCCATGACCATAGTGAAACAAGAGGAAACACGTCAGAAAAGAGAGGAGGGAGTGTTGTTTTTTATTCTCTTCACTGGTTTTCATGAGAGCCAGATGGAACAATTAATCCCCAATCAACACAGGAATATTAAGTAGCCTTAACTCCTGCATGAGGGACTTTACCATCCTTGTTGTGTCCCCATGGCTAATGTCTATCCAGCTAAACACACTGCTTCAGTTAGCTGTGTGGATCTGTTGTCCTATCTGACAGATGGGAAGGGTTTCTATAAGCCTGGCTGCAGCTTCTTAGAAATTCTTCAGCTATTCCAACACTGAAGATCTGCCTCCAGCACAGATCTTGAGCTTTACTCTCTGCAAAGTGCATTATCAACTCGCATGCCTAAAGATGCTGAAGGTGACACAAGAGTGAAATTTGAATGTGAATCATTTTTGCAATTGGCTTAATTCCCAAGTAGCCTTAATTAAACAGTATTTCTTGCCACATTCACAGTCCACTCTCACTACAAGCTGTAGGCTCTTAAAATTTCATCACACATTTTGATGTAGTCACACTAGCATAAACTATCCTCTTCAAGTGTGCATGCAAAGTATGCAAATACAGATTAATTTATAGACACATGCTGGTAAACAAAATCTGTTTGAAACAAATTATTTAGCAGCTGTAGTGTTTACCCAGCCCAATGCAGCTCTGCAAGTGCTTCACAGCCAAAACTGCTCCATACGCACAGAGTCAACATGAATTATCATCTTGGTCTGTAACAGAACAATGGTGATTATTCATGAGAGATCATTTGCTGTACAATTGGGCCAGGAGATGATCAGGTAAATGTTGCTGGACCAAGACACATCTGCTGGCTGTTTGCACGTGGATATGCAGCAGCTGTAGCCAGAAGAGAAATTAGATTTTATTCAAAGCCCCTGAGACGACCACCAGCCTTCCTACAACAAATGCAGTAAACCAGCTTAGCGGAGTGCAACGAATGGATGAAACTTCTTTTCTTTCATTCTCTCCGTGGCAGAGTCCCATATTGACAAAGACATTCAAAAAAATGTGAGCTTGTGACGCAGCTGAGTGTATCAAGTCTGCGCTTCAGTAAATATCACACATCACTTTAAGCTGTTCGGAGCTGTTACGAGCAAACAAACAGGCTTACTCGAAAACTTCACCAAAAGTCACTGTTTTTACAACTATGAGCCCACAGTCGCCTACAGCGAAGCACAATCCTGAAGGTTCTCTCATCTGTGTCCTATCTTATCGTTTATCCTCCAGGTTTGAGGACAAGCAAGAAAGAACAAACACGCAGCAGCTTAGCTCGCATCCTCAGGCATCTCCTCCGTCAGTGCTTTTGTCTCATCGACTGCTGCCTCCCATCAATATATCCAAAGGCAGAGGGTAGAATGTGGTGACAGTGGTACTAAAATGGGACCAGTTTATCTGTTAAGATGTCAGCTTCAGCCACATCTGATGCTGCTTCTGCTGAGGGACCACTTCTATGGGAGGTACAGACACTGCCGACAGCTTGCAAGGGATTACTGATAGACGTGATTGATGGATTTCTTCTGCAAGGAGAAACGGCAGCCTCAGGCAGTCAATGCTGATAGTCCATTAGCTTTTTTATGCCTTCGAATTAACTGCATACATTGCTTTATGGCTTGCATGTAGCACTTTGAATCTTAATTAAATGTTTTTGTTTTCAGTTTTATAGAGTTTATGCTGCGCACAAGGATAAAGTGTTTGTCTTCACTCATATCCTGGTTGAGCACTAATTTAAATGAAGAAAGGTCATCCTTTCTATTTCAGCTACACCGACAAGTAAACAAAGCTTTCAGTGGCAGAAGAAAGAGCATCAGAGGCTCATATTTAACTGGTGTGTATAACCTTGTGTGGCGTGCTTAACATCTGTACATGCAGCAAGCATCCGTTACACAGAGTCTGTATCTCCTGTGTGCAGTCACCTGCTGGTTTGAGTGGCAGCCTGTGGGGTGTTAAGTGTATGCAGGCAGATGGAGAAAGTGTAACATGTAGGTCATCCAACCTCTGGAGTGTTTTGCTTACAGACGTCAATTACACGCCTGTTGTATCTCATCATCTTTTGGGAAAAGGCAACACGACCCCTAAGCGTTAGGGTTCGGTCAGCTGTGTGGAGCTTTCAGATAAAACAGTTGGAGGAGAAAGGAGTCTGTGATGGTGCCAGAGGAGGGGGTGGTACAGTAGATGGGGCAAAGGAAGCATGGCCACTAGAGCTATGCTGTGAAGATAGAGCACTTGAAAATGTGGATAGACGGTAAACTCCCATTTCAATGTTTTTCTCTTATATCAATCTTTCTCAAGTCTCCTGGATAATTAAAACAAGATATAATGTGTTAATTATTAAAATTTGAAGGTGTTGGTAGCTCGATTTTGTTACCTTTGGACAGAGCCAGGCTAGCCATGTCACACATCACTTTAAGCTGTTCGGAGCTGTTACAAGCAAACAAACAGACTTACTTGAAAACTTCACCAAAAGTCACTGTTTTTACAACAATGAGCCCAGAGTCACCTACAGCAAAGCAACTTCCACTCATGTAATGTTGCCTGTGCATAAAATGAACTGGATTTGTCGGACCCTGAATGGTATCTCCTTCCACTTTGCTACTCTATTGTTTGTAGATTTTGCCAACTGAGTCTATGCAACAATAGAAGGGAAGAAGAATTAAATACTCTCTGAGGTAAGTCCAAATGTTGGAAGGAAATTTTTGATGTGAGCATGACTGCTACCTCATCCTGACGGTGAGAAAACAGCTTGGGTTCCTCTTTACACCCAAATGTCTCATTTCAGTAATAAGTGTCAGAATAAAATACGGGGGCATGGGCCGCTACAGTACAGCCTTTATGACTGCATAAATCCCTCTCAGACAGTCAGCATTACTGTCTGAGTGACTCAAGCAATGCTCCAGTGACATGAGAGAGATAGCATGCCACTGGGGAAATCTTGACAATCCCCTCAACATCTCTACATGAACCAATGTACAGGCCTCCTTTAACCCCTCCAACCACATAAAACACACTCCACAAGGCCCCTGGGTTATTTTTCACATTAAAGGCCCTACATGCCGCTGCTGCGGTTTTATGCCCGCAGAACATTTGATGAATTCTGCCAATTTTCTTCTCTGAGTACCAATCTTGTATGGAGGACTCCCTTTATTGCACAACTCGCTCAAAGTATATCAGCGCTCTCAATCTGCTCTAAAAGTCATGGTCCGCCTTTTTACATACGTTTATTATCCAATCTTGTGCCGTAATCGCTTGCCGCAAGGACAACTGTTATATAAAGGACAAAGGAAAGAAGAGATCTTAGCATGAACTCACCCAACACTCAATGTCAGAAGTGTTGAGTAGCAGTGTAGGTGAAAAAAGCTCTAAGCTCATTCATGGATTGTGCAATGTCACCATCTACTACCACTGTCATTACCTGCACTTGTGTGAATGACTTCACTGTAAGGACTGGACTTCAAGAGTGTTGTGTATAGTCACCTGGGTAACTAATTACTGTTTCTGTTGAGTAATTAATAATGTAATGTCATTACTTTTACAGTGAGTAATATGTAATTAGTAATTCATAATTTTTTCAGTAACTTGCCCAACACTGATTGTGGGTCACTGTTGCAAGAATGAAATGCTGCTGCTGGAAGCTGCAACAGCTTCTCCAGGCCTACCAGTACCTCGAGCATGACCAAAAAACACACAAATGTGCACAGACAGACTCACAAGCATAAAGCCATGCTCACAATGCTGCACATCAAAGACTGCTGGGTAAACATTTCTTATTGTACTTGGCCCTATTTGTCGGATGTGCCATGTTATAATATCCACAACAAACTGCTGTTCTGCTTGTGATCATTTTCCCATGAAATTTGATCAGTACAACATTCCATCTTCATCACTAACAGATTACGGCTGAATGCGTGATAACTGTACTATGCTTTTTTGGGCTGGATTATGAAATTCTGCAGCGGTTTCTAAATATGATTTGGGACTAGTGAGTGCTAAGTTAATCAGCTTGTTCAAGGTTAATGGTACATGCAGGGTATATTTGTTAAAGAGATTTGGAGATGTGCAGTTAATCTCTGTTCTTAATTTTTAAGATCTTGCCATCTTGGAGTGAGTTTTAATGTAAAATGGAAGGAGAAAATCTAATTAGAGTAAAAGCGGCACTTGGGTGGATGAATAACTAATGGATGAACAGCCTCCTCCTTGGTGATAACTGGTAATTGGTTTGGGGGGCGGGAAAGGAGTGGGAGATGGGGGGAGTGTAGTTAGATGATGCTTTGTGCTGTGCAGATCAGCAAAATGGCTTGGCTGGCGTGAAAAGATGTAAGGAGTAATGGTGCTATCCATATGCTGACTGGGGAAAATCAAGTGTGTACTGTCATGGAACATCTCCAAATGTGCTGAGAGTCAGGCAAAAAGGAGGTACGACAAATGAGGGTGCCAATAGGAGTATTTTTAACACTAAAAGGTGTTTAAAAAAACCCAACATACAATGACAACAGCATACAAGTGCAGCCACTGCTCTTCACTTACTTTGTCTACTGTCATCCTGTGTACAATACTTCTTTATTTACAGAAGAAAGGGAGCCAATTAAATGTTAAAGGGACATTCTAGTTTACTACAACTTGGCCATCATTTCTATCAGCAATGAATGAATGAAACAATGTACTCAAAGTATCCAGTAAGATCTGGAAACCATGAAACATAAGATATATACACATAAATGATCAGACAGGTAGGGAACAAGCTGAGTTATTTGCTTTCTTGCTGAGAAACAGATGAAAAGATTGATATGTGTTAAGTGAGCTATAGAGAAGTTGGTGGGAAGATTTTTCTTACATTGGGAAAACGGCTAACATGGCTCCCATGTTAGCCGTTTTCCCGCGTTTCCAGTCATTATGCTAAGCTAAACCAACTAGCTACTGACAGTAGCTTCACATTTAGTATTTGATCATGGAAGTTGGTCTGTAAACTGTAATTTTTGTATTTACAATTTAAAGTTTTTAGTAATTTCACCATTCTCTCTCAACTTTTTAGTAATAATTGCCACATTCCCTGATCTCCGCAAATAACTTTGTGAGAACAATGCTTTTATTACAGAGACAAATAATGGCAAAAACTAGAAAAATAAGACCCAAGTTGTAATGAACCAGATGTATCTTTATTGAAGACTGTCTGCAGATGAAATGACGCAGGTAGCATATGGAACTAGCAATGCCTTTGAATGGCAGGACCAGTCTTATTCACGGTGGCCTGGGGAGACTTTGAATGCAGTAAATTGTTTCCTTCACATTTAATATGCTCATCCTAGCAGCAGAGGCAATTAACACTGGATAAGCACTATTTACATAATGGCAGACACACTCGTGATCACAACAAAGGCGTCTCGTCTGGCTTCCCATTCCCTCCTCTCTTCAACTGGTTCTTTGTCTTTGAGGCTGTCACACGGTTGCCGGTTGGAAAATGAGAGTAGAGGTCAGACGGTGGCACGTGGAGCTTTGACAGTGCAAATGATAAACTGGGAGAGTTTGAAAGGTCAGTCAGGACCCCTGCGGCTGGCCACTGATCTGCCTGTTAGCCATTAACTGGGAGACAGTTCAGGTGGGGTATCAGGAAAGGAAAGATAGAAGTAATGAGGTAAAGGAGGAAAAAGCTATGGTAAAAAGATGGAGGAAAGAATGGAAGGAGAAAAAACAAACCTCAACTACAAGGTGTCTCCAATTCTAGTCTACCTTCTGAAGAAAAAAGAAGCTGGCACCACAAAACAATTTATTTTTGCACCTAACGTGTGGGGTTGCAGGCACCTTGTGCCTGAGACTGCAGTTTTTAATACTTTCCCCTGAGGTAAATAGAGTAATTGGTGTCCCGCATCTGTCAAACACCACAAAAGGTTTGACAAGAGAGCTGAACGGTAAAATCAAGAGTACCTCATGGTATGATAGCAAGCAGGTTTGGTCAAAGCTGCCAATGTCAAAGTGAACAAAAGGACAGGATTACTGATGATAGCCCAAAGCTGCGAGGGCTGAACTCTGATTGAAGCTTTTTTTGCACCAAACTCATCTTCAAATCTTAATTCAAACACTGGAAATGTTTCAGAGAAAGCAAAGCTGGGGCATGTCTGGCAGGTAAATGGCTCGTGTTCTTTGATGAAATGTCAGGTTTATGGAGTCACAGGATTATAAGGCCTCTCTGGTGACCCAATGAGTAAATACAAAGTTATTGACTTCAGAGCACTCAGCAAAGCTCAACACCGCAGGGATCAAGCTAACATGCTGCAAATACTGCCAACTGTTTGATTTTACAAAGAGCAGTTTCAGAGGTCCTATGGAGTTTTGTAGAGTAATTACATTCAGCAACTAACAATCTACACTCCAGCAATTAAAAATCCTCAAATGTAATTCTTAGAAAGTCAAGACAACACAATTAATTCTGTATGTGAAGGGGAAGACAGCAAATAGACCAGAAGACAGCAGACTGACAAAAAACAGGCATCCCAAAGTGACCCATTTCAGCTGAAGGACACATCAGTAAATAAGATCAAAATGTCCAATGAAAAGCAGAGCTGTCCAATTAGGATGGCATTTACAATGAGACAGTGATGAAGTTGCTGATGATAATCTTATCCTTGTAAAGAGCAGCAGCACAATGCATGATTAAATGGAAGGACATTATCTTAGAAGAGTGATCACAAGTGTAATCAATCTACTTCAAGGCTCCCCACTGTGTTGTTCATGGCACAGCGAAAGTGCCAGCGAGAGGTTAGGAGAGTCGATGTCTGCGGTTTTCTCTCAGCCCACTCGAGTCTCACTCCTCGTCAGGTCCCCGAGTCAATAAACAAAAGGAAGTGAGAGGAAAATTGGATGCAATTCAGTGCTTCCCACTGTGTCCTGATTACACGGTTGGAACACTGGAGACAGAAATGATGCTCAGAAGAGCTCATGTATACTTGATCAAGAAGACTGTACCTATTTACCTCAGACCAAATACAAGTGAAGGACATGAAACTGTTTCCATTCACACTGGCCTCGTTAGTCCTTTGCTCATAGATGGCCAAATATATGGCATGTTCATGTGACAACTGATTATAAAATGTATTTCTAACAGGGAAAATGTTCAAGTCAGCCTCTCAGTGGTAAATACAAGTACAGTAGGACAAGACACTTCCACTTGCAGATGTACAAATGGCAGAAATGTTAGTGATTTTACTTTGTAAATAAGTTCAGTTAATTCTAAACAATTAACACCTAAAATTTGAGTGTTGAGTTCTTCAACTCAGTCCGGGTCCGATGGGACCTCGTCAGGCACATTACTTTGTGTATATCCTACTGCAGATGCAGACCTGAAATACAAATATTACTTTTACACTTTTAATGTTATTATTAAGTGACTTTCAACATTAAGATTACAAACATATAATGATTATAATATATCCTGATTATTTTGTTCCTGTCTGGTTTCATCACAAAAGCACCAATCTGCTCCAAAATCATTTGTGCAACAGGCCATGACAGGTCAGTCATTAATAATAATTTTTTTGAGAATATATGGAATCTGTCTAAATCTGTAAGAGATAACATTTGACAGTTGACAATGGGTCTGGACGTTTGGTTAAATTTAGCCTTTAGCTTCATGGCAAAGATTTGGAGTGTTTGCCGTAGTTTAAAATAATTCTTTGCTGGTTCATTGTTCTGGTTGGCTTGCAAAAAAGGCTGAAAGATTTTGTCGGACGTGGGCCTAGAGGTTTGACAGGGAGTATTATGATAAATTAAACGGTAATAGAGCATGACAGGCCAACTTCTGTACTTCAGATTTCAATGACACAGCTGAATTCTACATATGAAACAAGACCAACTGGAGTCTCTACACCGCTGTCTAACAGCAGGGATCAAGTAAAATACTACAATGTCAGCCAGTCTAATCTGAATGTAATGAAACACCTGTCAAAACATGTTTGTGACCTGAAGCTTTGCACAGTAAATGAGCTGTAACATTACCTTGCTCTTGATGGAGAATACATTAATGAAAAATAGTCCACCTGGCATTTTTAATGTATGCAAAAGACAAGCAAACAAACCAATCTTGATTAAGAACACCTGGCGCTGTTGTTGTTTGAAGAGTGTATCCAGGAATGAGTGGAATGATTTACAGGCAATACACAGCAAACTTCCTGATTAATGATTCTGCCATCTCTTGAAGTTTCTCCAAAAAGGAAAAAAAATGTGTTGATGAACATATTGAGCTTGTGGAGGCACTCCAGAGCTGCACTTATTAGCTGGCACTTCAGAAATATTTTGACATTACAAGGAGCATGCCGGAAACCGCACTGCTACCACAGAATGTGCAAACGGATGTGAGATTGGGGGGGGGGGTGATGTGGTAATGGTATGCATTTGTGGTGGTAGAAATGATGGGGGTAGAGGGGGTCTTTACACTGTCATGGGAACCATAAGTAGGCCACGTATGTGACGACAGGGCTGCATGTTTGGTGTCCCCTGTTTCATAAGGCTCGGGCTCCTCTGGCTAATGGGTGTAATAAAGGATTGTTCATGCCAGCGTCCGTTCATTTATTCTCATTCCTGAGAGTGCAAGGGGACTGCTACAGCAATCAGCCTCTACTCACTGGTTAATTCCAAGGCAGATTTATAGTCCCACTGTGTAATGGATGTTCTGTGTGTACGCGCATGATTGCTACTGCGTGTACATGTACTTCAAACTCATCTTACCTGCGCACAGAGTCTGCTTTATCCATACAACTGCAAGGCCAAGATTAAATTTTAATCAGCTTTTAAGTGCAATCACAGCCATGGTTTGGATCCCAATGAAGCTTATACCCGGAGCCCACACCTGGACCATACAGGCTACAACGGGGCTGTCATCTGTCCTCACTCGGAGGCAGGAACAGGTCACTTGTGGATGTGTTGAAGAGGAGAGACACTCCTGCCAGACAGAAATGACATCTGCTCAGCCTCCCCAGCACAGTGTGTGTGGTATGATGTGTAATGAAGCCAGGAAAAAGATGTGAACACAGGAAGAGAAGAAGAAGGGACAGCAACATGATGTCCAACTTGAAGGATAAACTTAACAGCGTAATGTAACATGTAGCCATCTTCATGGGCTCTGCTTTTATTTCTAATGTTCTCAGCATGCTTTGGCAATAAGTTACTGGAATTAAACTCTGGCCCTGCTTGGAAGTTAATACTCAAACCAAGAACTGTTCATCATAACTGGTCAAGCAAATGTGCAAATTATTACCGCATCTGCAACCGTAGAAAGTAACAAACAAATGGACAAATAATAACAACCATGATAAGAGATTCCCCAATTGGAGATTAATAAAGCTTTCTAGTGTAAGGATTTTTTGGAAAAGAAGGGAGCAAGAATCAGATCTAAAAAAAAAAAATTAAATGTGTATCAGGATATTTAAGTGTTTGGGAGACTTATGGTTGAAGGGAGAATATTAATAAAATGAAACAACATGATAGAAAATTCAAGAACCAACAAATCCATGTGATGCTGTTCTGCCCTCTGTTTCAGTGCTCTGTACAGTAAGCCTGTTCAGTAGAATTTTATGTACTGCATTGCAAGAACAGTATAGATGCACTGGAAGCTGTTTTCAGCTATTGACAGGTTTGCTTTGCTTAGTTCTTAAACTGCAAGGTCACAGGTTACTACATTAATTGGTAAAAGTCTAATATTTTCCCTCTCTTCCCCTACTGTCTATTTTCCTTCTTCCACCACTAACAGATGCCTAATTGTGGCATGGCCCTGCCAAATGCAAGGCACAAGGACACTGAAGCTATTAGTCATTAGAAGGTAGTGCAGCATCAAAATCGTCCCTCCTCACTGCAGACACAAGCTCCTGAACTAGACACTGAGGAAGGCTGAGAAGTCAGGCACCACAGCAGGGTGTAGCGGACCACTTAAGCTGAATTGGAAGTTCTTTTGTTCTCGTCTGCTGGACGGTGTGTAGAGTTGGCGAGTGATTAGGTTCATTTATACCACAGCAGCCACTTGGCAAGGATCACCACTCCACGTGGAGCCAATGTAACACTAGTATGAGACCAAATGGTTCTCTGAATTGGAAGGCGGGGGGGGGGGGGGGTTTGGTGGAGGGCATCTGCTCAACATTTACCTAGTGTTTTATAATTAGATGAGCGCAACTGCTTGGGAGCAAAGCGTCTGTTCCACTGTGATTTTCTGATAACAATTCTATGACTTGGAAGCAGGCGGAGGAGGGCTGTAGACGAAGACAATTAGTGAAGCTAATGAAATATGAACCATATTGCAAGTTAAAAGAAATCTGTGTTTCAGACGTGGGGTGGAAGTTGGTCATGACAAATGCTAATTGGTCCCAAGCAGTAGTAGGGCAACCTGTTAAAGCCTGCTCACATCTGGCACTTTCGAGTCTCCTCTCTCACTCTCTTTCATGCATTTAATTCTCTGCCAAACACAAACATTTAGCACAGTAAGATAACAGCTCAGTGGGTGCAGAAATATAGTGCATGTGGAGACAGCATGACACTCAACAAAGAGTCTCCCCGCTGGTTCTTACAAAAGTCAAACAAAGTGTATTTTTAGGATAATCAGACTGTCAGCAGAAAATTTGACAGGTGTAACTAACAACATTAATTAACGATGGCCCTGTTCAATATAGGTGTGCCAGTAAATCATTCTACAGTCTGCATCCACACTACCAGGGCCCTAGAACTGGAACACCTAGATGGAGCGCAGCCATTATTAATTTTATTAATTACACCTTAGTTTAACATCTACATGTTTGTTGTAAAAAAGGTCAGTTGCACTGACTAGAACACATACATATTGGTGCATCTCAAAAAATTACAATATTGAATATAAGTTCATTTTCTTCTGTAATTTAATTCAAAAAATGAAATTTTCATATATTCTAGATTCATTACAAATAAAATGAAGTAATTTCAGCCCCTTTTTGTTTTAATCTTGATGATCATGGCTTACAGCTCATGGAAATCAAAACTCCAGTATCTCAAAATGTATTATAATTTTAGAATAATGAATTTTTAATACAGAAATGTCAACCCGAGAAGAGCTCTAATAAGCTAATTAACTCAAAGCACCTGCAAAGGTTCCCAGAGCCTTTAATCTCTCAGTCTGGTTCTAGTGCTCACAATGAACTTTTCCACAATATTCAAATTTGTTTTAGATGCACCTGTACTGTATTGGCTCTGTCTTTGAAAATTATGTCTGCAAAGATACAGTGACAACAATTTAACTTTCTTACGTCAGAGAGCAACAACACATTCCACAACAAACAAAAGATGGCCCATTTGAGCATTTTCTCAAACTGTCACCTCTATAGTTAAGGTCTATCTAAAATTGCACTCAGGAGCAATGGAAAGATTGTGGTCATGGCTTTTTTATGGAAAGATTGCAGTCATTGTTAATGAAAAAGAAATACTTGTTAGGAGAGAGGATGTGAACCCCAGTTACATTGAAATGCGTATGCTCATCCTTCACACTGGCCTCCACACCCTGTCTTCACACTAGTTTCCACTTTGTCACTAAACGTAAAGATTTTAACTCCAGGAAATAAATAAAATTTTTCATTTCATATAAGATATTGTGTGTTAATTAGTGAGGCGTTGATTTTGTTTTTTAATCTTTGGACAAACCAGGCTAGCCTTTTCCCAGTCTGAATGCTAAGCTAATTGCTATGGCCCTTGCTTTATAGTTAACAGACAGACATGAGAGGGGTATCTTACCTCTAATCTAACATCTAACAGTGCACTGATGTGATGGACAGGAGAATTATTTCATTCTCCAAAAAGCTATCTGTAAAAATAAAGGTGTTCATTACTGCCAACTAACAGAAAAGCGTATCTCTTAGGGTCTGTCTTTCAGCTAATGTTTTTATGGACATATGAGATTAAACTTTTTGTAATTGACTTTCAAATGAACCCACCTGTTCACCCAGCAGATACAGCATTCATTAATAATTATGCTGCTTTAGCAATTTTGCTAACAGGATTTGTCGCTGCAGATGATAGAGCTCCTCTTCTCTCACCCACCGTCTAAACTGAAAGTCACCTCTAGCGATATCCATGCAGGGAACAATTCATATGTTACCTGTTCATACTGATGGGTTGGTTTTCACTTTACACAGAATGTATCCCTAGTTTGCTAAATAATCTGGCTAGTCCTTGTACTGGCTTTTATTTATAACCCAACTGACCTGCATACTAAGCATAAATTTCAGCTTTATCCTAGATGCCACTGCGTAGTAATTTAAAAACACACACACTTCAGCTTTGAGGGGGCATTTTATGGCATAAGACGACCTATATATCATAGATTCACCAGGGGCCATCACTGAGGTGTGCAGTGTCGACTTGTCAGACAAAAGGCAGAGAGGAAAACGGAACTCCCTCAGTTGTGCGACAGCCAAATTCATTCCTGTACAAAGAACAAGCAAGTGTGATAGATTTTCCCCAAGCAACCAGGATATTTCCAGATTCTGTGTTTCCTGAAATACAACTCTCTCCCTTGAGCAGGGAAATCTAGTGGAGAGTTGAAAAAGCATGATATGATGTTTTCACATGCAAACACACACACACACACACACACACACACACACACTTACATAAACCCCCCTCCAGACTGTGCAGAAGCACAGTGTCAAGTGGGAGCTTTCTGCTTGCTCCTCGCCCTTTTTTTTTAACAGCGTTCTGTCAGTTCCCTGATGAATAGCAGCCCTCAGGTTAGAGGAAGTAGCCCATCCTCATCACACCCCCTTGTCTCTCTATCTCAAAACATATTCTATTGATTAATTCACAAACTGCAACTAAAATGCACTCAGTGTCTAAAAACAGACATTCCTTTATTGATTACCTCTGTGCTATTCCCTCAGGCACAGCAGTAGAAAACACTGTTTTCAAATGAAATTCACTTTGTTTAACTCCTATTTATATAACACGGTGGCAATTTAAGTCAATATCAGACTTTTTTTATGCAACCATACACCGTGCATACAACTTACTTAAATCACAGACCTTGTTTTACAGTTATATAAAGCATCATTTGCTGCTGAGTATGTTTGGCTGACACAAGCCCTTAGGGGCGTCACTGTGGTCTTCTGGCACTGATCAGTCACTGTCTTTTATTTAATTTAAAAAGCTCTCAGAGAGTCTGTGTGATGACAGCAGCCACTCCCACTACACATTTGACAAGCGATGGAGAGAAACTGACATGGACCAATGATGCTCAAGAGTTAGTGACGTGACGAGGACAATAATGGACTACCGCTCAGCACTCCGCTGACATTATCCAGTCTCTGTCTTGTCTTTGTTGATCTGTGTCACTCTCACTTGCACAATTCACCCCAGAGGACAGTCAGATCGACAAGGCCAGTCTGTGCATTCACTGAGACACATTTCTAAACAGTTTGTCAAGATTTTGTTTGTTTTTTTGCAAAGTGACAGCCACAGTTGTGACATTTGAAAAAATATGTCTATATGTCAAAAATGTCTCCCAGTTCAAATACATCATAGTGTATTTATATATGGATATGTATATCCATCCATTTTATATTGCTTATCCAGGTCTGGGTCGTGGTGGCAAGACACCTTCCCTGCTCAGCACCATCCTTTAGCACTTTCTGGGGGAACTTGCTAGAAAAGATATGCCGTTATCATTCCAGCATGTTCTGGATCTGCCTGCTGTCTCCACCCAGATGGACATGCATCAGGATCACATACCTGAACCACCTCAACATGCCCCTGTCAACACAACTTAATGGTGGTTCCTTACCCAGACCAACCAGCCACTATGGAATCTTGTTTACGTGATTTCATTCTTTCGGCCTCCACTCAGAGCTCATGACCATAGCTGAGGGTTTGAACGTATACTCACTGATAAATTGAGAGCTTTGCCTTCAGGCTCAGCTTTCTCTTCTCCTCAACAGTCCAGTGAAAACTTACATCACGACAGATGTTATACCAAACTTCCTGTCAATCTCATTCTACTTGTGAATGAACCCAATATTCAAAGTCATTCACTTGGACACAATGTGAATTATGAGTTGCTATCATGGTGGAAGCCATATTGGTCCCAGTAAAAGGCCACATTAAGGACTATCCAAATCATGATTTGGCCAAGATGGAAAAGAGCAGAAAAGACCAACTTCGTCCCAGGCAAGGAAACCAACTCCCCAAGCCAGGCCTGTGGTTGGGGCTCCCAGGTGTTGTCCACTGCTATGTGGGTTCAAGAAAGACAGAAGTGGGCTGAAAGCAACATGAAATAAATAAATAAAAAAGTCCAATGGGTATAACGAGACAAAGTAAAAAAAATGTTTTCTCTTTGAAGAGACTCCTTGAGATTGGAGACAAAATTGTAAACTTGGATTAAACCAATGCATTTTAAATTTATGCTTTATGATGAATGAGCAACAACAAGATTTTACAACTCAATCTCTGAATGCAACTTCATGTTGCTATAGAACAAGGAGCTGAATAAGGAAGGTGGCCCCCACTCCTCAGTGTGACCAGTCTGCCTGCTAGTGTTCAGGCTGTGAGGAAGGAGGCCTGACTGTGAGGATCTGGGTTGTGTAGGAGGTGATGGGCTGACTGCAGTGCTGCGGGGGAGAAAACACGCTCGCCATTCCAACCTCACAGAGATTGCATCTACTTTCTACTGTGAACTTCTGCTAGCTGCTGTTTCACAACAATGTGTTGTAAAAATAGTTTCACACGCCCATATGGATACATAAAATGTGTGTCTTAGTTTTAAAAATGGCACTTTCATTTTTCCTTTCTCCTATTCTTTCACAAACTCCTCCATATGAAGCATTTCTTGCAAATCAATTAACCCACAGACCAGCTTACTTCAGATTCTAATGCGATTGGACTTTGAAATGGATTTTGTAATCCAATTAAATTACATTTATGCTCAGGTGTCAGCTCAAACTCACCCTACATTGATGAGGCATTGATTTAATTTGAGAAACGCTGGAGTTCTTAAAAAGCCGTCGTGATGCTCTCATTGCAAATGCAGCTCATTAAAAGCAAGGCCTTTGGAACTGTGTCAGTGTGTCAGCAGCAGCAACAATAAAGGAACAATGCCAATCGTCACAGTAAACTTAGACACTCAGCTGTGTTCATTAAACAAACCTTGAGTGTTTCTGTTTTCAGGATGCAATGTGGCTAAGGGCTTGCCTTCTGGCTTTTGTACTCATAATCATAATCATACTTGATACCACTGGCTCCTCATGTTTTCTTTGAATTTGAGCCTTTAGGAGTGACTGTTAGATATCAGCTAATGTCACTGCAGCAGCCACATTCATGGAGCTTCTTATCGCTTTCCTCCCCTGGGCCTGGCCATGCGAGCTGTGAAGCAGGGAGGTGTGAGTGTGTGTCGCCCTTCCCATCAAACGGCTGTCAGGCCGGGCTTATCATGTGAGCCCCAGGGGGTGCCCGCTGACCTGTGGAGTGACACCCAGCATGACTGCCTCACCCGGGGGCTTTGTGTCACCCTGACACCCCCAGCGCCACCCATCCTCCACCCCCAACATACACACACACACACACACACACACACACACACAGACACAGACTGATCTCCACATGCAGAGACACATACCTGTCAGACAATCCACACCTTCTGACGCACCCCTCTCATGCAGAGGTTAAACTAAAAAAGTAAGAGCAATGTAAAAACAGCAGAAAGGTGGAGTAAAAGACAGACAAAGAAGAAAAAAGGGGCCTTCACTGAAAGCATCTACCACAAGAACTCGAGGCTTTGTCACCTCTTTTTATCGACTATTGATCACACAGGCTGCTCCTGCCCTGACACCATCCTATTTCTCCAAATGTCAGCAGTGATGTTAGAGCTGATATCTTGAGGCTGGCGGGAAATGGACAATGAACACATTGTATTGTACAGATAAGAGAAAGCCTGTGTATTCTGTCACCATGTGAAAACACCCACAATAAAGCAGATCTCGGATCCAGGAGTAAATGGAGACAATGTATTGTGTTTATATTTCCAAATAGTCCATCTAGACCTCAGTGGTAAACATTAGCCTAGATCAACTCTCGGCGGTATTGTATCCTGATAACAGGAACATGTTTTGAAATCATTTTGTTAAAGTATGTGTTTTAATGATTCCAAGCTATTTTTATTTAAAAACTAACCAAATTAGTTAACAAAGGTGTCAGCTCAACAAAGGTTTTCACACATTGTCTGATATAAAATGTAAAAGAGCAACACAGTTCATTGCACTGAACATCAATGTAATTGTTGTACATGATATTTTGCCTTCATTTTCCATATTGTAAAAAAGAATTGTTATTAATACTATGATATTAATTTCAAACATATGCCCAGCCCTGAGCCAGCTGTAGTATTTGGCAAAATTGTTTCAGAACTCAGTAAGAGTCAAGAAGTAGAAGCAATGACATCATCAAACTAAAAACTTTCTTAATCTTACTTTACTCTAGGTTTCTTAATCTTACTTATTTCTCTTAAAAGGTCCTTAGTTATTTTTCAATAAGAGTTTAAGACTTCATCGGGACTGTGTGGCAGTGGTTTGATCAGATTTGATTGACAGTGGCTTCTTGCTGGATAGTAGCGGTCGAGTCTTAACACTATCCCTGAAGTAGCCTTTTGTTTAGTCTCTTGCAGGTATTCGTTACCTAAATTAACTTAAACAAACACCGATCTGTGAGCAGTGTGCGGTTTGTGACAGTTTGGTTTGCACAGTTTAAATTATTATTATTGTTCGGGGTGCCAGGCCGGTCTCTCTCCTGGCAGTAAGATACAGGTTACTGGTTGTCAACGGTTTTTAAATCAAATGTCACAAAGGATGTACATCTTAAAAGAATGTACACTGAATGACCATAAAAGAAAGAAACACCACAAACTCAAAAGCTTAGTGCAAAACAAAATGTTGCTGTATTTAAAGATTTCACACAAAAACACAATCACAAAGTAAAGCACAATCCAACTCAAAATTCCTCTTAAACACACACTTAAACCAAACAACCTCATAAACACAAATTAGTAGCAGTTCATTTCAAAAAGCACAAAAATAAATTCAGTCCAGTGCTGATAGCGAGCAAAAATAAAGCTGGTTCAGTTTCTCAGGCACAAAACAAAACATTATGTAAAGGAAAAGAGTTTGATAAGTCACAGAGTCCAATCAGTCAGTCAGTCAGTCCAGTCAGTCAAAGAATTCAGTCTGGGTTTTTGCTGCTGGGTTGTGAATGTTTTACTGGCTTCCTCAAACAACTTGCACACGAATGTAGAATGATGATCCGATCGGGAGGATTGGTGTCTGATAGTCACAGATGAAAAACGGTAGGCAAGGGATTTAGCTACCTTACTTTTTGCTTTGTTCTGACTGTCAAAGAGAGTGTTGCTCCGGCCGCTTTTGTCACTGTTCCTCTCCCTCGCTCTCATTCCAACACACTGAGATTTTACAGGCAGTCGGTTTAATTGTCGCGCCATCTGGTAACGAATCAGTGTGTGTCGAATCAAAATGGGCGTTTCCGGGGTTTTTCACTGGTGGTGAAACCTGGTGATAATTGCAGGTGGTCACAAGCGACATGCAAGTCGGGCCGGGCCTCAAGCGATGTGACGTCAGCGGTGACAAGTCAAACGCAACACTTTGTGTATGTTGCGGCTTTTAAGTAGGCTCAGGGCTTGGTGGGAATTCTCTTTGCTATATGTTACTAAAATTCATGTTCCAGTACTACCTATGCTGTGACACTGTCAAAAACAAAACAAAAGAAACCCACATATGATTCCAATTTGTACATTGCTAAATTCTGGTTGGTGCACGAACGTACTGAACATAACCTATTTCCAATCCGGCTTCACTGACAAATCCAGTATGAAGAGCAGACAAAGCACAAATACAGACATTTCTCTTGTGAACTTTCGGACCTCATCACTCGTAGAAGGAGAGTTAACTCAAACTTAAAGCCCTGAAAACCTAATGTTTCCTAGTCGTTATGGTTGTTACAGTATTCAATGTATTTCTTGCTGAAATTTCCTCCCCCCCAGTTTACAATCCCCACTAATTGGAAAGAGAAGGGAAGATGCGTTCTCGTGAATGGCAATAAATTAATGAGTGCCCTTCTGTCTGCTTAAACTCAGATAATCAGCTAAGAGGCACCCTGGATGCAGATGCACAGCCCCCTGTGTGTATCCCATAGCTCTTTGTTTTCACCAATGTTTGTAGTGAAAAGCACAAGCTGTCAGGTCTGTTCTCACTCTAAAAACAATAAACACACACACATACACGCTCGCTCGCGCACACACGGACAGAAGTTGAGAGCAGAATTTAACAGCCCAAAGTCTCCCGTAAAAGCGACCACATAGATACAACACACGGTATACACACTGGCTGCAATCAAGCACAGACGCAAACCAATTTAGACAGAGACACAAATAATTCCGAGCATACACACATCTCTACGCACACACGCCTACTCATATTTCCATTAATGTGCTAGCACACGGGGATGTGTGTGTGTAAAGGGGAAAAAATGGCTGCTTTGAAATGTATAATGCCATGTTCTGAGTTATACTGAGGGCAACAAGTCATGGATAATAATAATGGGGGTAGAAAAATATGCCTCCTTTGTTTACTGGCAGATATGGTAACACACAAGAAAATATTTTATATCCCTACAGCCACAGTATCATGTTCTTGCCCAGCTTTTTACACACACACCACATCTGAGTCATCTTATGCCGGGTTCAATTCATTAAATAGAAGCTCTGGTTCACTGGGGATTAGCACTGAGATACTCAGGCATGTAGTTCATTTTCTCTGTCGCTCCTCCAGTCTGATTGAAGTTGACGGCCTTTGATCTTGATGAGCATGTGAAAGTAAAACATGCACTAAGACAAGGCTCAGTGTTACTCATGGATGACGCCATGCTGATGTCATCCTCATCCGACTTACTCAGAGTGAAATTACTTTTATTTCAATGAATTAATGAGTCGATGGAAATAAAAAAAAAAGCAAGGTGAATGAGTATAATGACCTCCAGGGCTTTGTTTGCTTCTATAATTGGTTTCTTGTTGTTTATGCGTACATTAGATGATAGCTTCCTTTCACAGCCCCTGTTTGAATACTTTAGAACAGCAAACAGCGAAAAAAGGTACTTCCACATCCGACACCCAGCAGTGAGAAATTTGTTTTATGATAAAACAGCTTTAGCTCCCTAAGGAAAATGGTATGAAAATGGTTTATTTGTGCAGCTCTTCCTTGGCAGTTGTGGTGAGTCAGATGAAAGAAATCAGTACAGACGGAAGCACATACGGGAGATAAAACTAATTTTGAAGAGCTATGTTCATGTTGGGTTGGAGAGGCGGAAGTCGGAGTCGAGGGGTCCAGAGACTTGATATGTGCCTGAAAAGGTCAGCTGGGTTCTTATTGAGATAAGAAACAGATGAAAAGGAAAAGGTCAATTCATCAGCTCTCTCTTAAATCCCTTCTGCACCTCCACTGTGAGATTTAGTAGACTGACTGATAAAACCCATTGAGTTCATGTCTTGTGGCAAATGTGGCATCATCTGTATCCGAGGAGTACAGCGCACATCTTTGGGGCAAAATGTGTAATTTCCTCTTATCTAAAAAACAATTTTATTTTTAAACTATTTGATTTTCCAATCTGTTTTATGCAAAAGCAGTCTACCGACTGAATGTATGATTCATACAAAATTAGACTATGAAATCTCCACTTACACAGTCAGCGTGAGGCTGTGGTTATGCAACACTCTCTACAGTGTCTTCAACCTGAAGTATAGGAATAGCATCAGATGCTGAAAGAGAAGCTATATAGCTAGGATATAAATACTGCTCTCAAGCATATTTAGATCTCAATTTCAGCCGCTGGGAACCCTGAGACAGACAGCAACGAAGCTCGCACACATCCATTTGTGTTGTTATCAAACATGGTTGGCTGACAGATCAGGCCTCTGGTTAGAAACTCTAAGCACAGAAAGCGCACTGGAACTAATGATAGGAATGTGGCTGACTCAGAAAATGAGATAAATAAAGTTCTTTATATTAGCAAGGAGTGAAAAGGATGAGTGTATATATCTGTCCCTCTGTCTGTCCATGTACATGTCTAACTGTAGCGCAGCAAGGCAAGATTATATGTCAGGCTAATCTTTCCTTAGTGGACACAAGATCAATCAATGAGCAAATTTTTTTCTCTCCTCCCCCTCTTTCCTTATTTCCATCAATTTTAATGGTTGAGAGACATCCTTCAAACAAAACATAATGGGACAAGAAGATGGATGAGAACATTTGTAGCTAACTGTCTGGAGAAGTGGTGGGGGGTTAAAGCAAGGTTCAACAGCTTAAATGCATCAGTAAAGACATCACAGGCACATGCACAGAAGTGAAGTGGACTGCTGGTTCCCAAAGTACTTTCCTCCAATCTGAATTCCTATTTCACAGTGGGCCTGCAACAAAGTTTTTTTTCACTGTTTTCATTAAAACATTGTTAAGCAGAATACGTAAAGAGGGCAAATATATAAAGAAAACAGAGTAAGGCCCAGCATGCTTCTGTGAGGAACACCATGAACAATATCAAATGTCTGCATGACATAAAATCACCCGACTTTCTTCCTGACAAGTATGAGCAAAAATCAATCAAGGCCTATCTTCAACGTTTAATCAGAGAAACAAATATTGTTCATCTTTTGTATTGATGATTCAACAAGGAGAATTTTTTGACCACTGAAGCTTTGGAAGTGTTCCAACTGTAAGTAAACTAACATTGTCTAAGCAGAAAATAAACTTTCAGAAGCCCTGGACACCCAAGATTACTCCTCTCCCACTTTGTAACTCTAGAGACTAAATGCAAAACCAATGCCCTTGCTTTCACAGATAACACAAATGTAGACTTCTCAGCTTGCCAAGCCTTTTCTCAGAAAGCCTGGCTCTTGTGATAGCTGTTCAACCTTTTATTGAATGCATATCCATTACACACATGGCCAGTGGCGTCGTAGAAGCAGCAGCAAGTCAGCTGTGTCCTCCTTAGACCTTCTCCGCTCCACAGGTTTCACATTTGGTGCTACCACACGCAGCAAGAATATCCTCCTTGCTGCAGGACCAAACTCCTGGGAATCGTCCTTCACCCCAGGAACAAATGAATTCCAGAGCTGCTTCATTTCACGTCTCTCTGTCCCGTCCTGTCAACGTGGTGACACTGCTCAACATGACATTGCTAAACTCTGAGATTCCATTACAGTCAGGCCTCCTGAGCGCTGTCACACTTTAAAATTCATGAACACGGCTTTCTGGTTTTATAGTTGGAATATTCACTAAGACTGTTTTTGTTTCCTGTAGACAGATATGTGTGTGTGTGTGTGTGTGTGTGTGTGTGTGTGTGTGTGTGTGTGTGTGTGCGTGCTGTGAGTGCCTCATGCTCATTCATATGCATCAGCAAGTTATCAGGGAGTGTTGTGCCTCATTGAGCTGGGAAGCTGCTTTCCATTTATTTCTCAAACGCAGCGTAGAGTGATTCTGCTCCCGCCTAATAAAACTTATAAAACTGGCTATGCTGCTTTCAAAACTTCTAGTAACAAAAAAAGAAAGCAGGGCTTATTGGAAAATTACAAAACAGGATAATGAAATATGGAGGGTCTGTATTCTGTGTCCCGAAGGATGAAAATCATTACCCAGCCACATTAGGAGTGGCTGGCTGGTACTGTAGCCATATGTATCAGCGTTAACTGTTGAGTTTTGTCATGTAAAAGGAGTCCTTTTGTTTTGATTGCAACCCTATTTGGAAAACAATTTTTTTGCCAAAAGACACTGCAGACCATTATTGCATCAACATACTCGCAGACTGCAAAAATCTCATCCTATCCACATAACTCTGAGCTACGCTGCGTTGCTCCTTTCATCAACATCTGCCATCCTGCTAATTAGCCCCCAAAAAAGCCACACATCACTGGGTTTCAGTGGTGCACAAACAATGTGTGACACTCATGAGGGCTCATGGACACAATGGGAATTACAAAACTCAGAGCCAGATCACAAAGCGAATTCTCATACACTATGTTATTTTCTACAAAAAGCTGGTGGAGAATGCAAGCTGTAAGAGTCTGGTGGATGGTAAAGAGCCGCTGAACCTTGGGTCAGTGGGTTCAACAAGGTTTCATCCTTGTTGACCAAAAATGAGGAAATAAACATCCTAGTTTTTCTCTCCCTCACAAAGGGCAATCATTGGAAGGTTAACTGCAGTAGGATCTAGCAGGAAGCAGACTGGAGCAAAGGTTGAAACAAATGTAATCAAAGATTATGACAGATCAGAGGAATCAACACAAAAGAGAAAGAAAGACAAAAAGACAAAATGCACAAGGATTGATCATAAGTTGGTGGGAGCTTGTGAAGCAAGAAAGAGAGAGAGAGAGAGAGAGAGAGAGAGAGAGAGAGAGAGAGAGAGAGAGAGAGAGAGAGAGAGAGAGAGGCTACAGGAAGATTCTTATTTCCTCTATTCAGGCAAGAAAGCTGATCCAAATAAATAAAAAATGTCAGCCCTGTGAGAAAGTTTTGCAGGCCAGCTGAGAAAGGTGAGCACATTTCCATGCACAACACCAGCAGCCGTGAGAACAGAGAGAAAGGGGGAACGGAGAGAGAGTGAGGGAGCCAGCTAGTCATAAATCTCCAACAGCTAGTGGGGTCAGGCGGACGGGGGAGAGTGTCAAAATTGTTTCTGGGTGTGAAGGGAAGGGGAGGAAGGTGCCTAACCAACCACTGTGACTGACTCCTGCTCCTCGAATCAACCTGCTGCAAGGCCGGTCAGTCACGCTGTGACACCAGAAAACCACTTCTACCTCATTTACATACACACATTCACCAACTGCATGATCACAAGAGTAGAGTAGCGAATGTGTGTGTGTGTGTGTGTGTGTGTGTGAGCAGACAGGCAGGACAAAAAAAAGACAGAATAAAGAACTAAGCAAGGAGGAGTGAGAATGATAGAAAAAACATGGAGCGGAGCGGAGAGCTGAGCAAGCTGGACAGATGAGACGATATGTAAGAAAGAGGCTTAGGTTGCCGGCGGTGTGAGCGGTGAGCGCAGCTTCCCGCTGTCACAACACACTTCTCCTGACCACAAAGACACGGTGACACACTTTTATAGCTGCAGGGAAAGCTTCACTGCCTGGAGGAGTCTCTCAATGTTGTCTGTCTTCCTGTTTAATTCTATCAGCAGTGTTGTTGTTTTTATGTATTGCTGTGTGGTTGCCGAGGGTGTACTGCTTGTTTTGTTGTCTCCGATGACATGTGTGAGCATGTACGTGAATATGTACAAGCAAGACTGAAAGAAGAGGTGGTTTTCTATGAAGTATGTGGGGTTTTTTGGAGGGGTTTTGGTAAAACATATAACACTTGATAATGTCTCTTCCTCCCTCTTTTCTCTTCTTTAGTCTTCTACACATATTAGGGAGGTTTCACCTGTTTGCTCATTTCCCTAATTTCCCTCTCTCCTTCCTAACACTTTCTCTAATAACTCCACCTTTAACGGCTTACTCTCTATTCCCATCCCTGTCTTTATCCTCCATGCTCTATATCCTTCCCGCCTCCCCTCCCACAGTGGCGATCAGAAAGTAGGTGCTGATGTTGCAGCTGTTCCCGCCTGAACCAGCTCAGTATATCAGTGGGTGGACAGACATGCCAGAGAGCTCCTGTCAACAGCGAGTGTACCCTGGAGACTGGCCCACTTGGCGGATACTGATCCCCTCTGCTAAACCACGAGAAAAGAAGTCAACGCTATTTCTTAACAACTGGCGCGGAGAGGGGCGCAAAAGCCAAGATAAGCACCAAGACAGCACTATGTTGATGCTCCTCCTGAGGAGGGGCAGGCAGTTTGGTGGCTACCTATTCATCCTTCATGGTCCCTGGACAGTCTGTTTGCTAATATTAAAACAGACAATTAGTGAATGCAACCTCCTTTACTGCTGATCTAGAAGCTTGTAACACAGCTTTCTCTGATAATTCACGCAATATCAAATCTGGCTGTTAATGTCCATCACCAGTGTTTGGCAGCATCTCAAGTTGCACACAAGCTGAAAGCTACAGGCAGTGGTTAACCGAAGATAGTTTACCTCCCCCATTTCGTCTCATCTAGTCTCTTCACAAGGGGAAAGAGAGACATTTCACGTCTAATTAATGCACAGGATGGTAGTATAAAACAGCTAATGAGGCTGTGATCACAGTAGCGTGAAGGCAGGCGCTACTGGAGGCGGGGAAGAGCACTACTCCACTTCCAGGAGAGACAGAGATTCACAGTTATTAGTCTGTCAGAGGAAGCGGGCTGATAGGGAGACTGGAGGTGGTTAGGTGACTGCTTGTTTATCGGTTCTGCTTACCCACAATCTGAGATACTGCCCTCTGCCTCTTTGTCTCTTTACTCATTAAATTCTCAGGAAAGCATGGGTTTCTCATAAAAATGCACATATATTCTGCAGTTGCGTCAGAACTCTAATGAAGCATGAACGAGTCTGAAACTCAAAATATGTATATTGAGTTGGTGTGCTGGAATTAAGACCAGGTATTCTCCAAGAAGTTTAACAAGAAAGCTACTCACAGTCTTACCTGCCTGAACAAAACTTTTACTGTATGTAAATATGTTCAATGACGCATTCTATCATCCAAAGATTCGGAAATTGTGACAAATACACCATGGGTAATTTTCTTCACGTGCTACAATTTTATTATTTATTTTTTAAACAGCCCATTCATGCAGCAGGATGAATGGGCTGCACACTAGGTGCTCTCTAAGCAATTCCTCATTGATCAAAACACATCTTCTGGTGAGTCTCTCTCTCTATTCTGCTGCCTCACTTTTCTTTAGTGTATTAATCCCTCATTCATACCTTTTCAGTCTTCTCCCTATAACATTCCCCATGAGGCTCCTGTCTTGGTGCAGAATCTCAAAAACAAGCAGCAGCAGCAGCAGCAGCATCCTAGAACTGCTCTCTGCACAGCATGCATAATAAATCATGCACAACAACACTCAAAATCGATGCCAGAGTCGGCCGTGCCTCTGCTCACCTGTGCAATCTCATACAGCAGCTTGTAGTGTTCCTCTCGCTTCTGTAAAGTGCACAGATTGCAGCCCATTATAGTCGTCGTGGAAACGCCAGGCGTCCAATTCTCCCCGATTAGTGGTGGTACGGACACAGGGGGTCACCCTCCACACCGGAGCGCTGGTTCTCATCAGTCACTCCTTAGCAAGCATCTCTTTCAGGCATCCCATTCACACACAAACGCCATATAAACAACCCCCCAGCTCTAAAGGAACAGAAAGCTCCAGCTGAGTCTAACAGATGAAGGTTCAGATTAGAGCAGTGTGGCAGCAGCTTCAGTGCAGTGGTTCACGTAGCAGCATCAGCCGGTGTGGCTCCTCTCCTGTTCCCTCTATTTCACAGACTCACACACACAGACTCACACACTCGCACGCTGGAGTTGTGACTCTCGCTCACTGAGACACTCCCCCCTTATTCCTCTTCGGCACATGACTACGCTGATACCAGCTCATGAATAGTGAGGGTGAGTGTTGGGATATTCATGAGGGGGGCGGGAGCAGGGGAGGGGACTAAGGAAGAGGGAGGAGTGTGTGAGAGCAGGAGCGCTGGTTCATTAAAACTGAGGCACAGTTATACAATAAGCTCCTTTGTGTGAGCAGCTCCTGTGAGGAGCTTGGGCAGGGCGGACTGTGCCGAGATGACACATGCTGTGGGAAGAGGTTTTCTAAGGCTTATGGGCAACCTACCTGCATCTGAGGCTGTTCATTGAGTGTTAATCTGCATTGTGAGTGGAGGGTGTGTTTCCACATAGTGTTGATTTCTTAAGGAAAGAAGGATTCACATTGGTTGAGGAAAGCTCAAAAGGCGAATACCTTTACAGCACAAATTACTGTTTTGTTTTTTTGTTTTTTACATTTTATGGACCAAACATTTTATTGATTAATTGAGAAAATAATCAGATAAATCGATCCATCCATCCACCATCCATTGTCAACCGCTTATCCTGTGTACAGGGTCGCGGGGGGACCTGGAGCCTATCCCAGCTGACATTGGGTGAAAGGCGGGGTACACCCTGGACAGGTCGCCAGTCCATCGCAGGAGATAAATTGAATAGATAAATGAAAACATTTTAATGATCACGTGGTGTGAGATGTAGCATTATAAGTTGCATCACAATACAATGTACGGTATTTCAGGATTACATACTACTATGTTAAAACCCCAATGTTGCAGTGCCCAACTATCTTAAGAGCGACATATGAATTAACACAGACTGCTAGGGATGATAACTGGCATAATATAAAAGAAGAAAAACAATTCATTGCATATTTATAACTCAGTAGGCACTACAGGTGTCATTGATTATGGAGGTCTTCTCAGCAAATTGGCAATCAGCAAAGCCAGAGACTTCAGAGACAACATATCAGTCGCTGCCTTCACTCAAACTGAGATAATTGCAAGACAATAGACCTTGGCTATTTTCTCCGCCATGGAATCTCCTTTCGCTAGCAGGAAGCTACACTAACGAGCAATAACTGTTAACAAATTGCCCTCCCAGCCAACTGTGGGGCTCACTGTGCGCAATACAGCTAAGAGTAGATGAGCGCTCATCAGCTGGCTACTAGGCATCCCACCCCCTGGGACTCCGTAATCCGATTTTCTGGGCTTTAATTTTGCTTCACTGCCTGGAGGCAAGCCAAACACAAACCTACATCATACAGCACCATTACGGTTAATACCATCCACCATTCTCCCTCTTCGTCCCCTCCATCAAGCCATCCTTGTACCATCCGCTCATCATCCTGAAGAAGCCATAAGGAGTGGGTTTTCTGCAGTTGCCAAGCAATATCAAATCCACAAAGTGCTGTTCACTAAAGTCTCAATTTGACATCAAAGGTTCTTGTTGGGAGACAGAGGAGCAGGGGTATAATATTGCATTTGATGAACAGGGGTGCTGTGTTTGCTTGCGGTACAATAGACTGTGAAGAAAATGTGAGTCAGAGACAGTCTCCTGAAATTGTATATCGAGGATTGAAAGCTATGAAGTGCTTGTGAGCGACGAGGACTGTCTGTCTAGTTGTCTCTAGTCAGCACAGATGGAAAATGTAAAACCATCAAGGGTTGAACACAATGTCCTCGCTGCGTTAACAGACAAATACTAGATGGAAAATGTGCTGACAGTATCCAGTATTTCTATATGTGAAGAAGTGTATTTGGACTTCAGGTCTGGATGGCCATCACTCTGTCATGTTGCACCCACTGACCCATAAAGGTTAAGATGCTCATTGGTCACCCAAATGGTCTTTCTCATCATCTGTGTCACGAGACTGATACAGTAGCCTCTGCCTGCGGTCAAGCAGCACCTCTTGATGGGACGTGCAGAGTGAAGGATGCTCTTTGAAGAGTGCATTAAGACTGATAAAGCTCTCCTGAGGTGCTTCATGGCCGTGGGTTTTTACATTGTGACGGGGTGAATTTACCTGAGACTGCATTTCCAATGCGACCTGAGGGCAAGATTAGCACATTATAGACACATTTAGTAAAACCATTTACCTTCTGACAAGGTGAAGTTGTACTGGATGTATAAATTGTCTTTGTGCCTGTCCCTGGTAGAGTTTTTATGTGGAAGTTATGTTAAGGCTTAATATGATAATCTTAGGAAAATGAAAGTAGCTATTGCGGATAATGTCTGTATTTCATATTGCCGACCACTGATTCTGTCTCCTTCTCATGTCCTTCCGACTTTTCCCACTGTCCTTTTCCTACTGTCCAGCAGTCGTTTATCATGCGGTCTGCCCTTTGCCTGCTCGGGTAGAAACAGGTTCTCAATCGTGTTCATTCTCTCAGTAAATGGGCCTCACATCGCTGGGCATGGAGAAGCGATTTGTTCTCACCATGATGGGTGTATTTTGAGATTTCTTCAATTGCATTTCTGACAAACTGATATTTGAGCTCACCTTATATCTGGAGGTATAACCTTCAGCCAAGTGTGTAATGTAATACGGCCAGAGTTGTAAACCCTTGTGCCCTCGAACATGCCTGCCTATTGCTCACACAGGCATTGAGTCTTTTTCTCTGTCTATCTTGTCATACATATGCGCAGCACATACACACATATAACAACAAAATGAGCAGCAAAAACACAACTGATCAAGATGCTGCCAGTGTGGAATATAAAATCACAATCAGTACCCACAAACTGAATTTGTATCGATTTCTTGTCCGGGGATAAATACTGCCGACCAGAGCTTAAAAGTTCGATCAATTCAATATTGCACTACATCTGGTTCAACCGTATGATGTGCACGCCATCTGAATGACTTTTAAAGTAGCTAAAACATGGAGTGTATTTTTCATTTCAATTCTGGCAGAAACTTTTCAAGACGATTGTGGCTGCCAATCACTGCTATTGTCAGAGGAGCTCTTGGCAGCGGCTTAGGTGAAAGAAGACTCTAGTCATCCGAGAGGCTGATATTTCACATATCGCAAACAATGAGATCAGTATTATTAAATCTAATAGACACAAAAAAAAGCTTAGTGTTGGGACAGAAAAGTGGGCATCCTCCCAGGCTAGTGGAAGAGATGTCTGTATCCCAGCACTTGTGTAAGCTTATGGTAACCTTGACAACAAACAACAGAGCATCTTAAAAGAGCTGGGGATTTAATAAGCAGCAGTTATTGCTGTGATTACTTATCTATGGCAATGTCTGTCAGGCATATCAAGTGTCCCTGCAGTGTTTAATACATAAACAGGTTTATTAGGCCGGCTCTGACACACCAGGTGGGCGGAAATCTCTCTGGTGTGAGCACTGAAGATTGCACTGCAGATTGAAATCCTGTTCACGTGAACGGAGAGCCGTGGGGATCTGAGAGTGGTTTGTGATGTGACGCGTGGCTCAGATCTGATCGGCCACTGTTGCTGTAAAGCAGCCGCTCCTCATGGGTATCCATGTCACCTGATTTGGGAGTAATTAAATGAGACCCTTTTGTGAATGAATCATCGTTGCAGCCAGCGACTCTGATGACACTTTGATGGGAGTTGGTCCAACGTGCACACACAAATGCACAGGTGGGTGCTTCAAAGCCAGCATGGCCAGACCGTGGGAAGCTAACCAAAACATCTTTCTCAGTGACAATAAATTATTAAAAAGGCTTGAATCTTTAATTCATGTGGGAACATGACCATGGATTAAAATAGCACATTGTAGGGCTGCCTTGCATAACATATGCAATGTAGCTTTTCAAGCAATCAACATAATGGCCATGTAATTCACAGACTGAAAAGCAATTTGAACTCATAATTTTGCCCACACAAAGTGTCTTTGGCATTATTTTCAAACCATGCAAATTAAACCGATTAATTAGGAATTACTGGGTTATTTGACCCTGTGATTCAGCATGTTTATCTAATAAAATGACCGTATTTATGTATCTACCTCGCTAATAATCTGCAAAGAGATATTAGTAACCTAGAGCAAGCACACTCCATGCAGCACAGACACCTTACACAAGATCTGGTTATCCCTGTCTGCACGAAGATGAAACAAAGCGCACATCAGACAGGAAGCTCCAGCTTCTCACTATCTGACTGTGAAAGTGCTGAAGAAGTGACATATGCCAAGCTTTTGGTTTAGTCAGGGGAAAATGGCAAAAGACAAGAATGAAAATATCTGTCTGTGGTATCAGGATGAAAAACAAGTCTGAGTGGTGCAGCTACGAGCGCTGCCTACACCTAGAGAATCAGACCAGAGACTGCGTCTGTGTCTAGGTGAATTACACATGATTGGAATTGGGATTGAGCGACATGACAATACTGTATATATTGTGAGATCATAGAAATATATAAACAGTAAGACTCATTTTTCAATACAGTTTATATGGTGGTAACTACTCGTTTAACATCTCTGGTGGTATTAGCCCATTCCAGGCAATGCTACAAATCAATAAGCAGGACTGTTTCATGTTAATATTGAATTTACAGGATTTTTACATCAGTGTGATAAAAGACCTTGGCCTTTCAGAAATGATTTTATAAGATTAGGCAAAACAGACATTCTGATCTGTGTGTTTTATCTATTACCAGTTTCTTACCAGGTACTCCAGCAATTATTATTGCACTTCCATGAAGTTGAGTGGCTAACTTATTTATATTAAAGCATCACAGGTTAAGATATCCTGACTTTTAGTTCCCAGTATGTTCCCAAAAACATTATTTGGCAATAACAAAGTTTCAACATTGCATCTTCATCAGGTTATACTCAACATGTGACCAAGAAGGCCCTGACTTCACCTGATTTAACTATACGTATGAATCCCAGGTCAAACCATTCAATTACATCATCAAGTACACATCAAATTATTTACAATTATGTACAACATGAAATAATTCCATATCAATCACTGGGGTGCAGTCATACAGTATGACTACAACCTTGGGAGATCATCCACCCACCCTTAATTCAAATAACATTTTCATCACACTTTCACTGTGCACCAATCTTGGCATCCATACTCCCAGCATGTCAGAAATGCATGTCATGTGTGAACCAAGTGTGGTTTCTGCAAATGAGCAATAAACACTACAGAGGTTTGACACATGTAAGAACAGTGACCTTTTCAAAGAGGAAACATTTGACGGTTTCACGCTTCAAGCTGCAGGAGAAAAGGGGAATGAGGTGAGCGCTGAGTGAAAGACAAGACAATCCTGTTACCTTCTCTGCTGGACTCTTCTGTCTGCTTTCATATTCATTCAACCCCAGGCTAGAGAGTGTGTGGCCCGCACTAACTGCTGCCATGAAAACACTCCACAACCACATGATACCCGTGACCCCAACACCACCCGTGTAGCAGGACACCCTCAGGAAATCCTGCACTACTGCTGCATCAGTCTCCCTGCAGTTCTGGGGAAACAAAGGTAGAAATGTCGGCTCCATTATATTTAGCCTTGATGTTTTAAAGTTCCCCTCAGCTATGCTGTGATGAATAATAATCGTTTCAGATGCATAAAGCACTCAAGCATAAATAAAGCTTAGCTGTGAAGCATGCGTTGTGTATCTGTAGATCTAACAGAGACACATTAGAGGTCCATAGCTCTGTCTGCTCCTGTTGCCTGAGGTGTTTAATGATATTTGCGGCCAGATACAGCCCCTCTGTGTGCTGGGCTCCACCCTTTTTATTATATTATCTGACATACAGTAACAAGACCATAGAGATCCCCACCTGTAGAAACCTCCACTGGGAAGGTGTAAATAAAAAAAAGGACTACAAAGGCCGACACTGAATCAGAAAAGAAAGGTCTTAAACTACAATAAATACTATGCTCAGGGACATACTTTGATAAATTCATAGTTCCAAGGTGTTTCTATGTTAAGGATGCCAGGTGTGGAGAAAAAACATAAACTTTTGGTGGAGTCTGAACTTCAAACCTTCGTGAATAATAACATAATAATAATAATAAATCCATCGTGAATAAAGATGATGTGAGAGATACAGATTTGCAATAAAGTCAACTTATTTGATTTTCTGTACCTATGAATTCCAATAATTGGTGGATCCAGAAATTTCAACTGTACATATATTTTGTTTGTTTAAGAGCAGGTAAAGGGGGTTAATAAATCTGTGTGATGTCACGGAAGATCAAGGTGGCAATCCTCACTGACAACAAGCAGCAAACATGTACAACAGGCATCTCATTGATTTCACACTCGCCCACTGCTGGCTGAGTACTCATCAATACTCAGTCAATACACCTTTGATTGTGGATGAGAGTTTTGTGTTCTTGAAGAGAGGAAGCAAATCTATAGAGACAATCAGCTCAGAGGGCAAACAGGTTGGACTCCATACCAACCTGTTCTGCTCCAGCTATTTAAGTCTTATGCTGATTCTAGCAAAATAGAAAACCTGTAATCTCTTATTGTGTCCTATGCAAGGCCTTTTTGTGGCAATGTCACCAACAGGTCATCTTATTTCAGGAACACAATAACAGCGCCCTCATGTTCTTTCCCAATGTCATGTTGAGGGAAAGTAACACAAAGTACATCCAGCAGTTGATTGATGAAAATATTGTACAATGGATGGGGCCAACATTCTCAAGCATGCCTTTGATCATGCCTTAAAGCTACACTAATCAGGCCTGTCTCAATAATAACATTAACGACTTATCGTACAATATACGGACATGACCGCGATAATTTTTGCTGACCTTGATATTGCCCATTGTGTTTACATGCATGTTTGTTTACATAAGAATGAACATTGCAACGTTTCGGCCAGCCATGCTGCTGCTGTCCTCTCGTCTGCTCTCTGTGTTGGAGGCAGGGCTCAGGCAGCTCTCAGCACACACGGAACAGGCAGCGACAGGTGAAGATAACATTTTATTTTAATTGGTTTTATTGGTGTTTTTCTTAAGACTATATAACTCCAGCCATTAAGTTTGTTGCGTTGAGTTGTGGCTGCGGATCTGATCTGATCTGATCTGATCTGACAATTCTAATGTCTGAAATAGTCTTAAAAATAAAAAATTCTGTTGTTCTTTGAAAGGGTGTAATTTAGGGCTGAAACAACGCAACGATGCAAATTCTTTTCATTGATGATTTGTTTAATCCATTTAACTATATGGCACAGTGTTTCGCACGACGTGATTATAATGGCGCTGTTTGAAAAGTGGAGGAAGAGAGAGAAAATAGCAAGGGACAAAGAAGAAAGTGTATGGGATTATTTCAAGCTAAAGAAAACAACAACTCTGTAATGATGCTGTCCATCCACCGTAAAATGAAACCTATGTCGCCTCGGCAACAGCACGACGGCATCTGATCAGAAAGCACCCGATGTTCTGCCAGCAGACCACAGACAAGGTAACAGTAACAGCAACTTTAGCATTTAACTGAAATCATGACTGATTGTCGAGTTGAAGGCTAGCCAAAGTAAGCCGTAGACCTCAGCTGAAAATGTCCAATGTTTGTTGTTCTCCTTTATGGGCCGTGAGTTGTAACGTCACAGTCAAGAGTTAACTGGGTGTCGGGGAGCTTCACCTTTTAACTCACCTCACCTGTAGCTCAGACAATCCCTGCTACCTGCGTGTGCTAATCCATCCTTTCACCCATATTCTTTGCCTTTATAATTGCTATCTTTAGAATAACAAACAACAGCTGTTTCGTGTTCAGGATCACTCATTTCGCGTTTCACATTTCATGAGTGTATTCTTGACAAAACGTGGTTTGGAGACCAGCGTCGGGTGATAGAGCCATTGTCAGCTCGTGTAGTGTGTGACCCCCTGTCACTGATCAGTCACGTAGTGTGAACGCCACAACAACTTCAAGACTCCCGTCACATGATGACAAGTTGTGTAGTGTGAACAGCACGGCCATCGGCCGACACTGAAAGTCGTGTAGTCTGCACGAGCCTTTAGTATAACTTGTATAGCACTCACGTGATGTTTGTGTTTGTAAAGCAGCTATCTGGTTGTTGGTCTGACGTTTGCTGTTTGACACACTATGAATTTCCGAAAGGAGACCTAAACAGAGCTAAAATGAGCTAATGTTTCTCAGTGTAAAAGGTTGAGTAAAAGGTTAGCGAGACCAACTTGCTTTGGTGGTAAAACATCATATGTGTTGTGTTTTCAGCTTATTCTGCATCCGAGTGGCAAAAAAATAATTAATGGATATTTAATATATATCCAATCAGCCAGCTTTCATTAGGTGTGTGATGTGTGTTTATGGTTTCATTCACAATAACTTCAGCATGTCTGCCTCCTTTGTAGGTCTACGGCTTGATTTCAGCCATATGAGTGACAATCAAAGTAAAAATCTCAGTGTTTCTTCAGCTTCTGGTATCAAGACTAAATCATAAGTTACATATTGATTGATAAGATTTAATGATGCAGACATTTTCCACTGAACTATCATTTTTATTTTCAATCTGTAATTTTAAAGTAATAGCACAATCTGTGGTGCATATTGGTAATATGATCTTGGTAGTAAAGTTTACTAAAATCAACTGATGTAATTTTCCCAATTGCCCCAAAGCAGCGAGGCAAAAATAATAAGATTTGGAAAAGTTGAAAAACAAACAAAGTATATCTCAATCTAGTCAGACTTTGGCAGCAGCACAGTAATTTGTTTGTAGTTTGCTCTACATCGATGCAGCAGCGGGCCTCTACCGGCACCCTTCATGTACTCTATAATTTGTGTTGTGATGGGCTTGTTCCCTGTGCTCCTCCAAGCGCTTCAGCTGACCTAGTGGGTGCACAAACACACCTTCATTTCCTATATGCTGTTTTTTGGTGTCTTGCCTGTGCCAGGTGGGAGAAAGTCATCGGTGCGCCTGAGGATCAGCTTAAAACCTTCACCTAAACTGCAATGCTCCACAATGAGAATGGCTACAGATCTGGTGGTAATAACAGACCTGCAGATGGATCACGGGCCTATTTTTCAGCACACAGATTAGTCTGGAATTATGATGATACCCAGGGGACAGAAATCTTATTTTCTCCCCTCCTGATAAGAAAACAAGAGTAGGTGACAACCAAAAGGAAAGAGAGGGAGAGGGAGATGTGTGTGATTTAACATGGTGTGCCGCATGCTGATGTGTTGGCACTCCAATTAAGAGGACTGGATCTGATAGTGTCTGATGGCTAATGTTTCAGTGGTGGCCACAACAAATGTAGCTTCATGTCCTGTAGCAACATAGAGTTTGCCGTGTTTGCATCCATTTGGCACTTCATAAAACCATGTTTAATTACACATGCTGTTATCTCAAAAGCTCCTTTAATACTTAAAACATCTGGATAACATGAGTGAAAGAGAAGCAAATAAGGAATGAAGGCAAAAGTAAGAGTGAAATCTGTGGGTCAGACCACACACATTTATTATTTTGGGTGGTTTATTAACTTAAACACCATCAATGTCAATTAATGTCAAAATGTCTAAGGCACTAAATTTTTTACAACCTCACTCCCTTGTTGCCATTTCTGGTGTTAGGTTGAGGTTCTGTGCCTTACAGCAATTAGGGCAGATGCTTTGGCTTTTGCGTCTTTGATTTGCTATTAGAAGACTTTTATTGCTTTTGTGTCCTAATCCCCTTCCTTCCTTCCTCCCCCTACCTCACAGCTCAAAGATCCCCTCTTTTTTATACCGTAAAGACACCACAGCAGAATATTATAAAAATGGCAATGGGAGTTTATTTAATGTCCATTCTTTGTCTTAACTTGTCACACACAGAATATTGATGAGATGTTAATAACTGTTGTCTTACCCTTTTTTTATATTATTTAAAGTTACATTTGTTATTTAGCTATATGTTTTTTTCTTTTTAAATTAGGCATGAGAGTTGGTATGAGGGTTCGAGAGAGGCTCCTTCTCCTTCATTGATGTTTACAACTACTTGGTTCCTCATGTAACTGCCTGGGGGCTGTACTACGAAGCAGTATTTTGACTGAGGTAATTTCAGGATTAACCCTAGGTTTTTAGTTCTACAACGGTAGTTGACTTCTCACCGGGGTACATTGCCATGGTAACTCATGCTGAACACCTAACCTGCTTCAACAGATCAGCGCTAAAAAGCAGCGCCTATTTACCATCAGTTTGCTTGGAAAATGGCATCACCATTCCTAGAGGATCCCACAGACTGTTTTATTGTCTGCTGTGGGTGATGTAGAGATGCTTTCGTATAGAGATAGAGACCATCCTACAACAGAGACTGAATTAAGCACTAAAGCCTTGTACTTGTTGTTGCACAAATCTGTCAAAATCTGGGTTCCGGACCCCGGAGTGGCCTTTTATTGTGGCCAGCCTAAGGCACACCTGTGCAGTACCCACTGATCAGCATCTTGATATGCCATACCTGTGAGGTGGATGGATTATCTCGGCAAAGGAGAAGTGCTCACTAACACAGATTTTGACAGATTTATGAACAATATTTGAGAGAAATAGGCCTTTTGTGTACATAGAGGCAAGTCTTAGATCTTTGAGTTCAGTTCATGATGAATGGGGGCAAAAACAAAAGTTTTGTGTTTATAATTTTGTTCAGTGTAAGAACAACCACTTATTCAGTACTGGCTGCTTTTAATGTCGAAAAGGCGACACACAGCTGCTGCAGCTGAAAGAATAAGGTTAAAATGGTCATACATGCCATAATAATACATTTAAGCAACACATTCATTTAATGGAATACACAAATGTAATTAAAGTCAGATCTACTTGTGCCCTTCTGATGGGGCAACGATATTATAAGCCTATAAATTCCGCATACACGCAGTCCTCATTTTTTGCCAGCTGTCTTTTCTATATGTGGCAGCTGCATGCTGTGTTGCTTTTAGCTTGGATTTTTTTTTTTTTTATAGTTTGCTCTTCGTTGGCCAGTAGACTTGTCCATGTTTGCGATTAGCCTGATCGCGATTGTTAAGGTTAGTGAAGCCAGATAATAAGAATATATCCTGTGTATGTTTAACAGGCCCCTGGTGTTAGATAATTATGTGTTCTAAGTAAACACAATTTTAAAAAAAAAATCAGTAGCTCAGTATTTCACATACAGAAACAACCAAGAGCTAAAACAGTTGGTCAACTGATAGACCGAAATCATATTGACAGCAATTTTGATAGTTAATAGTTTGTAATTTATAAAGCAAAAATACTAAACATCCTCAGTTTCTAGCTACTTAAATGTAATGATTTAATTTTTTCAGTACTACATCATTGTCAGTTGAATATTTTTGGGTTTAGAACTGTGAACGAAAACAAGCAGTTACAAGACATCACCTTGACCTCTGGGAACTTGCAATGGACATTATTCACAATTGTTTCACATTTTATAAACTAAATTTACTTGATCAAAAAATAATCAAAAGATGGGGAGATGTTCTAGGCTCTAATTTTATATCTTCATGTTGATGTCTGAAGAACACACACGTGGATTCTTTTGTGCTTTGAACAAACATTGTGGTATATACCATGAAAAACACTTAATCAAAATTTGCCAGTTAAAACTTCAATTGCACCTGATTGTGGATGTTATCAAGTAAAATAGAAATGTCCCTGTTGATTTGCAGTCTTGGACGCAGAACACAGAAACAAATAAACAAACAGGGTCGACTCTCTGCTCTCGCTGTCTGTTTCTCCAGCGCTCTACATCCCAAAAGGATAGTCATTGATTTTCCAGTTATAATCAACACAAAAATTATTAAATCTCAGATGACAAAGTGTTGGGGGTCCACAGGCATTTCTCCACGATGGGTTTTCTGAACCTGGTCATGTTACCATGGCAACCCTGGCTGTTAGACATATCTAATGACAAATAACTCTTCTGCACAGATTCATCTTAAAAATACCTTTGTGCTGGAGGCACAGCCAGGTTACCCCCACAGTCCACACACACACACACACACAAAACTGACCCCTTCATTGAGGTTTTCAGAAGTCTGGCCCACTACAAGAAAGTTTCAAGTCAAAATTTAATTTTAAATCCTTGTAAAGGATTTGCAGTTACACATTTGGTACAACAGCTGAAGCATCAAAACATTTCACGGACACAAAAGCATCGATCAGGACGGATAAACCACCGTCAACAAGCAATAAAATTAGAGCTCTAAATCTACACTGCTGACAAAAACTACTGAATAATCATATAAGGCTGTATTTCTTTGTAGCGGCCATCTAATGAGATTATACATCTTCGCAAGGTGTTTTATTGATTTGTCTGTTGTTATGCTTCATGGACCTCATAGAGCCGCAGGGACAAAAAATCTGCTATGACCCTGAAATGACGCATCACAGGACTTCACACCCTCAAACAAATTTGTCTTTTGTCCAGTGGTACACCCCCGAGGAATCAGCTCAGTTTATCGTTGATCAGATATTGCAGTATTGAACCTATAAGGGTGACCCCATCAGCGCAGGTCTCCAGCGACACACGAGGGGGTAAGTGACTGTGTATCCCTATATAAAGAGGGAATATGGGAAGTTAGATCATAAAAAACTCAAATGTGTCCTCAGATAGTCCAACTCATCATTTAATAAAGTCCATCTCAAGGTTTTGTGTCAACACAGGTCAACGTTTCCCTTGTTTACTTTGGTAAAGAGAAGGTCAGGGTGCACTCTCCTGCCAAGACAACGTTAATACACACGAGATAAATTGACAACCCCCTCCATAAGCCTTCTGGGAATAGTTTCCGCCTCACAGCACATGGCAGATTAAACCAAAGGGGAATGATATTCACAAATCAGCCAATGGTTATGAGGAAAGAGGCAACAATATGTGTCAGAGGGCTTTCCATCCTCTCTTTTTGCCTACTGGGTGTGCTGGGAGGGCCCCAATTCTTCTTTCAGGGGGACTTAATGCACCCCCCACCTGAAATACAGGTGTGTATATGCCACATATTGATCATTGCATCATTTGAATTTCAGATCATTTAAATTTTCTAAAGGCAGACGTTTTCTTTGAATAAAGCGAGCACAACCTCTATATTACACACTGAGCCTATTTTATTAGGACAGAGTTGGATTATGGGTTGTTCAAGTGTTGCTAGGCTAAGTGGTTTCTATCTGTCCAACTATACCCTGTGCGAAAATTAGTCTGCCCTAAAAGTGCCCAGTAAGCCCACTTTAACACACAGGATTTTTCTGCTAGCTCATATTCTATGTTTTGAATGCCACAGAATAAATAAATAATGAATATTAAACCTCTACTGACATCGCTCTGCAGACAGACAGACAGAGATTCATCTGTCCAGTGGCCAAGAAATATGGTGTCCCTGAATGTCATGTTGGAAGGTGATGAGCCCAAAAAGACAATTTGAAAAATGCTAACAATCTGATAAACGTTCTGGAAACCTCCAAGACACTGACAGCAGAGCGACTATGTGAGTGGAAAAAAAGAGAGGGAAGGCAGGAAGTTGTACTCAAAACTAGTATAAGCTTCACAAGTAAAATTGTATGTGTTACATAAAATATCAATATAATATACATTTTTTAAAAGTTTTTTTTATGATGGACAAGGCTTCATGAGGAACGCATGCATTTCCGTACACGTACATTTCCTCACATTCAACTGCAAGCAGAACAAAGTCCAGCCAATAACAGGAGTAGCTTGTCCACGGAGTAGAGCTGATTCTCTTTGAGATGGTGTATAGTATTGTGTTTTTATTGATTTATTGCCTACACTTTTTTGCTCAAAATATGCCTCATCTTCAAAAAACACGTTAAAAAAGGGGGGGAGGGTCACCTTTTAATTAAGGTTGTGTTAAATTAAGGCCAACTAACCTAAAGCATTAGGTGAGTTATTGTATGCGTGTACAGCTGAAACAATTACTAGATTAATCCATTAGTCCATTAATAGAAAATGAATCAGCAACCTTTTTTGATAACACTTAAGTTAACACTCACGTTCCAGCTTTTCATTTGTGAAGATTTGTGTTTGAGTATTTTACTACTAGCATGCTAACAGCACAACTGACACTACATTGATCTGAATTACGTTGAACCTCATGGTACTTGTCACATTAAATCTAAATAATTCATGTTGCGTTCACATGTGTTTACTTGCCTTGGCTCAGCCAGTTCTGTTTTCAATTTTTTACCTTATTATATGGTACATTTCCTATATATAACACAGGGATGCTGCTCTTGAATAGCACAACACAACACAACTCCCTTGGTGATTCTGCTGGGGAGCATCCTCGCCCCTTTCCTCACCATGTTCTGCTCCTCAAATCATAAAACTGCTGTTAGCTAATACTGTGTGTTTAATTCCTCGTTGTAGAGTTCACCTCAGGGTGCCCCTGCCAAACCCTTCATGCAGGAGATTTACAGTCTGCCATTTTGTGGACTAATTGCCCAGTCCTAGTGCAGGGAGGTCAGCCATAGCCAACACGGGAAGCCAGCTCACACACCTGCTACAAGCCAAGCCAGGCAGAGGGCAAACTCCTCAAACAGCAGGACACACCACACCAGGAGTCTCCTTGAGTTGTCGTAGAATAAGGATGTAATCACTTGGGCTGCGCTCCAATGTTTGGAGATACAAGAAGTGCCAAATAATTTTTTACTACTGACTGCATGTTGCAGGAACATGAATCAAAGTCAGATAAGAGGCGGATGTTTGATAGTGGAGACAGATCCGCTGCAAGCTCTCCTTGATTTAATCTAATCTTTTTACCTCGGATCATATTTGTGATTCATCTTCTCCTTCTCCTCCACCCATATCATCAGCCCCCTGTCTTCCTACATACCCTCCTACCAATCTCTCTTGATTGGATGAAATAGACTGACGCTCCTACCATGAAAACGTGAACAACCGAGCCAGTCTGAGTCTAACGCAACATTGTTCAGTGCTGCCACTCGATCCTCCTCTCACATTAACATGTCCAGCAGATCACACAGGTATCTAGCTGTCCACTTCATTGACTCCTCTCTTTGGCTCTGAAGAGATCAGTCCACTCCTCAACATTTGCTACACGTTCTGGAGTGGTTCTGCGGATTAACAGAAAGCAAACTACAGTTTTGCCTTTGTCTGGTCGTTTTTAATAGCTCTTAATGACTATCTATTAAAGGCTACTACAGGCTCCATGCTATTCTGAGCACTCTCCCTTTATTAGCATCAGCTGCCACCCCCATCATTCTGTGGATCCCTTTACTTTATCAGTGCTGGTGACCCTTCCATCTATCTAATTAACCACAATTTGCTAATCACATAGGCCACTTTCCCAGAGTTGTGCGCCCCCCGTCAGTGAGCAGGGACAAAGGCTCGTTAACAGGGCCTCCACACCATTACCCCTGAGAGGAAGAGAAGAGGGATTCCTCAGGCCAATTTAGAATCAAGAGCCATAAGATATGCAGAGGTACTGCCAATGTGTAATCTAGGCAGGTATAATGGCGCCAAGCCAAACATCCACCAATATCAAAACAAGAGTGTGTGGTGAAAATACACCTCTCTCAAAAAGAGAAGCATTATATAAATCACAAGCTGCAAAGTTTGTTGAGAGCTCCAACCTGCAAAGTGTGTGTGTGTGTGTATGTGGTGGTGGTGGTGGTGGTGGGGGGGGGTCGATAAACTGAATGTTGGCTTATTGCCAACTTGCTGAGGGAAAAATGAGAAGGTAACCAAAAGCAGCAGGTTGGGTTTTTTTCCCCAGCCCAGGATATTACATCACAAACACAACAACAGGGAACAGTGACATCCAACATATAGCCCTTTTCTTCTTGTGTTTGAGAATCTTCTGCCATATCAGAGATGTTTGTTCCAATCATGCTGCAATATCATCTAGTACGGTTTAGAACAACCAAAGGCACCTCTGATTTTGTTCATACAGCTCATGAAAGGTTCAAGCAATGATTAAGTAATTTGTCATCAACAGAAAAACTGATCAAAACCTTTGACTGTCAGTTAATCTTCAATTTATTTCATGCAAAAATGCCAAACTTTCACTGATGTCCGCTTCTCATATGTGATGGTTTGCTGATTTTCTCTGTTTTATACAATCACACATTGAGTATCTTTGGGTTTTCACCTGTTGAACAGACATAAGTAAATTGCAGTTGAAGTTGTGATTGTCATGTTTCCTGAGTCCAATATATTGACCAATATTCTTGGATGATTTTAGCTTGTCACAGATATATCAGTATCATTGCTCAGTATCTAGTATGTGGGCTGAAACTGCAGTACAAAAATATTTGATTAGAGTTCCACATGTTGACATAAATAATGATTTGAAAAAACTTGCAAGATAAACCAAAAACATATATACTATTGGTAAATAAAGGACACATTTATATTTGGAAGATTGGTGGCAAGCTATTATAGTTCTGTATAGTTTTCTTTTATTATAATTTATTATTATTATTATTATTATTATGTTTTATAGGGTGCATTTTATATATAATTTATATATATTTATATTTGAGTCCATTTCAACACCACATTTCAACTTTAATATAACATTGTTGTTTGGGGGTTGTTGTACATACTTTTATATTGATACTAATTTAATTTCCAGTGAATTGTGTAGAATGTATATTTTTATATTTGTTTATTTGTTAATCAACTTAAACAAACATTGTTATCAGTTTTCAATTGCTAAAATTGATATTGTTATTGTCCTCAAAAATCCAGTTAATGTCAGGCTCTACATTTTAATCAATTTTCTGACATTTTAAACCTTACAAGAATGCATAAACTTTTAGTAACATAATCCAATTCAATGAGTCACACAGGATGTGCACTTGTTTCCCTTTTTAATGTGTATTTCCATAGTTCAGTGAATCTGACACAGCGTGGCTCACATTAGTGAGTGAGACCGTAACTCTGTGCAGCTGCTCATGTCAGTGATGGGCATCAATAACCGGCACCAGGTCTGTGGTCCATAATTGTGTTGGAAGGGTCAATGTGGGGTCAACAGGGCATTCCCCTAGCCTGCCTAATGAAGGGAACACAACTCTCCCTCACACCAATACACAGCACAGCCATCTCCAATACCAGGGCCCATTGCCTGTGTCAATCACACCATCAGTAATTGATATGCAGTACAGCCCAATGGTACCAGGAGCGTACAAACCATCAAAATATACAGTACTCTGGCCAGTGAAATCATGCTTCGACTAATGCACCGTCTCATGTTTGTTTACGTGACTATCAGACTACAGATCTGATAGTCTTGATGCCACAAAGTAGGGCTGGACGCTAGACTGACATTACTGGCATTGTGAATCACTGACCTACATTTACGCTTATTATTTTTAATAATAATCTGAATACTATGTAATGAAACTGAGAAAACTCTCGTCAAGAATTCCAGAATCCTTCAAGCTGCAGAAATCAATATTTCTTTAACAATTAACAATGGGTCAGTGCCAACGTGTAATGGTGTCCCTCGTAGTGACAATCCCAGAGAGTTACTAACAAATTAGGACCAACTCTGCAGTGCCCCTCGGCTCTAAAAAACAATTTACCACCTGAGTTCATTATTCTGGTTTATAAGCTGTAACTTTACTGTTTTGATTCAGTCTCACAGCTCATCAGAGTTGTTTTCAGCCACAGCAAACAGCAATTTTTAACAAGCTCTGACAAAACTCCTGAACAGCACCAAACAGCAAAAAGACAAAGTTAGCAACTAGCTGGTGAACATAGTGGAGCATTTAGCAGCTAAAGAGAGTGAATATTGGACTTAATGTTGCTCCCTATCAGCTCAATTTCTAAATAGGCCACTGTTTACTAATATATTTAATTTATAAAGGTGATATGTGTCAATTATGTATTTATGGCTTGTTCTGTTGCCCCAAGATGGCCAAAAAGCAGTATACTAGTATAATAATAATAATAATAATAATAATAATAATTGCAGGCCCTGCATTGTTTTAAATAAGGAAATCAAAACTCCCCTGCACAGCAGTATACTGTATGTGAGTCGGGTCAATCACAAGAAATGCAACAGAATCAGAGGTTAAGTAAGGGCTTGCCACAAACCAAAAATAATTAGGCTCCGAGTCTGGACTGACTTAAGACTTCTTGATATTTAAAATCCTGTATTACAAGCGAAGATCTAGAAACACTTTGTGTTTATATTTTATCTGGCTAGCTTGTCTTACTGTTTTAGTGAATAAATGAGCTAGTTAGCTTCTGCACTAACTAGTAATGTGGCTAGAGTCTTGGGTTGCTCCATCGGTGATGAGCCAATTTCTTTAAAACTCCAGTTACTTATGGAGAAGCCATTGCCTGAAAAGAACCCTGACAATCAGGTCCACCACCCACCCAGCTCCAGCTCAGTGATGTATTACAGGTCATCCGTCACCATTGGCTGTTGTGAGGCAGGGGAGGGCCCAAAGCGCCCATGTGTCAGACATATGCCAAGGGCAGGCAGGGTTCGTCTTTGAACTCTTAAGTGGAGGTAACAGAGCTCATATTGGCATGATTGGATACGACTTGAAATGCCTTCAGGAGTTATTGCACATGGGAAATGAAGTTAAAAAGCTTATTTTTGTTGAAAGCACATCTGAGTCTGTCTTATGAGAGATAATGAGACAAAAGGGAAACCACAGAAATGTTGTCATGCTGAGATAGTCACAGCAATGAGTTTGTTTGATGATGAATTAATTAAAGGCAAGTAAACACAAGACATCTAAAAAAAAGTAGCAATATAGCCATGTCCAGATTCAATTTTATTCTGCCTCCAACTGAAGCACCAATAGATTAAGGTATGAGTCTAGCAGGAATTGAATTAGCACAAAGGGAATGGCTTTGGTTACATGGAGAACAAGCCATGCCCAATCAGAATCTATTTTCAGAGCAAGACGCTCCTAAACATCAGTCAATTACACTTTGTTTGAGCGGGAGACTGAAAAATGCTGCAGAGGAAAAACAACGATGAGGGTGAGCTAGAGGGAAAATGGCAAGAGTAAAAATGAACAAGATAGTGAGGATGGATGGGGGGGCAAGAGAGATGGAGATGGAGGGAGGGCAGTGAACAGGAGTGGAAATGGAGGTGGCATGGTGAGACAGTGAAAGAGAATTAGAGAGAATATTTGAGAGAAATATGGCTACATGTGTCAGCAAGCAGCCCAAGACGTCAGCATTGTGTAAAATAACCTGTCCAATTACAAAGAGAGACTGCTCACCTTTCTATCTGGGAACATCCAGTTTTATTCCCCTTCTCTCTCCTCATATATACATCTCCTGTACATATTTAGATGCAGTCATATATTGCCTCTGATAATGTGATTCCAGAAAATAGATTGAAATTGTTCACTGTCTTTTATAAAGATGAATGGTTCTGTCAATATCCTATGGCTGGATAACGTTAGCTCACCACACAGCATGTCTTTCCATTCTCCTGCAAAAATGGTGTTTAATGCTTCCCTGAGAATGTATGGCTGATGCTGTTTCCATTATCCATTTAACAGCCTCTAAAAGGAGGATTTATTTCTGTAAATTAGCTCCTGTATAACATGATTGTATCATGGATCATAAACTTTAAGTCAATACGGCATGAGGATACCGTTGTAGAGAGAAAATACCTAACTGACTCTTTCCCTCCTGCTTGCACAGTACCCGGCAGGCCCGGCCGAGGCGATGGCAGCTGTTCCTTGTAGAACTTCATCATATCCTTCCGCCTTTTCTACAAGGCTCCCCAATGTCCCACAGTAGCCATTTGCTCATCAGCCTATTACTTTCAATAGGGGTTGGAGTAATTGGCTATTTCACACATGTAAGGGTTGAGCTGGCAGAGGGTAAAGGCCAGGCAACCAGGCTGTCAGTGTCCTGCACCACAGTCATCCATCAATTATTATCATGAGGCACAAGGAAAGCCACTGCCGCTTTGAGCCAGCACTTTGTCAAACCTTATCCAGGGCTCCCTGGTTAATCCATTAACGTGTGAGCTTAACGGTGTGGGTGTACTTCACTGTGTACTGTGTATCTGCTTGAGTGCTTGTGAGTTTGTAGATTTAACAAGATATATAACATTAAAATATATCAAGTATGCTTTGGCATAATATATAGAGTGTAAAGGCTAATGCCAATATGATAGAGAGCTGTGACCACCAGTGAGCCAAAGCTTTGCAGTGAAGATAGCTTTTCTTGATGTGTGATCTATCACCTTGCTTGTTTTTACTTTTAACAATCTCCATCAGCATTGGAAACTTGTAGAAGAAAACACAAGCACCTACAGCATAGCTGGCCAATAACACTTTGGTTAGGCTCTGAGATACCACCTATGTAGCTTTAGCCCCCAGTTACATTTTTAAGGGGTATACGTCAGCTATGGTGGCTACGCCGTAACCCTTAAATGCATAACTATAAATCCACCTTTAGTCCCTAAAATCATCACACTCCATATTAGGATATCGGGCAGTAAATGACATCAGCAGGAGGTGATGACACAAGGGGGTCGTATTCCTGGCCTGCACTACTAATGTCTCTGATAATGGTGTGAGTGAACAAATGAAAGATGAAGAAGAAAGTAAAGCAAGAAAACAGTACAACAGATGGGTTCTAATTGTTGTCTCAGCCTACAGAATCAGGAGAGAAGCTGGTTGGCAGGTTTTCTGACTGTGCTACAACACAGCCTGTTCCTGGACACCAATGAAACAGCTCATCTGGGGAACGAAGAATGTTCTTTATCTGGATTATTCATTCACATTCACTGTGATGTTGATTTACATGCAACAGCTCCAGGAAGCATGCAAACTGCTACAGTACAGTACAGTAACCACTGTCTAAACAGCACATACACCGTATTACTGCATTTCCTGCTCCAACAAAATGTTTATTCATTAATTCAACCATATAATCTGCTGACATCCTACTTGAGAAACAAGGCATATTTTTTTAATGCTTTTTAATTTAATGCTGCGACGGAACACAATGTTGCATGGATCTTAATATTCATAAAAGGCAATGAGTCACTCTCTTTGCTCCTGCCATCTCTCCATCTCTGTCTGCAGTAAAAACTGGGGGTGAAGATAAAGGAGGGCAGGCTGCTGGTTGGTTGGCTAGTTTGCAGTCTGGGTCCCTGCTGACAGGTTGTGATAGGTGTCATCTATCACCAATGAAAAGGCCTGAGGGCTCACCACACCAATCACACTAGTGCCAGATGTTACAGCCAAAGCACTGCACACATAGGCACATACACAAACATAAATCACACACCAACAAACAACCTGACACTCAAACACATGCAAAAAGAGGCCATTGTTATTCAAAATGAAACCATATGTATACACTGATGCATGGGCAAAGTCATATATAATTGTGTTTTTTCTTTCACAAAGACATTGAGGACACAGAATATGAAGAGCAAATTGTAGAATAACGCAGTGAATAACAAAGCACAATTAAAGCTGCAAGCAGCGTTGGGCGGGCCCTCGCACTTGTAAGCGCGTCCGCGCGTGAGCCGGCCGAGTTGCACATTCTGGAGCTCTGCCGGTGCGGCTGTGAATTTCCTACGCGGTTCCGACACCGCATGAATGTGCTATATGTCAGTTCCTGTGTCCCCTATGTGGAGCTACATAGCACTTGCCGCTATGAATATAAATCGGTATTGGCGTGTAGATGTCTGCGGGGTGGGAGAGTTATCAAGCACGTAAAGTTTGTTTCAGATGTGACCATGTACACTGAACAATAATGTACACAAACAATAAAATAAATTCCTTGCCTTGTTGTTTATGTGTACATACAGAGGAAGAATGTGAGAACAGCACACATTTCATCGTTACTGTGTGTTAGAGCATGGGAGAACAGTGGATACTTTTAATACAGCCCACACCCCTAATACTGTGTAACTATAACAAGTAGAGAACAGAAGAAAAAGATGTTCTTTCTTTACAACTGTCTGCATAGCTTATTCATATTGTGTAATGAATGAAAATAAATAGGCCTACTAGGCTCCTCTCTACTTTGACATTTAAGATTAGCTTGTTTGATCCACCTTCATACACATGTGACATTACTGTACAACTTGAGAAAGGTGAGTTGTTTTCTGCTCCAGCCTGCCTAAAAGAAAAGCGTTTTTGGGATGAAATGGACTTTATTAGCTGCTGCAGTGCAGGATGAACTCAGAATAGACCCATTTCTCACCTTATTATTCTAAATCATGCAACGAAGAAGAAGAAATGCATAAGAAATCCTGGGACAAAATCTGTCCACAAATACTGTACAGCATGTAGTCTGATGAACAAGACTTGTGTTATAGCTGACTTGGGCAGTGAAATGTTTAATTTTTTTAATTCATGTGGTCATAGTTGTCCACAACTCAAATCAGAATATAAGAAGAAATGTTTTATACCACCTCAAGAAGGCTTCCTATCAGAAAGGTAGGAAGGTATTTCAAATGTACAACTGCAGTACTTAAATCTAAGTAAAGTAATTTCCCTGACATTTTTGTGTTACTTTACTTTTAATAGACCCATGTAAGAGGTTTTATACTTCCTGTGAGTATAATCCAATCAATCTTATTTTCATACTGTATATCCGTTGTGTAATTTGATAAATTGTGTTGTATGTCGTGCTCGCATCTCAGAGAAGACTCTGACTGCAACATGCGTCTTTGTAAAGAGAGAAACAGACAGAAAAAGTCTCTAACTCTGCCTGTCAGCTCGCTCTGCTCCGTTAAAACTGAATTTACCATACAGAATTGAATACGAGTGCACTCCAGATTTAGCTGCAGCCAGCTGACCGTGTGCTTCTCCCTATACCGCAGGTCTGTGTCCATGCATGCAGCAAACTGAAAGCACTGTCTGTCGGTGCTTCTACGTGAAAAGAGAAGGAAGACATTGCTGGTAGTATTGTCTTCAGAGTTGTTAAACACCTCAGCGCACTGAAGGAAGCCATCTGACTGTGTGAGGGGCAAGATCGTTGATGTCTGCAGGCAGAGTAGGAGCTCTCCTGTCTGACTGGTCCACCAATAGCAGAGAAGATGACCCCTTGAGACACAGCCCCTCCTCATTTGCATAGTGAGGCAGAAATGCATACAAAAATTTAAGACAGGCAGAAATAAATACCATGGGTGAAAATAAATAAGGTAAATAAATACAAAGGAAGAATAAAACAGACAAAATATTAAAACACACACATAAATAAATACATTAAAAAAATTAGTAATAAATAAAGTTGAATAAACAAATAAGATAATTATAACAAAGGTGAATAAGTAAAGGCACTAATTAAATATATACATTTATGTCTCCTTGTATAATTTAATTACTACCTACATTTATTTATTTACTTAATTTTTTTGTGTATTTAATTGGATGCTTATTTATTTATTGAGCATTTATTTATTTCTGTATTTATTTCTGACTGTGTCAGGATCGGTCCTCCATAGCGGGGTGGGAGAGTTATCAAGCACGTAAAGTTTGGTTCAGATGTGAGCATGTACACTGAAGTTACAACAACTTCCTGTGTCATGGCGAAGACTTGATCTCTGACGCCACGCCACGGACACACCCATTGACGAAAACTCGCAAATAGCACAACTTTTCATCTTCAATGCCTTTAGAAGGCACAGCACAAATTTGAAGTCGGTCGGACTAAATCCCTAGGAGGAGTTCGTTAAAGTACGAAGTGTGTAAATCATCCAAAATTTGACGTAAAATTCAAAATGGCCGACTTCCTGTTGATTTTAGGGCATCGCTCCAAGAGGCTTTTTTGTGCGTCTGGACAAGATACACGTACCACAGAAAATTCGTGCACGTAGGTAAACGTGCGGCGGGGGCTGCTTCGTTAAAAGTCACTTCCTGTTGCCAGTAGGTGGCGCTATGACTGTCTGTGAATGTGAGCATGTACATGTGTTCAGGGCGGGACTCTCATCCTACATGTACAGTTTGGTCCAGATGTGAGCATGTACACTGAAGTTACGACAACTTCCGTGTCATGGCGAAGAGCTGATATTTGACGCCACGTCACGGACACGCCCATTGACGAAAACTTGCAAATAGCACAACTTTTCATCTTCAATGCCTTTAGAAGGCACAGCACAAATTTGAGGTCGGTCGGACTAAATCCCTAGGAGGAGTTCGTTAAAGTACGAAGTGTGTAAATCATCCAAAATTTGACGTAAAATTCAAAATGGCCGACTTCCTGTTGATTTTAGGGCATCGCTCCAAGAGGCTTTTTTGTGCGTCTGGACAAGATACACGTACCACAGAAAATTCGTGCACGTAGGTAAAACGTGCGGCGGGGGCTGCTTCGTTAAAAGTCACTTCCTGTTGCCAGCAGGTGGCGCTATGACTGTCTGTGAATGTCGGCATGTACATGTGTTCAGGGCGGGACTCTCATCCTACATGTACAGTTTGGTCCAGATGTGAGCATGTACACTGAAGTTACGACAACTTCCGTGTCATGGCGAAGAGCTGATCTTTGACGCCACGCCACGGACACGCCCATTGACGAAAACTTGCAAATAGCACAACTTTTCATCTTCAATGCCTTTAGAAGGCACAGCACAAATTTGAGGTCGGTCGGACTAAATCCCTAGGAGGAGTTCGTTAAAGTACGAAGTGTGTAAATCATCCAAAATTTGACGTAAAATTCAAAATGGCCGACTTCCTGTTGATTTTAGGCTATGGCTCCAAGAGGCTTTTTTGTGCGTCTGGACATGATACACGTACCACAGAAAATTCGTGCACGTAGGTGAAACGTGCGGCGGGGGCTGCTTCGTTAAAGGTCACTTTCTGTTGCCAGCAGGTGGCGCTATGACTGTGGGTGAATGTCGGCATGTACATGTGTTCAGGGCGGGACTCTCATCCTACATGTACAGTTTGGTCCAGATGTGAGCATGTACACTGAAGTTACAACAACTTCCTGTTTCATTGCGAATCATCGACGCCACGGACACGCCCATTGACGAAAACTCGCAAATAGCACAACTTTTCATCGTCAATGCCTTTAGAAGGCACAGCAGAAATTTGACGTCGATCCGACTAAATCCCTAGGAGGAGTTCGTTAAAGTACGAAGTGTGTAAATCATCCAAAAATGGCCATAAAATTCAAAATGGCCGACTTCCTGTTGACTTTAGGCTATGGGTTCTTGAGGCTTTTTGTGCGTCTTGATACGATACATGTCCCCAGAAAATTTCGTACATGTAGGTTGAACGTGAACGAGGGGCTAATCATTTCCAATTTTCAAGGTGGCGCTAGCGAGTCATTTTGCCACGCCCATGTGCGAAACTTGTAGAATACGAAATTTTTCACCGGTTCTGACATGTTTGCAAATTTTGGTGAGTTTTCGAGTATGTTTAGGCCATGTCATTTGGGCCTACTTTGCAGAAAAAAAAAAAAAAAAAAAAAAAAAAAAAAAAAAAAAAAAATAATCCGAGCAGATTCAATAGGGACCTCGCACGGTCGTGCTCGGGCCCTAATGACTTCACCATCAAGTCATCACCACAGTCAAAAAAGGGAGGCCCCCACTTTCTCTGACGGACCTGTGTAGACAAAAGGGAAGGCCGCCTCTCTGCATGAGCAATTACAGCAACAACTTCACGTCTCTCTATCCCTTTAGGGGCCAGACATTATGTGCCCACCTGTCAAGTGCCCACATGCCTTGCCTCAGTTTCACTGGATGCGCACAGGAGCAGTTACTCTCAATTAGTCCAAGGAAAAGGAGCATTTTGTCGTCAAACCCTGTAATTAAAAGGGTGGGGACGAAAACGATATCAGAAATTTAAATCGTAATGTGCAAAAAGTGTTGTGAGGTTAACAGTGTCTGAACAATTTTAATAAGCTGGATGATACAAACACAAACACACACACACACCTACACACACCAGATTGCTTTCCTTACCCTCATGCTATACTTGCTAACAAACACATCCAATTACCGATTGGAAATAGCCATATTCGAATATGTAACAACCTCTCTGCAAAGCGTTTCCCTCTTATTTGATTGATCACTTTTGCTTAACCACCATGTGCTCTGAATATGATTCATTCACTTTTTAATCTGTAGCATTATTCAAACACAGCCCTGTGAGTCTGGGTTTGGTTTCAGCGAGGCTGAACTCTCGTCCGGTTTTCTGTGTTATTTCTGCTGGTGTGTTTCTGAGCTGTGTGAAGCGAGAGTGGAGGAGGGGAAGGGACGGTGTAGAGGTAATGGACCTCTTCATGCTGTGAGTTCCTAGTATGGTTGAGAGGTATGAAGGGCGATCCTTTGGCTGCCTCTACATCACACTCTGGTATGCGCAGAGAGTAACGCAGCTATAGAAATATTAATGTTGATTTATCATGATGGACTGTGATGGTTGTATCAGAGAGGGGTTTTGTATGACAATGGTTTATATAACAATCTATAATTCAGACAACCGAACAATTTAAGTGTTTAATGAATAAAGATCTTTGCATTGCAAGTTTAACATCTTACAACACAGCAAAGTTCATCTATCCATCATGGCTGCAGACATACTGTAGTCTAAAATACTGGTTACAATCTGAATAATTAATCTGCAATTGTATGGAAAGATGATAAAAGGCCTTTTTTTGGATTATTCATTTATTAACACAAGTTACATCTTCAACACCGTAGAAGTGTGAGACATATCCCCCGGCACAGGAAAGACAGAGCTCAATAAATTATGTCGACTCGCCATTGTGGTGACAAAATAAATTTCAATTACGGCCATGTGAAATTGGATTTCCTTGGAGCATTAGGGGATTGAGAATCGTTGAAAGGTTTCACACTTCTGCTCAGGTCCTTTTCTTCTAGGCGACAGCTCATCTCGGTCACGAGACCTGCAGCTTGTTGCCACTGAGTTTCAACACTGGCTTTACTGGCAGTCTTATGAAATCAATAAGTCACTTTGGACAGATGTTTTTTCTCTGGTAACAGCTCACACAAAATTAATACAGATGATTACAGGCTGCAGCCATTCAGGGTCATTTTCCTCCACCTGGTGACCTTCCATGGTGGCTGGATCCTCTTGACAACCATTTTTGCCTGGTCAATAACATGCAGAGCTGTATATTATCGCTGTAAATAAATTTTTTGAGGTCAATACAGATGTAGATGTATTGAAGATCTGATAGTTTGTAGATAATGGTATCCTGCTTAACAATTCAGATGTTCGATAGTCACCAACCCATAATATCACAGAGATGCTTTTATTTTTCATTCTCAAGTTGACTGACTGACTTATTGGTACAAGAACCAGTGATTGCTGACATGTGCATGTCTACAAACGCTCCCAACATCTAAGGTGGATTTCAGGTTGAATCTATAAATAAAGACCCAGCTGTAATCTGTTACAATGTCACTACATATGTCTATAAAGTAGTGCTGAAAAGATTAGTTGATTCATTGTAATTCAATCGACAGAAAACTGGCAACAATTTTGATGATCATCTAATCATTTAAGTCATTTTTCAGTAGCAGTAGCTTCAGCTTCCGTTCCAGCTTCTCAGATGTGAGGATCATTGAAAATTGAATATCTCTGGGGTTTGGACAGTGGGTCGGACAAAACAAGCAATTTGAAGACATCACCTTGGGCTATAGGAAATGTGAACAGCGTTTTTCACCATTTTCTGACATTTTATAGAATAAAACTAATAATGTCTTTAGGTGAAGCCCAACTGCCGTATGAGAGATGCACATTAACTTTGTTGAGTAGATGTCTGGATTCAATCAGTGGGAACAGAAGCTCTCTAAAGCTCCACCAGACTTGTATTTAGGGTGGCCACTGAAGTGTTAATGCCAGCTAATTGATACACAAAAGGAAAGAGGAAATTTTGGGGCAGTCCATCTGGACCATTTCACCCCAGGGTTAACTTCAACTACACATGACCCTCTTATCTAGTGATGCATGACCCTGGCCTCTGGGTCCTTGGAGGGCTGACCGATGCAAGCCCTTCAGACAGCACATTCAGTGTTCAAACAAAACCTTTCTTTTGCTTTAAGATGATTCTCTCACAATTCAGGTGACATTTCCCTCAAAAGATTCTTATTCTTCAGTCAGCTACACAGTTTCACTGCTGAATGGTTTCTCTGAATGAACCTAAATGTGCCAGGTTTCAGTGAGAGACTCATTTTCACAATGGGCAATAACGGTAAGAAATTTACCCTTTGAGTCCTACTAAAACCTGATTGTTATGCACCATGCTGTTCAGGTTCACAAAAGGGAACCTTCATGAAGCCGGGCTTACAGAAGAGTACCACCAATAGGAATAGTGTTATGTCAAAATGTCCTACTGTATCTACTCTTTATGGTATATATTAAACTTTATAGTATACTGTATTTGCTTACTTCAGGCTAGATCTAATAACCAGGACACCTGATCACAGGATAGGTTAGCTGTAAAAGTTTCTTATATCAACTCTGAACAGGTTTCCGGTTGTACACACCACACTACTGGAATGATCTGCAACACAGATTGAGGTTAGAGACACTCAATCATCTGAGACACTTAAGCAAGGATTATACTTTCCGCGTCCGTGAGTGCCAGAGGGTCCGCTAGGGTCCGTCATCAAAGGGGGTATGCGTAGGGTCTGTGCGTATGTCCGCGTGCCTCCTGTTTTTTATAACCATGCAGACCGACTACGCTATCAGGGCACCAACCGATCTATTGCGCATGTGTGGAACGAATCCACAAAGCTGACTCCAGAAAGTTGTATTTAGAAATAGTCTGCGTCCGCGGGGTCCGCAGCTCTCCGTGTGCATGTCCGCTCCTGAGTATATTCGAGCCTTTACAAGCTTCACTAGCTTATATTTCCAATAATACTTGTTATTGTTTTAATTTGTTCGACCGTGTGTGCGTTGGTTGTTTTGAGTGAATACATTTTCTTGTAATGTGTATATTATGTAAGTTGTTCTCAGGTCGCTCTTGCAAAAGAGATCTTGATCTCAATGAGATTGCCGTAATTAATAATTTGAGCATTGCGGGACACTAGTGACAATTAAAAGCACATCAAAAATCAAAAAAGTGTTTTTACAACTCATACTGTATTCTTTTGATTATACTTAACTTAGTGTCTTTTCAGTGTAAACACTTAAAACCCACCTAGAATTTGTAAGTCATATGGAATTGGGACACGGCTCAGGTTATATAGTGATCCAATGGAAATGTACTGTATGTTTTTGGGTGGGAAGCTGGTTTCAGAACTAGCAACTCCTAATACTTGGTTGGGGCGTGTAGCGGCACAATAAAAAGGAGCAGTTGGCAACAGCTTGTGTATCTGAAGTAGTCTACGCCCACCCAAGGGTAAAACAGTGGAGTTAGTAGTGACAAGGTTCGCAGTGGATAAGGAAGGGAAAAAAAGAAAGATAGGCTGGGCATGTCTTCTGAAGAAACACATAACTCCCAAAAAGCTTTTGAACAAGTGAACTAGCTGTATGGAAAATGTCCAAACAGCCATCCAAAAGCCACAACTAAATAAAACAATAAAATAATTAGGTTCTGAAACAACAGAAAAACACAGCATGTCAAAATGGGCAAGCAAGCATCCAGGAAGGCAAGAATTGTTAGCACACTCTCATGATCCATGAGTTCAGATCTCACTACAGGAGAGCTCAAAGCGCCTGTATACACCAACCAAACTGTTGGATGGTCCATCAGCATCTAAAACCCCCTCTCTCCACACTTTTCCTCAGTCAGAAAAGGGTGGGCTGTGTTCAACAATTTCTGTTACTTTCTCAAACTGACAACCCATGGGGCAGACCAACTTCACAGCTACTGTGGGTAGATGAGAAACTAAGATGGCTTTGAACTTCTTTCTCAAGCTTTCTTTTAAATTCTTCACACAACTACTACTGTCACTATTTGAGTGATCAACGGATTGCAACACTATAAATGTCCAGGTGTTGCACGTCCATCAAAATGTTTCATTAGTGTACTACAAAACACTACGACATCAAATATTGCCCAGGTCAAAAAGAAGTGCTCTTAAAGGCACTGAAAATATACTAGAAATTCACATAGTATGCTTATAGTACATTCATACTCCTAACATGCTTACTACAAGTATATTAAAGATATATTCTCCTGAGCTTTACCATACTTCTCAAAAGTATACTCTGAATAAATTGGTAATAAATATATACTTAATTAAACTTTTAATAAATATGCTTAAATAAAAGTATATTTTTCACAACATTTTAGTCTATTTATTAAAAATATATTTATTTAACTCTTATTAAATAGTATTTAGGTGTACTTTGTGGAAGTACATTGTTAAACAATTACACTTTTAGTGGGTTAAAAATATATTTATGCCAAATATGATTCATTGTGTAGGCTACTGCAAAATATTGTAATTATTTATGTAATTGCCACGTTTCAGCCTGATTTCCAGAAGTATGATTTTTAAAACATATTTTTTTAACATTAAAATGTATTTTTCAAAAGCATTTTTTTTTTCCATTTCTTTCTTTTCATTTTTTCAGGTAATCAGGTAAATTGCTTGTTGAGATCAGAGACCTCTTTCATAAGGGTAACCTGGCCAAGAAGGAAGCAGCACATGTTGTTAACTTAACAAACAACATATAGAAATAAGCATACTTTAAATCATAATGTAATTATACTTGTTTCTGTGTGTAAACGGTAAACACTTGCAGATGTACACAGGGACGAAGTGTGCCCTCCCGCCCAGCCCACTAGCGCAGTGCATTCAATTTGACCAATCAGAATCAAGGTTTTCAAATCAACAACCCAATCACACAGCGTGAAAGTCCGCTTCACGAAAGTTAATGTGTGTACGGTCGTTGAGAGGGCAGCTATTTTTGGCCAGAAATAATTTTGTTTCTCAGGTTTCCTTTGTTTTACTTTACCGACTCGGACTTGGAAGTTGGACACCACAGACATAATATGAAAAGAACACAGAAGAGAAGAATATCCGGTCAACTCCCTGCAGAAGTTAAATGTGAAAAGAGCTAAAGAGGCGTGCCTGGCAAGAACAAGCAGTAGAGGACATACGCAGAGACTGCCAGCAAAAATCGTCTTTCTTGGTAAGTTTATTGTAGTTAGCAAGACAACACAAGTGTGTAAGTTAACTAAAGTTCAGCTCACTCTGGGTTTGAAAATATTTTCCTTGGTGGATAGCTCTGGTGTGCATTAGCTAATGCTAGCACGTGGATTAATATATTTGTTACCTAACGTTAGTTAGCATTTTAACAGCTTCATAATCGAGACAGCAACTTTCGTCTGCCTTAAACAGTGTTGGGACTAACGCGTTACAAAAGAAACGCAATTAACATTACAGTAATGTATTGCTTTTTTGCTGTAAGGCAGTTTTTAATGTTGCTAAAATTTCGGTAATATAACGTTACAGTCTCAGTAACCCTGTTGCTGGAATTTGATGCATGACATTATAACAAGGCAGGCCTGCGCATGTGTGTGTATGAGCCCTCAATTCTGCTTTTGCACTGTTAAAATGACCAGTGAGGTCTTTATCAGAGTAATAAATATAACTAATATGTTGCTGTCTGTGTGCTAAATGTTCACATTTTTATAGTCTACCTTAATACTCACATGTCCATGTTTACAGGAAGTTATTGGTCACTGTAATCATTATTATTCCTGCCCATAATGTCTGTTTGTATAAATTCATTCTAAAGTTTAGCTGAAGCTACTATGAATCACCAGCTAAGCATCTGTGTTAGACTGTTTTTAGAGATTTCTCTTCACTGCAGCCATGGAGGGGGTAACATTAATCATTACAGTGACCAATAACTCAGTTATAACAGCAATGTCAAAGTGTACACGGGTATGTGAGAATTGTTTTAAGACGCACTTGAAATAATGTTTTTGTGTACTGCAATGCCTGACTACACGTTATGTAAAATACTGCTCAACTTAATGTCTATTTGTATGGTCATAGATCCTGTATTCAACTTTTAAAACTTGAACCTACCCTTTGCCAACTTTAACCAACTTAATGCTAAACCCTCACAAGATCAATGTGCTCATAGGTATGTCTGGCTCCTGCACACCATCACTGTTTTTACTCTCACTACATGTCAACGGGGTCAGACTAAATAAACAAATATTCTATGAAAAAATTATTTTATTTAAAATATTGTTATATATTAAGTAACTGGCTACTTTTGTACTTGACAAATTGACGGCTGTGTTAATGTGAAATGATGTAGACAGCACAGTTGTTAAGCAAATTTGTATGTTTGTTTTATTTGTTGTACCTGTTTAATAACATTTTATCATATACAGGGAGGGGTCCCTTTTGGAAAACCATTTCACCTGAACCTAAACGGTTAGCATTATCAGAACAGTTAGACATGATGTCATATTGTGTTTCAGCATTTTAATGTAAAAACTGACCATATAACTGACAGGTTATTAGTTATTAGGTAATATTATTTACCTGAATAAATTTCCTTTTCCCTTCCACAGATGCTGTGTGATAAAGTAGTTTCCAAATCCCATTGGGTCTAGTCAGCAGAAAATGCAACGCGTCCTACTCAAAGCTAACCGACCCGCCACTCCAAGGATAAGGATTGTGACATTTCAGTTTCAATTAGGTATCACCATTTGTACTGTAAGCTTGTGACGGAGTACCTTCACTACAGTTGAGTAAGCGCTTGGACTGCCATACGTTGCTGTCAAAGTTGCATGTTTGGTACCCTGTAGACCTGTGTTTGAATCTGGGTAGGGTGCCTGCTCTCGCCTTTGCCCGCATATGGTGTCAGAAGTGGGACGGCTTGCCGTGAGGTCATCTGAGCCGTGCCCAGAGTCCGAACCGTATGAGGAACCCCCATGGGTAACATTAATGATGGGATGTGTATAGTGTACTTTTCAGTAATACTGATCATATGTCATCATTTTACTGATTTTATTTTTATTTGAAGGTATTTTGGTCAAGATGTGATACATGCTGCTGTACCTTTTAATGTACAGGAATTTATTTTGTAATGTAAACAAAAGTTTTTTAGTTGTCTCTGTGTCTGTTTTTTCAGATTTTTATTATTATGCTAAAAGGGCATTTTGCAAGATATTTTTAATGCATTAATTAATTATTCTCATACTGAATGGTTTCATAAAGCAGCTTCCCAAGATATTAATAGTGGCTCTTGGAGTATACTAGTAATAAATTACTAATATGCTGAAATGCTAATAAAAATGTTCAGGGAACACATTTAAGTATAGCACAAAAGAGTATTTTAAGTTAAATTTAAAGAACTATATTTAAATTACAGTAAAGGTACTTAAAATAGGTCCATTTTAACACAACTAAGTATATTAAAATATATTGCAATTATCTTAAAGTCGACTTTAAGTATTTCTAAAATGACACTTAACATACTTTAAGTTGTTCCAAAATAACACATTTAATATACACTTAGTATAGTACAATTAAAATGTAATAAGTGTATCCAAAAAAAGTGCTACTTAAGTATATTTCTTTTTCACTTGGGTGTTCACACTGGATGAACACCACAGGAGAGTGATCAGATTTCTTCATTATATCATCAACATCATGATGTTCAGTGTTCACTATGCCTGAATGCTTAAAAAGAAAAACAAATACCACCATTGTTTCCCACACATTTTTGTCAACACATGTACTTATGGAGGCATATTGTTACATTTCATTAACTATTCCAATTTGCCGTTGCCCACGTGTTCACATTTTCGCTGGATATCACCGGGTGTGTGATACGTCAGCCTGGTTATGAATTCCTGTCAATGACTAGACCTCATTTCCATATTATGCGCAGGCAGCTTTGATTTGAATATAACTCTTCCCAGTTCACCACTCCAGCCTTTAGAAGCAGGATTGGAGGTTGAGAGCTCTCAGCGGGGGGTACTCAAAACCTGGAGATGGAAAACCGAGTGTGTACAATTTTTTACATCCAGGAAATTCTGACATTTCAACTGATAATGCGAGTGTCTTCTAAAAAATGATGCCTCCACGAAACCTGTTTTTCCAAGTCTCAAAAACATCTAATTAAACAAGTTTATCAAATACAACACTTTTTCAACCTGTGAACGTATGCATCTGTATGCTTTTATGTGCATGAACATGTAATGTAAAGTGGAGCGGAGGTCGAGTGTTGGTAAAGGTGCAAATAACTCCAGGAGTGGCCCTTCAAAGCAAACCAGCATCTAATTTACCTGAGCGTCTGGTCTCTTTATCAGGTACAACCAGACAATTATTACTGCTTTCATGCTTGAATTCTTCAAGGTATAAGTATTCTATAACTCAACTTCTTTCTTTTTTGTCCTGGTGGCACATTCATATTCCAAAGTGGCCTTATTTTGTTGGTCCTATATGTAGGAACTAGCAGAGCAGTGGAAAAGACAAAATTCACTGTACATACTTCATATAACCTAGAAGTATCCATTTGACAAAATAGGCTGGTGCCGTGTAGAAACGTACCTGTTCAGCAACATGAGGGTTAGGTGTGATGTTGCAGTGATGCATTATTGTTACTATGAGCCAGCCTAAAGCGTGATTTATACTTCTGCGTTGGGTCTACTTGTGTAGCTATGCACATAGCCGTGCATTCATACTTGTGCGCTGGTGTGTGCGTCATTCAGCAATTACACTGCCAGCAGTAGCAGTGGCAGTAGCGCTACAGCATCCACTGCGTTGACTTTTGCCGGACGAGTAGGCTAACATCAGCCCAATAGAATCACAGCTCAATAAAATGATATGTGTGCAGCTGTGCAGACTTTTCAAACGTTATCAACTAAATGGATCACATTCTGAGTTCTTGGGTTGTGATGCTCAAATATGTCAATCCACTGTGTTATAGCCGCTGGTTAGGCCACTAGTAAAATTTACTTCAAAGCACGGGGCACTTCCTGTCGGTTCAGAGGCATTGCGGGGCTTCCTAGCCGACTAATAATACAGTTCTTACGATCCGCGTCACCCCGACGTGTAGTAACATTTTTGATGAGGTCCATGTCAGGCTACGGCGTAGGCTACTGCGCAGGGTACGGAGCTACGTGTAGGCTACGCTGCCAATTCGATGCAGAAGTATAAATTACGCTTAACACATCAGCGTGGCCATTATCGGACAATTTTAGCTTATTGTTGTATACTGTATGTCAGCGATATGCAACGAGAAATTGCTGTAAAAAAATAGCAAAGATATGCTTGAGGTACAACAATTTATAAAATGTTTCACCTTTACACTGTTCACTACAGAAAATTAACAGGTATATTTTTAAACTTTAACATGTCCTTTCATGTCAGTGGGGGTGGATGTGGATCAGGAGGTAGAGGGGGTTGCCCATTAATCAGAAGATCAGCGGTTCAATCCCCTCTTCCAGCCTGCATACTGAAGTGTCCTTGGGCATGATACGGAACCCCAAATTCCCCCGATATCTGTTCCATGAATGTTTATGAATGTTAGTTTCTGTTCTGAGCACTTAGGCTCAGTGTGTGGATGGGTGAAAGTGATGTAGTGTAAAAGCGCTTTGAGTGGTCGGAAGACTAGAAAGGCGCTATACAAGTACAGACTATTTACCATTCCTGCTCAGTACATATCTTGGCCTTTTTCAAAGCAGACATTTTCAAAAGTAGGAAAAGAACACATAGCTCTGTTCCTTTCAAGTGTCCCAGTATGCAACACAGACAGTGTGATAGTGGCATGCACAGTTCAAAGACCCTAAAGCTGAAGCAGGTAAATGGAATTCAGCCATCATTAATTTTATTATTTACATCTATGCTTGTTCTACTATTTAACAGGTCACAATGTCTTTTGTGAAAAAGGTTATGCCAAAATCTGCATTAAATTTACCTTCCATTCCACCATTTTATGTCCATATGGTGCCCTCAAAAATTCCCACAATGGAACAAAAAAAGCAGTGTACATGGCATCATGACACAAAATGATGATGATCCTTAAGTGTCCAATTTGCTGCTCTCCATGTTTAACTACTGAGACTCTATTATACAAGTTGTGACACCAACAACACCTGTGTTGGTTCAGTTATCGAGACTGATTAGTCCTCTGCTCAGGTCGTAGCTGAGCAGAGATATGGTGGAATTATGTCAAGACAGCAAACTCCATGAAGCAGTAAGACCGACAAAGATGTAACTTCTGAGGTGCAGCCAATGTCTGAACACTTAAGTGTGACTTGTAGTCAGGGAGATGCCATTCTAGCACAGTCTGTACACTCCCTCACAGTCCTCAGGAGTCTAATCAGGCACATTAAGTAAAAACAAGTGTGTGGATGTACCAAGGGTGTGTAGGCCTTTTAATAACCAAATGTAAAATATCCTTATCTAGGATTTACTATAAAATATCTCATCATTATGCTTATGTAACAAAATAAATTTCCTGCATAACTCTACTGCTGGCAGGTGCCTTTAATCCTCACCTTTTTATTTGCAGATCGCCACAGAAAACATACCTTATTGGACCATTCAAAATGATTCCATCCTTCAATGTTTTATTCCACTGCAGCTCTATTTTATGTGGCATTAGAGACAAAAGATGGAGCTCATTTCCATATGACAGTCCAGCTTTTATGTACCTTGGTTAATTAGAACACATTATCACAGTATTATAAATCTGATATTTAAGGAATTAATTTATGCAAAAAGAAAGCTACTAACAACACCATTAGAGGGAAGCATGTGTCTAAATGTCTTCTACTGAGGATTACCTTGGCACTAAGCATATTTAAAGGCAACAGCAGATGTTGGAAATTGATCAATTTTATAAACAAAATTCTGCTGTAGTGCCTCAAGAGACAACTTGGAATATTTTAGTATCTATAAACTATTCAACGGAGATAAGTTTATAAAATATGTGCAGTGGTGTATTGGTATTATGTGACCAACCAGACCTTTCTTATGGTCTGCTGTTAAATAAAGAAAGCGGACTGGCCATCGGGAGCACCAGGAGAGTTCCCCGTGGCCTGAGGGGTGTTTTGGCCTGCCATTAATTATCAACTTGATCAGCAGCAGTGATAATATAGCAAGCTTTTTTTTTAATAATATGGCAAGCAGGAGAATCCATGCTTCAGGCTCGTCTCAAGACCTTTTCAGATGGGGCGTGACACTTCTGCATACTCTGCATACTCACTTGGATCCACAGGGTCACACTGCACTCCTCATGTAAACAGACAGACAGAAAAGCGCTCCACGGGTAAACACCAGGTGCTCTAGTAACATGGCACGACTTCTGAATCTCTGCTGGGACAACTGTTTTTTTCTTTATATTATTTATGACTTTATTTTATGTATTTAAAAAAAATAAAAAAAATATATATATATATATATATATATATATATATATACACTGAAAAGTGTATTTTTGTGCTGTTTGCGATATAGACACCAGTGAACACTGTAATCAATTGTTTGTTTGTTTGTTTTAACATAGGAGTGCTTTTTGGACTCTTGTATTATATTTACTTTCATCGTTGTAGCTTTTGTTCAAGTTCAGTGGACGTGTGTTGAGTTTGATACTTTTGATATGATTAATGCTTGAATATAAAGATAATCATTTGAACATTTGAGCAAACTCTTTATGTCTCATTCTCTTTTTTAAAAGTGTAGGCTAATTGTTTTTGTGTCTAGTATTGTACATTTGTTTGTGCTATGATTGGTGCATTTCTAAGGAGTTATACTTTGAAAGCATACTTTGAAAACCTAATGTTCATGTAGGCTTCCTCAGTCTCAAATGTTTGTATTTTGTAATGTGGAAAACTTCAAGTCTACAAAATTAGACTGGTGGTTTGCATGAACAGGGTGGCCTGGGTTGGAGTCAAATTCCTGGCCTGAATTACGGTGCCAGTCCACCCCTGGCTGTACTAATATATTATTACTCTTATCAATTATGTTTTAACATTCTAGGTAGTGTAGGACTATTGAGCCCTTTCTGGCCAAAGAACCCAGTTTTAGATGCCAAAATTTTAATGAATGCAGAAATGGGAGATGTCCCACACTTGCTTATGACATAGACCAATAGTATTTTCATGCGACATGCCCCCTTCTTTGCTCTTAACACAGAGTACAACAAATGAAACAATACCCCACAACCCTGCCTATATATCAAGGGCCCCAAGGGGTCCTGAACCAAACGCTGAAAAAATGTGCCTGATGCCAACAATGACACCACATTCAATTATGTATGTTCTATCAGCTCTAGCATTTAGTCAAACAATCTGACAGAATCTTTGTGTTTTAACTGCTTGTGATTCATTGTCTGGGGGATTTAAGTGTGTGAAAATTCTGAAATCTGCATAAACTGGCCTCACAGTGTCTGTGCAACACATATCTGTAATTCTGTGTGTGTCTCCACAAGGTGTCAGGGTGACTGCCCATGTATAATGCATACCTTCACCCTCACAGCTGGCTCTGATAACACCCTCCAATGGCTTCATCTATCAAAGGTTGGGTAATGGCAGCGTTAGCCTGCAATGATAGTCATTCTCTATTACCATTCACACTTTCTCCCCCTCAGATGAGAGGTGAAGAGGGCTCCAGACAGACAGAGCGGAGGAAGAGAAAAGGAAAGACAGGTTTACGTGACATCAACTCTTTCAACCTTTAAGGTCCGTCTTTGAAAGCTATGCATGACTTTTGACAAATGCTGGTTAAAACTTAGGATACACAATAGAAAACATTATTAAAAGTCATAAACTGAGGGTGGTTCATAACAAAACTGCATGAAAAATGCATGTGGTTTTAATTACACTATTTTAACTATTTTATGTGGCATAAGAGACGAGATGAAGCTCATTACCATATGACAGTGCGGCCTTTATGTGCCTTGGTTAATTAGAACACATTATCATAGTATTATAAAACTGATATTTAAGGAACTAATTTATGCAAAAAGAAAGCTACTAATAATAACAACAACAACAACATTAGAGGACAGCATGTGTCGAAATGTCTTCTACTGAGGATCATCTTCACAATAAACATAGTTGGAAATTGATACATTTTATGAATGAGATTCTGCTGTAGTGCCTTGAGAGAGAACTGGGAATATTTTAGTGTCTATGGAGATAGTTTTAAAAACTGCAGTGGTAGAAAATAATTTAAGTATACTTAAGTAAATTTCTCTGCATTGTGTACTTTTACCTTCATAAGTACATTTTCTTGACAATACTTACTAACTTTTGCTTACCTAACATTTTCAGTGAACGACTTTTGCTTTTATTTGAGTATTTTTACAGTGTGGTGTTAATACTTTGACTTGATTAAAAGGATCTGAATACTTACTCCACCACTGACCTCCTGCGTGTTTAGATACCACAAGGGTTAAGTGGGAACATGTGATTTTAATGTGATTTGGGCAAACTGACCCTTTAAAGTGAACTGATGTGAAGAGAAGAATTTAGAGGGCATCAAACTAAAGAGGTGATCTTGTCTAGGTAGGCAGCCTATAATATTATTCACAGCCTATTTCTGAATGTTTGAAAGTCTTTCCAGCCACAAGGGAAATTTAAAAAGTATCTTGTCAGACATTCTACAAAGACTTTCCCTAAAATGTCCTGCTTTGAATGCCTCAGCAGACGTCATATGATAACAGAATAATAAGTCTCCACCATGTGTTTGTTTTCATTTACTTTAGAATCTTATCAAACCAGTCCTTTCCCTGAATAATGATCAGATTTTAATTCCCAAAGATGAACAAATCAAAACAAACTCTTCCACAAGGATAACTGCTTGTCATCATTCCATAAGGTGTGTTTCACCCCAATTAACCTCTGGATCAGCAAATATACTTACACAGAATAACGTAGAGCAACAACCACGGACTGACCCTAAACCTCTGTTGAACTTCTCCCACAACTTAAGGGCTGTTCACGCATATGGACTCAAAAGCTGGATGATGATAGGCTGCTATTCACTGCTATTCACCCAGCTACTGAGATTTGAAGGGCACCCAAAGTCATGAAAAGCCCAACTTTATGCAAATGTACTCTGGTGCAATGCAAGCGACAAGCAGACGAGAGCCGGTCGCGCTCCTTTTGATGCCCGCAGAAACAGAAGCACAGAGAGGTTTAATACTCTGCTCCACTGCTGAAGTGAAGATTGCCTATTTATTATAGGTTTTATGCAGCATTGCAAAATACAGAGGGATTTACATGGTGTTAATCAGCAATGTGTGAACTCCTTTGGCAGCGGCTTGACTGTAGACATTCACTTATATGTAAAAGTCCTGCACTCTAGCTTTAAGTTTAAGATTGTATATAATATAGGGTTGACTGTCAGCAGGATTACAGAAAAACTGCTGGCCTGGTTTTCATCACACGTGGTTGTAGGGTTTTAGATGGGCCAAGGAAGAATCCATTAAAACTTTGGAACGGATTCAAATCACGGAGCGGATACCCAAGTTTACTAACATTGCGAGATAGGTCAATTGTAACACCGATGGCAAAATAAACTAAATTTGTCACGCATGCCCGGACCCCTTGTACTTTAAGAGAATGGTGTGCTGCAACTAAACACACAACAAAACATAACAGCCACCTCAAACATCACCGCAGAAACACATGCAGCAGGCATTTTTAAAAATTAGCAATCAGGGATGTGTATTTTAGCTGTGACCAGCAGCTCCATAGCTCGCTCTGTCTGTCGGTTGGCCCACAAAAACTTTCCCTACCCTTTGGCGACCACAGTTTTCACCCTAGGAGGCTGAAAATTGATTTCTGGATAATTAAGAACTAACATATATAACAGCACCTGTATATCATTTAAAGAATAAGGGAGAGGAAGCTAGTCAAGCGCTCAAGGTTCTCAGGAAAATCATTACTTGCGCATTGATATTAAGGATAGTGCGTAATTTTAGTAGGGGCGCTCATTTCATTTAGCAGCAGTTGTGCACCAAATACATGGGGTACACTGGTCTCTGCTATGTGCACGCCACAGACGTCCGGGGTGCGACACTTCCTTACTTCCAAGTTTTGCCTTTTGAGTTCCGTCAACATTACATTCTATTAACAATCAACATTTAGAAAATCTATTTTGATATTTGTGAATATCTTCAGAATCATCCACGCCTGCATTTTGATGCATCCCCCCAAACCAATGCTAGTGTTAAGGTGCGTGTTTGTTTTCATGCCAACACTTTTATTTATGTTTATGTAAAAATAAATATGGGTTGATGTGTGTTGGCCTCAAAAATCTGGCATCAGTTGGCCTGTATTTTACTTCTGCAAAAATAAAGACAATGATTACGGTTTCTTTCAAACTGCAATCAAAGATTTATCTGACTGCACTGCTGATTGCATTAATCTAAAATAGTACTTCATACCTGAACGTATTCAGATATTATCTAATGTACACACATGGCATCTGCATTATATGACCATCCATCAGAGCTTTTCAAAAGCCCAATGTGTCATTACAATGTCTGGTTGAGTAAAAGCAGTAACACAAATCAAAGCTAGGACAGTGAGTGACACCCTCTATATGCCCCCCCCCCACCCCCACCCCAAGAATGCATTGATAAAGGGCATGGGCGGCATAAATTTAGTGCTAAATGGCCAACTGTCATGTAGAAGGTGAAGGATCACATCACGTCGCAGGCATGAGCAGATGCCTATGAAGGTCTAATGACGGTGACCGTGTCACCTCTGTGTGTGTGTGTGTGTGTGTGTGTGTGTGTGTGTGTGTGTGTCTTTATCTATATGCACATGCATGACACGTGCATGTGCCACGAATGTCTCAGACAGTCAGCCCACACACACGCCTACACAGAACGCACACCAGACTGTGAAAGAACGCCCACAGTATACCTTTAGCATACATACGAGTCACGTTGCCGTTAATTTCACAGACCTTGAAATTACTCATTCTCATGTAGAAAAGAGAAGAACAAAGGGGAAAGTAAGGCAGACGGGATTGGTGATGAAAATCCTGTTGGTCATTTAGGAGAAATGTGAAGGTCTGGTGATGTAAGCCAGATGTGATGATGTAATGCATCTGTAGATCCATCGGAGTCCATTTAATTGAACTTAGCTTACCATCAAGATAACAACAAGGTAATACACACACACACACACACACACACACATCAAACCTATTAGCAGTATTAGCACGGGTAGAGCAACATGGTGTGGGGACAACGTGTAAATGTGTGTGTAGGAGGTGGGTAGGCTAGGGTGGGGGGGCATTTGTTTGCCCTAATTTGTATAATGCACAGTGACAATAAAAAGGGACAGAGAGCATTTATACATCATCCATCATCAAACTAACTGCTGACTGGTTCAGACCTCAGATGGACCAGACCTGCTTCCTAATGTGAACCAGACCTGGTGCATCCTAACAGCTGGTGCATCAGCTGTCTCTGACTCAAATTGAAGACAAAAATTTAACTAAAGGTGGAATAAGGCATTTTGTATTTATTTACGGTCCAATTCAAATATATTTCCCCCCATACAAAAAGTATTTAGTATTTCTGTAGTCTGAGTGAAAATGTGCTAACTGGACAGTCTGCCAGTAGTGACATTATGAGGAATTTTATAGATTGAAAAAAAACTTTAAAAAGCTGAAAATAATCAATTAAGTGGTCAGAGAATTAATCTGCAGTTGCAATTAATAGTTGTTTAATTAAGCAAAACCGACAAATATTCTGCAGTTCGGTTTTTCTGTGTTTTATTTCATTGTACTATCTTGGGGTTTTGTACTGTTGTACAACAAAACAAGGGATTTGAAAATGTCACCTTGGGCTCTCAGCACTTGTGAAAGGCATTTTTCAATATGTTTTGGATATTTTATAGATCGGCAATTAAGTCCATTAATCAACAACTGAGGAATGTTGATTAATCAAGAATGAAAATAATCATTAGTCGCATTTAAAAGTTTGTGAATACAACATGGTTTTGTCATCGTCCAGGTGTCAGTTTTGGGAGGTTCTCACCTGCACAGGACTAAACCAAAATATTTGCAACCTGTGGGAGACATGTTTTGGGGAAGTTGCTAAACTCCTAACAACAAATATCAGTTTATTTTATGGAGTATGTACAACCGGAGAAAACGTCTTTATTCACCTGTCCCAGCTCTTTGTTGTAAAAGCTGTGAAAATACATTTCTGAATGAGAAAATATCTTCAATCCAATAAATCACTAAGCAGACAAAGCCGGCAGAGGAGGCTACAGCATTCTGCAAATCATGGCTCGGGGCTTTAGCATATGAGATCATCTGATACAACTTTGTACATAAACAGAGCGGCACCTTCAGCAAAACAAACTGTTTAACCTTGCTGTGAATAGATTTGCATCCATTACAGGCAGACACAGTATTGTGTGAGGAGGACAAAGAAAAAGACTGCTTTCTATTTTCTTTCCCCCCCATGTGGAGGCAAGTCACATCAGTATCTTGGAGGATAAGCAAATTCATTAACGGCCTCTGGCAGCACAGTAGACAGGATTAACAATCCCTTTATGCAGAAATGTAATTGAAAATATGGCCCATCTCATTTTTCACTCAAATGTGATTGGATATGCTCCTGTTGTGTTGAGGTTAGCTGCAGTTAAGCCATAATTCGATTTTGAAACTACCACAGACATGGAACGTTACAGTCACCCGGTTAAGATAATGTCAAGCGATATCATTAAGACAAATTGGTGAACGATTACCACTATTAGGAAAAACTATTAATATTTTTCTTTAGAGTTTTCAGTATTCTAGATTAAATCCACATCTTGACTGTATGTATTGCAGTGTGCAGCAGCACCAATAAAACACGAATCAATGCAAGAATCAATGCATGAGTTAAACATACACTGCATTTGTATTAACATATGCACCCAGGGCAGCCTAATGTGATCAACTTCACAGTAAAGTGCAACTGTAACTTAAACAATAACACCACAAAAAAAGCACAAATCAATGGCAATAAACACTAATAAAATACCATATTAGGGAAACATATTCAGTCATGGAGGGCACATTTTATGTACTATTGGCTAGATCAAGGTTGGTGGAAAAGACACCTGTGATATATATCTCACTTAGCCGCCATAACAGGTTATGAATTTGTCTGGCACATATTTTAGCTTAACATACTTCCATCCGCGACAGAACTGCAGGAACACTAATCATGATGGATGGCTGTCCATGTCACTGACGTCGCTTTATTTCAGCAGTAAGGAGCACTGGGCAAAACATGCTAAGTAACAGCATCCAATCCTAATCAATGTGACATTCAGGTACTGCTACTCTCAGCCATCGTGTTAGCAAGCAAAGGTCACTATAAGGACATGTGAAATGTAATGTATGACATGCCAGGCATATTTTATTATTTGATGAGAAATGGTCTAGAAATCAATAGTGTGTCTGGGACCATGGTGCTATTAAAACACCCTGAAACGCCACCTGACATTTCAGAAAGAGATCTTGATTTATAAAATAACCAGGAAAATGCAAGCCCAAAGGCGTCTATCTTTGAAAAATCAAATTTTCCATCTTTCTGCTTGGTTATAAGGCATCTGGACTGTAAATTGGTGAGAAAATTCCAAATCAAGATTTATGATATTTTAAAAAATGTACTCGAAAAAAATGAAAAAACCTTGCTCCAATCTAAGTTAATTTCTTTGTCGAAGTTGATGTTCAGGAGCGGCTGTACACACTAAATTGAATTATCTTGCATGAGTAAAGCAAATCTGTATTGGTTGCTGTGGTAATGTGGCAATACATGTGCAAACTTAAGCAAACCGGTGGAGTGGTAGACCCAAACAGCCCCATACAAGCCTGGAAAATGGACACGTATCCCATCTCTCTTCACACCATGTGACATGTAGTCACATATGGTCCTCTGTTGCCCCAGACATCAGGGGCCTCATGTATAAACGCTGCCTAGGCACAAAAAGGTTAGGTACTCTGGTTTTCACGCACACGTGGGATGTAAATGAACGTGATGTGAGAATGTGCGGGCCTTGGCGCAAACTCTTGAGCTGGTGTCAGAATGTGCGGACCCTCCGCAAACTTTTGTTTGACTCTTTCAGTAAACTCCAAAGTGCCAAAACCATGCCAGTTACTGTGGGTTTGTCAATGAAGTGGTCAATCAAAAAAACCTAATTATGTCCGTTAATACACAATAAAAGTTTGATAATTTATGTAGTGGTATCAAAATAAAATTGAATGTGACAAGAATGGATAATAATGGCTCTCACATATTTAATTTCACTTCATATCACATGTTATCACTTTATCATTTAAACATTAGTGCACAGCAGTGTCATAACGATTCCATACTGCACCTTTCAATTGTAAAAGAAATAAAATAAACCAAATTAGTGCCAAATATTTCATCACCTTCCCTGGAGCGCAGCGAAGAGGGCCTGAATGTAGCCATGGACACTGATGGTCAGTTGTGAACCTGCCAGCCTAAAGCCAGGATAATGTCAGGTGTCAGTGATATTAGACTTGAATTTAGCTTCTGAGTGCTTTTCAGACCTAAACTCGGCTAATGGAAGGAATTATCATCATCGTAAAAATCCAAAATAACATCAAATAGCATTAAAGAATTGCAGAAGAGAGCGTCAGTAGTTTTTAATAATATCCTCTGAGCATATTAGTTTTCAGTTTAGTTTTCGTGTGTAAAATCGCTGCAGTGAACAGACGCACTGGTGGCGTACAAACAGATCTGCCTTCTCACCCCGACTCACCCAGCACATCTTCACCACTTCACATATGGACTGTGTAAATTAAGAATGTCTGGAAATAAAGCCAGGGACAGCTCTCACACGGTCGCTGCTCTCCATCCCAAACAGAAAAACTGACATTAAAAATGTGTTCACCTGTAAAACCTCCAACTTCAAATGATATCCCAGGGTGGGGGATACCACTGACTGCAGCGATCATTTTGGCAAGGTGTGAAGCCCACTCTGTATGACTGCTGTACTGCGTGACACACTTGTGCGTAATGCTGCGTGGTGATGCTTGTGTATTTCTGGTCATTTGCATAGGACTTTATGGGAGGAGCCAAGGCGGGGTATGTGGCTTGTGTATATGCGCTCAGTTTCACGATTGGGATGTATAAAAGGGAAGTTGCGCAGGACCTGGCATATGCCTGGTTTTGCACATGTGGACATTTCTGTGCCTTGGTACTTTTCAAATTCTGTGAGTACGCCATCTTTCAGTATGAAAGCTGTTTAGTCTTTTATACATGAGGCCCCAGGAGAGCGGATCCAGCCACGGTTATTGTGCCAGTTATTGTACTTTACAAACACAAAGATGGACTACCAATTTATTATTTAACAATTAACTGCACACATAACCACTTTAAAGCAACAAGTGCACACAATTTCTGGGACTGGCATTCTGGGAAATGTAGGACTGAAGAAAAAAAATGACAAAGCAGGCTGACAAGAAGTGGATCTTTCAAAAAAAAAATTACTACAACTGAAATATTTAGTTGATTACTTGATTACACAATTGACAGAAAAACATCAGCCACTAATTTGATAAGCCATTAATCATTTCAGTCATTTTGCAGACAGTGAAACAATACCAAATATTCTCTGAGAATATGAGAGCATCGCTGCTTTTCTTTGTCATGTATCATTGTAAACTGAATACTGCCTGGGTTTTTGCAAAACAAGATCTGTCCCTTTTTTGAAATTTTTTTCATGTTTCATAATGATTCATTGAAAACAAATTCAGACAATTCATTGATAATGACAATAATAATTAGCTGCAACACATTTTTGTAAGAAAGATCACTAGTGGTACAGCATAGCTTTGAATGCTACATATGGTAGAATTGAATAGCATCTGTTAGATGCAGCTTCTTGCAGGTTTGACAACATTGTAGTCTTTCCAGTTTCTGGTTAAGAACAGGTAGTTGGTTCAGGACATTACACAAGTTACACGCTTACATTACACGCACGCATTACACGCTACAAAAAATGCATCCACAAGACCTTTTGTCACTTGAGTGACACTCGACCATAAATAAACAACTTGCCTTTAGAGTTAAAATCAATGACACTTTAATATAAAAGAAGGCGGCCTGCAGGTAAAACAGCTTTTTTTTTTCATTGTGACTTATGACACTAATTTGCTCCAAGTGGCCATCCACCACGCAGGAGAGATAGCATATAGCTCTATAATGACACATGGAGAAAATAATAACTCCATTTTCAGGATTGTTATGATCGATATTTAATCCATTGAGCAGGGGGAGCCTTCAGGATGGAGGAGGCGGCTTGTCTGGTTATCTCAGAAACACAAGGCTGAGACCATTCTTTCTGTGGGTGGCCTGAGAGCCGCCTGATTGGCAGCCACTGACTATGATAAGACCCCAGCATCGATGGCCAATGCACCGCCTCCCACTGACCCTGCATTGTTTCTGCCATCAAGCCTGGCACAGTGCTGATCCTCTGATAAGGATGAGAACTTTACTGCTGTTTTTCTCACAGAGTGGAGAAAAAGAAAAGACAACACAAGGAGAAGAGGCACCCAAATAGAGGGGGAGGAGTTGCTGAAGCAAAACCGATTGTGTCTGTATTTATTGGCTCATGAATCAATATGGCTTTTCTTATACAAAAAGGCCCGGCTGTCATGGAGAGTGAGTATCTATCACTTCCACCTGGAGCTGGGGTGCAGTGGCAAGGTCGCCGCTGATAGCCTCGCATTGGCTTGTGAGGGGGGGGGGCCAAGCAATATGAGGAATATAACTCATATTACTCATCTTATACACGACCAATGGCAATGGCCCTGATTATAAGAGGTGATTTACTGTATCCCGAGCTCAGGGCTCATAAAGATCCAGGCATAGGACACTGCATATGGTCCCTGTTTTATGTTGATTTTTTGCACCATTAATTATATTTGCTGACCTGCAGATCTAATGTGCGGTAATAAAACATGGCGTCCGTGGTTTACTAAGCATACAACGCAGTTTTTGACAACATGCGCTGAATAAACTGTATGCGAGGATTAGTTAAGGATTCTTAACTCAAATGTATTGCCAAAGCCACATCAAATTCAGGATAGCATTTTCTCTCATTGTTTTTGTACAAATCAAAGAGATCAGTCATTTTTTTTATTCTTGTAGACAGTCAGCAGTCCTTACTGGGGCCTAAATGCCCAAGTCTATGACTTCAAAAGTAAGTCACAACGTTTACATGACTTTTGAACTTAGCAACTCTCAGAAAAGGGGATTAAATTTCATTACGGGGCCCGGATAATGAGAAACTTCACATTTTGTTTAGGACTAGAGGATATTTTAAAAACAATCTTCAGATTGATAATTACTGAATGCTGTGAAAAATTCCTGCCATGTAAAACTGGACAATAAACCAGACAGCGTAAGTTTTGCTGAAAGAGGTTTTATACCTATATATACACCTTTCCTATGGCATTAGCTCCTGAAGGTCACCTTATCATTGTTGTAGGATGCAATAAAAGTAACTGTGGTGTCAAACTAGACACTGGACTGTTTTGTTATGAAACATCTAATATTGGCGGAGGCCTTCATTGTGACACTAACCTGGGAGTGTCACAATGCACTGGGAAATAAAGTGATGACAAGAAAAGGAAACGTCTTCTTTTGATATCCAACTGATAAGTAGGACCTTATCCTAAAGCCGTAAATGTCTGTTCACAGTATGGTACATTCAGTCAGGTATGCAGTGTTTCTATAAAGGGACCTATTTACTGAATTACCTGCTATTTTCTGACTTCTTAAATTCCTTTGCTTTGTCTTCTGGAATAGAATTCAACATCACAGAAATTCCACTGGGAACGCTGTACTGTGGCAAAGAATTGCGGAAGAAGCAAAGGAGGGGCATACAAAGGTATGAAAAGATCGCTCAAGCATGATTTAATCTTAAGGTCAGTTGGGGCACACATCTGTAGCAAGGACATCAGTACAGAGTGACATAACTAACAGAAAATATTGCAAAGCTATTTCCAACACAGACGTCACAGTTATATGAATAAGAAAAATAAGACAGAAGTGCAGACAAAGTGTGAGTTGTGCGGCAGGTTACTGTACTCATATTCTTGCCCGTCCTACTGTAGTTTCATTCTTTTGGAGGTGTGTTATCAGATCAGGTCAATGCCAGTGTACTACCTCCGCCTCCCAGACACTTCCCTCCCTCAGACTTTAATTAACTGTCAAGGCCGATCTGGAGAAGAGGTCCCATGTCAGAGAGTCAGGATGGTTAATTAAGAACCTTAAAGGTGTTTGAAGGAACAAAGACTGATCCACCCCGGCAACAACTGCAACACGCGGAAACACTGCCTCTGATTAACTTCAATTAACTAAGCTCTAGAAGATAACCCCATGTTTTTTTATGCTAATGAACTCCCTAGGCTGATGGATAATAAAGACCTCCATCCCTCCCTTTTCGTTCTGCGATAGGATTGCAGACGATCAGGAGAAAAGAGAGGAAATCAAACGGATGGCTGATGTTTGTTTCTCTTCCTCTGTGCATTGGGGGAAATGAAGCCTCAGACTTTGATGGCATCGGTAATATTATTATATACATATCTGTCAATGGTATCGTTTAATTACACAGCTGTGGACATGAGACGCTATCATCCGTATTTTGCTGCGCCTGACTGGCAGCTATTATCTCACTGGACATCAATGAGGTAGGATATTATTCAAAGGATGGGCAAATATTTCATATTTCTGCACTCTACGCACACTCTCCATTTCCTTTTATATTTCATATTTTCAAACTTTCTGTTTTCTCTATTGTCAGACTGTATTTTTTCAGTGCTATCATGTTCTATTAAAGTGCTTGTTTATGATTTATTTTTCTGCCTCTCTCGCTGTGTCTGACTCTATTCACTCCTTGTTCCCTCTTTGCACCTCAATCCCACTTGAGTGAGTGAGTGAGTGAGTGAGTGAGTGAGTGAGAGTGGTGAGTAAGTAAGAAGGTACCGTCTCATCCTGCTTGCCTGATTGCAGGCTGCTGTGACACAGTGAGACGGGACGGCTCAGTGCCAGCCCTCCTGACCCCACCCCAGAGACCACCTCCACCCAATCAACACTCTCATCAACCGTTGGGAGAGACAATCAGAGGGAACAGCACCACAGGTAAACATGAAGAGGCAGAGAGAAAAGGAGTGTGGGGGGGGGGGGGACAGCAAGAAATTAAGTATTTGGAAGAGAGTAAGAATAGAGAGGTAATCAAAAAAGGAGAAAATGAGCGACTGGGACAGAATGCCATTATTGTACAATATAAATCTAACTAGGGGGTCAATTGAAAATCAAGGATGAAAACCAAAATAAACCAGACAAAAGCTAATTTGTTAACTGCCATCACATGCTAGCAGATGGCTTTGCACTACTGGAAAATGAAACCCATCTTATCATCATTTTAAGATCCTCATCACCCTCCTATTCAATGGAATACTGCGGCCAAGGAAAACAAGCTGGATATTGCTGTATTAGTCTCCTCCGTCATGGCAACCCAAAGTAATCAACTCCATATCTTCTAACCTTCCCGCTCACACACCCACTCCTCCCACCCGGCACCATCACACACTGCTTCCTCTGCCTGGTAACCCCACTGATAGGTCTCCTCCATGGCAACCCATACAATCTAATTTATATCTAATGATACCCACCCTCCAAGTCGGCCTACCCACTCGTGAAAATGAGAGTGGAAATTAAATGAATAATGGGCAGGTGGACTGTGGATGCAGAATCTGCTATCTTGCATGGAGCGATTGTTTAAACATATTGACTATAAGAACGTCTCAATAAAAATTTCTATTTAAATCTCTTTTTTGTCATCATATACTGTACAATTTCCAGAATTACTGATAGTTTGGCAGCTTCAGACAAGGACACAATACTGACCATGCACTGCTGCACAGATGATGAACATACTTGTTGAGTATTACTTCACTGAACAATTTTACATAACAAAACTTGATAAATTCCAGCACAGGCAACTGTTTAATAGTCTGCATCTGACATGTCTTGCCTCCAAATCACGGCTGCAGTAAAAAATATATATGTTCCAAATTAAATGTGTATTGCTTGTATTTTATAGTGTATTTTATTTGCTTGTATTTTATTGTTGTATTACACAACAAATGTTTAATCGACTATGGTTGCCATCATTTCTGCTATCAGGTTTCCTTTAGCTTCTCCAGCACAATGGCTTGATCAGAAATTGCCATTATAAAACATTTGAACCTCAGGATGTCTCAGTGTTATGAGAATGACTGTCGATGGCCTCTGTGTTAATGTCTAGGCTACGGTCACTCTGTAACATAAAATATGCACATGCGGCTAAAAGAAATTGAAGGCTAGCTGGAAGTAGGTTGTCTCTGACTCGAGTTGGCATCGGCAGCTAGCTCACGCACAGTGCCTCACAAAGCTGGACAATATGAGCAAGCAATGTATTTTGATGTTTAATTTGGAGAACATGTTGGAAGGCACCCTGCAAATTTACTTCTGTGCAAGTCCATTATTCGCCCCCAATTCGACTGAAAAGAATTGATTTCTGTTAGAAATGTCATAATTGTCATTGTGACAATGATTTTGCATTACATTGCAAAAAAGTTGAGTCCGCCTTCAGTATTTTTATCCTTCTGTACCAACAGCGTGGAATGACTAAAATGAATGACGAGGCTGCAGTTTTTAATGCAGTACTAATGACGCAGCCTGCAGTGGTTGAAAAGCAGGACAGTGGAACATTACTTTTGGGTAAAGCATATTTTCCATTACAGTGGAAAGTAAAACACAAACTCACTAAGTCTTATTCAACTTTAAGAAGAGCAACAAAACTTTGTACACGTAGTAACTATAGAATGCAATTACACTTTGGATACGTACTGTATTGATTTTAATAATTTGAAGCACATCTTTCAAAGTTATTCATAAAGTACCATTCAAACTAAATAATGGTGCATATTTTCTATGTACCCCCCAGAGGACAATGCACTCATTATTTGCAGTTGTTTTTTTTTTTTACATCTAATACAAGTGACAGTATCCCTGTTATAAACCTTCACAACATGGCCTCCCATCCATAAACATAAAGGGCAAGCCAATGACATTTCCATTGTAGACAGGTGTTATTTCTCCAAGGAGTTCAAAATAATACTATCCCGTCTTCAATGAAATCTAATGTTTTCTGGTGTCTCTTCTGCCTGAGCAGAGGGAGGAGGGGTATGCTTGAATGCAACAAGGTCTGGTGAAATGATGGCCAAGCTCTGTCTGGTTGCTATCTCAGGTTAAGCCCCAGACTCCAGATAACAGAGCTAACTGAGGGTAGTTTGTGAGAGAGAAGGAAAAAATCTGATGGCTCGGAAATGAAGCGAATGCATCTGTAATGAGGCTAAGGTGGAATGTTTTCAAGGAAAAGTGGATAATTTTAAGAATGGCAAGGTGAAACGTAGTTGCCCTTTTTTCTCCCTCACGTGGAAGGAGATGAAGAAGGGCTGACAGAGTCATTCTTTACATTGATTTCAGAGGACATAGAAAAGGAATAGCTTCCATCAGTGGTCTTAAGGGCGAACAAAGACTTTTCAGCTGTACTGCCTACGACCAGAGATAAATGTTTGACTGAAGGCTATTCTCCCAGCTGTGGCATCCTAATGATCTGCAGCCGTCACACTCCCATATCTCTTGTGGTACATGAGGCCCTGTGACATACTCGACACACTGGTCCATCGGTCAGAGCGCAGCCACATGTTGGAGTCTACCATTATTCTGCAGGTCACAATTATGGCACTCCATAAAAAAAAAATATATATATATATAGTATTTTTTATTTTATTTCTTTGTGGTGTTTCTTGCACAACACATTGATCATACAACAGCTCATTCATTAATGACAACGGATTGTTGGCGCTTCGGACTGGGTGAGATGCTATCAACATTAATATTGCAATTTATCGAACCAAAGAGGATTAATTATGTTTATCTTTTAATCCTTAAATGGAGCTGTGTGCATGCCCATAAATAAGCAGGAGCAATACTCCTGGGCTTTCAGCTCTGTCAATAACAAGAAGGGTGAGCTCTCTGTCAAACAGTGTACAGTAAAATTAGCTCCTAATGTCGTGGCTTTCTAACTATGAACACTCTCGCCCTCCCTTAGCTCTATAAATGAGCAGCAAGCCACTGCTGCCGAGCTAACTAGGGAGAAAAGTGAACCTCCATTAGACTCGCAATTACTGCCACCCCCATTAAAAAGAAGGAAGAAAATGGTGCCTGACTCGGGCACAGAAATCAAATGAAATACAAATATGAGCTTTAACGGTAACCTTCGGCCTCCGCATCCTTATTAGCTGCGTGCTCTCCTCTCTCTCGCTGCATAATATTACTTGAGCAGGCAACCAAACGATACCAGTCATTAAAAATATATCTATCTCAATTAGGCAGTGCATTAAGACTATCCCATGTGAGGTATTTTGCACAGCTACATCTCTATTCAGACTTATGACAAAACCTGGCATAGTAAGGTAATGATCCACACACTCCACAGATGGTCAATGGCCACATGCTACCACTGATTGCCTAATTAAAAAGAATTCTAACATAACATCCATATGATTTTCCATTATTTTACTTCAACGCAGCTAAGCATGCACAACGGCATCCACACAATCATAATAATCCACTTTACTTGACTCTGTAGCAGTGTACGGAGAAGGTCTCTCAGGATTTTTGCAGTGTTGATTTGCCTGCTTTGACGGGCTGACAAGGAAATTTACAATACTAGCACTCTCCCAGCAGTGTGCAAAGACAACTCCGGCTACAAACTTTAGAGTAACATCCTGGCATATCAAGGTTAACTTCAGTGCCGGTCTTCCCAGCTTCTCTCTGGCTACCCACTCCCTTTGATTTTGATTAGCCACTGCCCCCCTCAGTTGGCTACAGGGGAATGTTGGTAATGACAGCCCCTCAGATGTCTTCATGTCAGTGGTGGAGCCATCCGTCAGCCTGCAGTGCTGTGCAAAAGTGGCTGACGTGCCACCTCTGTGTCTGATGGATAGAGCCTGTCTCTGTATTGCCAACCTCTTTTATCTGCTGAGGCAGGCCAATCCCTCTGGATCCGCCTATCATCAGCTAGACCCCTTCTGATCCTCAACGAGAGCCCCAACCCCACCATCTATTCATGCTTAATGTCAGATAAGAAATTGTTTGTGTAATATATAGCCTGTCTAAGTGGAGCTCTTCTGAAACATTGCAGGTTGAGTGTATTTTTCTGCCATTTTTGATAGCTTTCTGATTGATTTGATTGCTTATTTAACCTTGATAGAGACAGTGCAGCAATAGTGAGCTAGAAAAGACTAAAAATAGAGTTGCTACTGTTGGTGACCAGCTTGACATATAGCAGCATCACAAGCAGGTGCAGGGAGTGTGAGGGAGATATGACACTGTAAGTGCTTTTGTGTCCAAATACTCTTGAGGATCAACATGACTTCAAAAAACACTCCTCATGCAAGACTGGGCATTATTTATCAGAAATATGCACTTTGCTTAACATATTCCACCATCTACTACCTGGCATTTATACACACCGAGATGCTACCTACCCTATTGTGTTTCTGATTACCTTTGCTTGATTTTCCTGTGACAAAACAGTGTGGTCATACATCTGGAGACATTGCAAGCTGTTAGAATTAGGAAGAGTGCTGGGAATGTCTCTCCCTGCAGGACCTTATCTAATTTTAGATCCAGCAGGTCTTTGCTGATCTAAACCGCCAGCACCATAAGGAACAGCAGGAGGCTTCTGCTGGCTGCAACTTCAAGTGCCTCTGGCTAAAATAGGCCATAACTACCACTGGTGATAATGGCATTAAGTAGCTATGTGAATCAAGTGTTCCATACTATCAGGAATTACACATTTCGCTCATATTTGTCTTGTTTACAGCTATGCTCGCTACATTGCTTTTGCTTTGATTTGCATCACTTTGGTCCACGCTGAAATATATCAGTAACTATTGGATGGATTACCATGGAAGGTTAGACAGATATCCATGTTCCCTAGTACATGAATCCTTGTGACGTTGGTGGTCCCCTAACTTTTCATCTAGTGCCACCAGCAGGTCAATTTTTTTACTTATAAAGTGAAAAATTTCAATGTACCGGATGGATTGCCACAAACTTTTGTAAAGACGGTCATGGTTCCCAACAAGGTATTCTAATAATGATGGCAAAAGTCCCCTGACCTTTCCTCTAAAGCCACCATGAGGTTGACATTTTTGGTTTAAGTGAAATGTCTCATCAACTGATGAATTGGAATGAAATTTGGTACAGGCCCCACTTAGGATAAATTGTAAAACTCTGTTCTGGGGCTGCCACCTTTCGGTCAGTTGCTTGATTGGTTGGTCGATATGCTCTTATCCAAACAATGAGAATTTGGTCGCTGGTGTTAATTTTATAGGGATTTAAGCACTTCTTGATCTGTTATTTTCTGGGGTGGGGGACATATGCAGACCTGATCTGTATTTTATTTTTTAGTGGTAGTATATAATTGTGTTAGAAATAAGTGATTATGAATAAAAATAATATTCAAATATGTTTTACTCGACAAATGTGTTTCTGTTTTAATAATCATATGGTTTAATGGACTATAAGACTTGAAAGGGAGGCAAAACAACCCTGTTTTTACAACCTGTTTACAACAACTCACCAACTTAATAGAGACTGCAAGGACTAACCGAAGATTTCCTTGGCTCCAAGCTAATTGACACCGTGTCAAAGAATGAGCACAAAATGTTACATCGGCATCAGAGACAGAAGGGTTGAGTGGATAAAGTTTTTTTTGTACTTATGCGGTACTTTGTGTTTAGTACTAATGCAAATGTTTACATGCTAACACACCAAACTAGGATGGTGAGCATGGCAAACATTATACCTGCAAAACAACAGCATATTAACATTTAGTTCAGTTATTGTGAGCATGTTAGCAGGCCAGCATGCTAACAGCATTTAGCTCAAAGCAACACTGTCTGTAAGTGCAGCCTCTCGTAGCTACTTAAATGGCTGTAAATTCCTGTTTTAGTTTGGACAATGTTGATAATTTGACTCTGATAGGCAATGGGGCAAACTCTTCAAACTACACAAGGAATGGCACCATGTACATATCATTAGCTACAGTGTACCCATAAAAATCAATCTCACTGAGCTATCTGCAGACATGTCGCTTGCAGCAAGAATGTCCACACAGTGCCACTGCCAGCTGAAATGTCAAGGGTACGGTTTGGCATGACAGCGAGTGTGATGGTTCTGTTCGAATATGAGCTCTTATTCTCAGAAAATGGTCTAATATATCCCCTCGATAGCTCTTGAACTCTTAATGACTTTTCCTTAGCTCCAGTTCATGGCCCTTTGTGGCTGTGTGAGACTGTCTGAGACTTTCTGTAGTCTAATAAAACCTTAAGTGAGCAAAAATGTCTTTCATAAAATGTGTCGGTTCAACAGCTTTATCATCCTGGCTGTAGCAAATGTCAAATGGGAGAGTTTCATTGGCACTCCATCAAAGTCTCTCGTTAAATGGCCAATAAAACTTTACATGGTCCATGAAATCATCTGTTTATTACGAATGTAGTTACACTAGCCAAATCTGTTTATTTCTTACACCCTTCATGAATTACTGCGCAATTCTTAGTTTGTAGAAGTTATTTAAATGTACTTAAGAGTTGGCAAGTGACTTTCATCATCTTTCATTGGATCAGTGGTGTTGCTGTAGTGCAGAAAGATAAACTGCACAAAACTTTTCAAAAACAACACAAACAATAGCCAGTGTAAAGTTTTTCCATTGGAGACTCCAGCTTGTTAGAGTACATCACAGTTTATTAAAAAAATGTTTTTCTCTATTTTTGTTTCCCAGGCAATCTTCTCCCTATCTAAGATTACCAAAAGGAAACGTTAATTATCTCTGCAACAGTTAAGACAGCTGTTAACCTTGGCAATCTCAGCGACCAGGTCTCACCACATGAAAAATAAAAACCCACAGTGGTACAGCCAGGACAATAGATCATTAGAGGCATCAATAAATAATTACATTTAAATGTCTCTTAATGAGTAGAGTTTGCTGACTGGGCCAATGTTTATGGCCTCTGATGAAACTGCACGCACAAGGCATCCATAATACAGAATGTCATAAAAGACTGGCCTGTTAATGGCTCTCAGGGCTCTGACTGCCATGATAACAGCATCCTCAATTACACACTGACGACAACTACAACTAGATATGCAAACACGCATCGTTTCTTTGAAATTTGTGCCGTCTCAGCATGACAGCTTTGCATTTATTAGTTACTGTAATTATGCATTTTCTAGTATGGGATTTTAGGAAATAGCTATTTGTTTTAATAAAAATAGAAAAGTTAAAATGGTTGGTTTTCCCAGAAGTACAACTACATATTTCATTGTCTCAATGGTATTTAGCCATGCAGATAGTTTTGTCTGGTCTTCTTCTGTAAAGCACATTGTAACCTTGTTAAGAAAGTGCTCTATAAAGTGTTGTTTATTATTAATTCATTGGTCAAGATTTTTTTGATATTCATCTTAAAGATTTCTTCTGCCACCCGACACAAATGTCTGTTTGTGGTTCTTGCAGCATTAGAAAACGATATTTGAAAATATAATTTTTTATTAATTTTGGTAAACCAACCCTTTAAATACCACTGTTTCCCAAATACCACAGCTGAATGTATGTAGTCACTTATGTCAAATGAAGTACTTTAGATTTTAAATCACATGCCCTTTGACTGTCAAGCAGTGTACCATAATGGGGTGGATGTGTGTGTTCATACCAAAAATATGTGACTTCTCCTGAATCTCGACACGACTGAGAGACCTAATATATGACTGTGGAAACAAAGAACGTTTAATCCAAGCATGTTCGAAATAAAGGCTGTGGGTGAGACGCTCCGTCAGGTACACTGGCCTCTTATCTACATGGCTTCCTTCTTAATTATTCATCAAGGTGTGCATGTCTGTGTGTGTGTGTTTATGTCTGGGGCACTGAGACCTGTAAGGCTTCCTGAAATGATGAGCGTGTTACGACACATGAAACAGGTGCAGCGGCGCCACAGCACAGCATGTGACCACACGCAGAGACACAATCAGACACGTACGCACACAAGGGTAAACACATACACATGAATTGTGTCACAAAGCACAAGGGGAGTGTATCGGTTTGATGGTGTCATACAGGGAATGAGTGTGAGGAAATATGAAGACAATAGGGTGACTGCTGCTCATTTTTACACTATTATAATGACACACACACACACACACACACATACAGACAGACTTGCACGCCTACCTGTAGAACAATGTGCTGTCTTTCTGTTGTCTGCTCTGTAGCATCACCCAGGGTCTCCAGTGATCGCACTTGACAAGCCAAGCGCATCCCGTCACCTCCAAACAGACATAAACACATCTACATGAACACCCATACACTCACACACACCCATACACACACACACACACACACACACACACACACAGATCTACTCAAACACACACATGCGCTCCTTTCTTCCAACATCATGGATATTTATCATCATAAATAATGAATGTGGTGTGCTGGGACTGTGCGGTTACCAAAGCACTACCATGCTGGAGATTAGAGGGGAGTGAGAGGCGTGTTTTGGCGAAGGCTCACTGAGGTAAAACAACAGAGTTTTTTAAAAAAGGAGAAGGAGAGAAAAAGGAAGTGATTGCAAATGGGTATTGAACCAACTAGTCTCTTTACTTAAGCACATACAAGTGGTCAGCAGACAGCTACCGTCTTAAATTATTTTCATTATCAAGCACTGATAACACATACACATAATGCAGTGAATGGATAAGAGCCCTTTCAATATATATTTAGAGAAGCAGGAGATAAACATAAGAAATCTTCAGTTGCCAGTTTATTAGGTTCACAGAGCTAAAGTGAATACAGTCTTAAACAAGAATACTGAAATAAACCCTCCGTTCATGAAGGTTATGATGTTCAGGTTGTGTTGAAACTGTTTTAGAGAGGTGTTGATTCAGCTTTATGATCATTTTAAAAGCTGCAGTTTGTGGTGCTGGTGTGGTGTTGAATTGTATTGCATTACACTGATAGGTGTTTCTAATATTTTCTCCAACACATTTATATCAACAAGGGTAGGCTGAATGGCATAAAAACCTCTATGTATAATGCAATATAACAAAAAAGCATCACCTCTCCAGAACAGTTTGTACAAAAACTGGTAGTATCAAACTAAATACAGTGGCAGAAACCAGGAAGGTTTCAATTTATATAGACCAGATCTCTCTCTAATGGAAAATTGTTAGTTTCATTGAATAAAACAAAATTATTATGATTACAATGGACAGTATCAAGAAGCCTATTGCAAGCGTAGCAACAAAGCCAACAACAAAGCAAAATGCTCCATAAACGTTCTGATGTTTTTACTGCATCTTCTTTTTCCTCTTCCTCTTTAGCCTTTCCTTCACTTTAAACTCTTCTGCACTCTTCTGTTGTTCCATGGATGAAGCTTCAAGGCAGAGAGTTTCAAACATCTTTATTACATAAATTAGTTCTGCGAGTAATTGTTTCAGCCTATTCGTGATTTTCTACTCATAGGATGGTTAGTAGCAGGCAGTTTTGCCAGTCTGAATATTGTCACCATCTCTGTCTTCTTTTCCCTCTGCAGTCTTCCGTTGCATTCAGTCACACTGTAGGTGATTAGCTTCTAGTTCTTGCACGTGACTGGCCGTGGGCCTGGGTGCTTCATCCCAAGCCAGACCATTTTTTATCTGACAGTAAGACAGGTAATTAAAGGAAATATGAGATAATAACTTGGCTTACTTTTGAGACTTAATGTGCAGGACTCACGCCGCAGTCTCCTACATTTGAAGACAAGCTCTTATCACATCATCATACTTAAACATCAAACGGCAAACACAAAAACAACAGAAAACAAAGCTAATTCTGCCATGGCTCATTGGGTTGAAAGATGCAACGCAATTTTCTCCACAGACGCAGATTATGTTTAAGGTTTTCTCATCTGCTGATGATGTTTCCATGAGCAGCAGGTCACTGAGCAAATAAATTATTACAACACACCGAGAGATGTGTGTGTGCACATCGGCGTGGGTTGTAAGAGCTTTGCATTGTGACAGAAACATGTGCTGGGAGGATAAACTACAAGCTTGCGTGGTAAAAGACAAGAAAAAAGGTTACTTACACTTCACTCACTCTACTAGGATGCTTCACTCGAAGACAGTGAGGCAAACCCCTCCCCCACCCACTACCACTGTATGGAAATGTATGAAAAATAGCCCTGGATTGGCCCAGACAGCAGTCATCCATCAGCACAGTGACAGAGGCGAGTCTCCTACTCTATTGTCCCCCACTCGGAGCTTGTGAATGAAGATGGTCAGATTTGGATTCAGATAACTTCAACCACCCCAGGCTTTGGCCCTAGGCACATCAATCAGTAGGTGATACAATATCTGATCATTAGACACCCTCCGCCTACGCCGTCACAAGCTGAAAGTATAGCAACTAGCCAACCCAACGAGCCCTTAGGAGAGCATCACATCCCAGAACAAGTACTCCTTACAGAGTAAACAGACTCATAAAATCCCCATAGAAGAGCCAATTATGCCAGGAACCTGACATCTCCTTGTCGTAAAAGCTACAGGAGGCCGTAACTATCGGACAGCTCTTGAAATAAAGCCAGTTGTTATCGCCGCCCATTTGTGGCGATTAAGAGCCACCCTGGAGACCTGTGCTACTGGGTAAGGAGGGCATTCTGAATGCCTTGCCTAACCGTATGGCACAGCTCCGGGAGGCCTCCGGAGGGAGCCCCCTGTGCCAAGCAATCCTCTCTGTGAATGCCTGATTTATCACCAGCCATCCACAGCTAATGTACAAGGCTCTCTGGCTCTCCTGGTTGGCCCTCGTTGATAGAAGCCTGCTTTATTATTATTATCTGCACTGGCATCGAAGACTGAGCAGCTTGTATTATTCATAAGATCACCCACATTTCCTCATCCAAACACGCAATACATTATGCAGAGTGCAAATGCAGGTCTGATTAATGGCCTTTTGTTGTGTACAACAAACATACACAATGATAAGATGGAAAGATCTGTGAAATAACATAGCTGCTTCGTAATGCAGAAAAAACGAGAAAGAGGAAGAAAGTGGAATAAAATTCTAGGGGTCTATGCTACCAAAATGATGAATCACGCTGCCTCTGCTTCACAAGGCACTGCAAGTTCTCCATCCACAGGCAGCTGACTCAAGACAAAGGGAATAGCAAATTATTGAATCGCTCAATATCATGCACTGAATGAGGGTAAGAAATAAAGTCTTATTCTCTCCACTGACATCCTCATCCACTTCTGGCGTTGAGAATGATGTACCACAAAACAACACTGAGTTATGGACAAGAAAAAGCAATGTCTCTCCATTCTTTCCATGCATGTATCAGCACAAGCCAATTACACAGGACTAAAAACAATAAGAAGTAAAGCTTCTGCCTGCAACAGGGGGCCAACTACTCACTTTGATTAGCCACACACTGCTAGCTGACATCAATTTTAGCCCTTGCTCTATCAGGAAGAGGAAATTTCTGTCATTTGTATGGGATATTTTCAGAGAAGCCAAATCATTATTATGGAGGAAACAATTGTGCATGTTAACAAAAAGCATGCAGAAAAATACATACAATCATATTTTCTCTGTCTTTCATTTCAAGCACTTTCTTGCACAGACACACACACAAATACAGCATTATCTTTGTCTTTCCCTCTTTTACTCTATCCCACACACACACAAAGCCAAAACACACAGACACACACACACACACACACACACACAGCTAAACACCTTAAATTACTCTCATCAGTAATCTGCAAGTGTTCAAGGCTCTGATAGTCCAAGGCTATTGATTTCACAGTGCAGCAGCACTCAGCGGTCATTTGTTGTGATGAGGGAAGACAATCGCAGCCAAATCATCCCTGGCATTTATTAGGAGGCTAAGCGGAGGAAACCGACTAGTGAGAGTCTATTGAAACTTAATCAACAATTGGTGCAAGCTAACGCGGAGAACAACAGACGAGGAGTTTGTCTCGTTTCCCCCAGCGGGTCAATCTGGCCGGTGAAAGCTGTTAAACAACTACAAATCAACACTCCAAAGTGTTTTCTATCAGTAATCTTTTCTGTAGTTTAGTGCAGAGTTTCTCACAGCAGTTGTTTGTGTTGATCCAAGCCAAACAAGGCCACATATACACCCTCTTTCTGTGAAATATTGTATGTGATATATGTGTGAAATATGTTATGTGAGTGCTATATGATCCACTTCATACAAATGCACAGGACAGAAGCAGAGGGCATAGCAGTACATGTACACAGGTATTGCAGAGATGGTGCTCTTCTACGCAGTTTTCTTGAAGAGGTTTCCTATACAGAGAATACTAAGAGCAGAGACACACAATTCAGTACTCAAAAGAGTACATTTTACAAACATAGGCAAACAGATGTAGTTCATTTAAGTGCATGTTCTGTTTTTGTTTTCAATTTTTACAAACTTTCACAGAATTTAGAAAAAGCAGATTAGTTTAAACACTTTTTACACTGATTTCTATGTCATAATGCCTCCAAATTTTGTATCCTGCATCGACAATGACCACCATAGTTCAGTAAACGAGACACTCTTGTGACTTGGTCAGAACATCTTCAGAGTTATAAAAGAACAATAGGAAGAAAAATGCTAAGAAATCGTCAAGTATGACAGTTCATTCTTGATCCTGGAAACAGCATTTGACAAAACAGTGTCAACTCAAGGTCCACTTACTTGCTTGTTCTTGAACACTCAACTCCATTATGTGGTGCTTATTAGCGGATTAACTTTGCTCAGTTACCAAAGAACTGTGTGACACTGTCAAAACCTTCCAAAACAATTGAATAAGTGGAACTTGAGGTGACACCGTTTTGTCATGAGAAATGGTTAAACTACAGAGCATGCAAATAGTATATTTTTAAAATCTGACTTTTAGATATCTGTATAATTTATGCTTCTTAGCTGGATTCATTTTTAGTATTCAAAATTAAAATGAACTGCATCAGATAAATTCCTTGTCTTTTTAAAGTATTAAAATCTAAAATAAGGAACATATTTTATTTAAGTTGTTACTGAGGACCACAAAGCAATAGAGCAAAATGACATCTATGAATCAAATACACACAGATGACTGATGTGCATCAAAACATCTAGAAAAGTTCTCATGGAGCAATCTGTTCCCATCCATCCTAATTAGTGTAATAACTACAAATCAAGAGTCCTGCTGACATCTGTAGCAGGCTGCATATTAATATGAGACTGCACATGTGTACTTTCTGCCATCTGCTGGTGAGACACTGCTGTTACACTTGATTGATTGATTTAATTTAATGACCACACAGCCAGGCTGGTGGAATTTGTTTCCAATACAGCTTTTTGATACAGGTTCCAACATTTAGACAATAGATATTTAGACATAAACATATAAAGTAACATACATGTACATACAGACACCACATTACTATATATAATACATAATACATGAGGGGTCATGATTAATCCACTGTCCTCAGCGTCCAGAGATCAGAGTTCAGAATGTGTATCACTTTTGGAATAAAACTGTTTTTAAAGCGAGTTGTTCTGCAGGCTATTGTCCTGTAACACCTCCTAGAGGGCAGTAGTTTGAAGGCGAACTGTGCCGGATGGGAAGTATCAAAAATTATCTTATGGGCTCTGCATAGTGTCCGTTTGTGATAGAGTGATTCAAGGGATGACTTCCCGCATGCATTCAGCTGGAGTGCCATTCAGGTTAGAATTTAGGTAATAGATACTGATCCCGAGTCACTGCACAGGAGAAATATCCACCACCACACTTGCTTTACTCGGTTTCTGGCTAATCTGCCAAACAAACACCACTTAATGAGAAACACATGACGTGCAAAAGCAGTGTGTTCTGAATGTGGGGAGGCTCAAGGCCAAATCCAATCTGGAGTGCTGTGATAGAATCAGATGTAGTGAGAGATTGGCATTTTCTCTTTGTTGGTACAACCAGATGGTGGTCTGGTACCAACACCAGTGCTGTGACCTCAACATGCTAACTCAACACCACCAGCTGTACTGTGGTCCAACAGATCTGGCTCACTGTTGCTGGTAGTTAAACAAACACATGCACAAACACACACGCAGATCGCTATCTGCCTCCTGCTCTACATGTTGGAGATCAATTAGCATGAAATGAAGCAGAGAAACACTGACGTATGCGGGCTGCCCTGGGAAAACACACTGCAAATTCAAACTCATACACACATCCAGACTACCACACTCCCATGGGGTCCTTTAGAGATGATGAAGCATGTGATACTATTCCACTAACCAACAGCTGGGGGCAGTTATAATGAGGCAATTCGCTAGCAACCGTAAAGAAGAAGAAGAATTTTAAAATTGGCTTTGCATGTTTTTTAAAATGAAGAAAATGCATGGAACGCAGGTGGCTCAGTTGGTTGTACCCACCCCATGTACAAGGCATAGTCCTTATAGCTGTGGCCTCTGGTTCAATTCCAGCCTGGGGCCCATTACATTTATTCATTTAGCTGACCCTTTTTTCTATAGAAGTCTGAGGTCGCATGCCTCTGTCTTACCCACTGTGCTTTCCCTATCTCTCCCTCATTTCTAACTTTCTCTGTCTATCCAAATAAAGGCTAAAAAGCCCCAAAAAATAATATTAAATAAAGGGAGAAAATAAGGCAATGCGTTTGTTAGACTTCAGGAGTACTCACAATGTCTGTGTTATCAACATGAAATGTAAATATAACTATAAAGGGGCAGCATGTTGTAGGAAGCCTGATAATGGGCTTCTTTTAAGTGGTATATGACTATAAAGCATTAAAATAGTATATTTTCTACCTGTGAGGAAGATCGCATACTTTAGTCAGAAAAGTGGCTTGACTCGGACTCAACTGCTGTGAAACCGGACTTGAGACTTAAAAGCAAAAATATTTGACTTCAAGGTTCAACCTGGTAAACTCCCAAATTGATAAAACAAATGACTAATAAACATGGCAGCTAGTTGAAAAAAAACAATTTCAACTCAAGGTCCACTTGCTCCAGAGCGTTCAGTAGCATCACACAGTCTTCATCAGCAGCTTGCGTTGTCTCAGTTGCCAATGACTTGCAGATGTTTTAAACGTGCCATGACAGGTAACTATTAGGACTTGGTCTCAGTTACAATAATCCTTTGGAAGGAGAATGTTCAAGCGTCAAATGTCATTTTAAATAATCAGCATTCAGGAACCTGAAAGCTCTGTATTTGACTTGTAATCTGCTCATGAAAACTTGTGACTTGAGGCTTCTCTTTATGGACTAGACTTAGCCCAAAAGACTTATGTCTGTGAGTGAATAGTGCTATCAATAAGCCCGCATGATGATCTTAGAGACTGTAATACTGTATATTATGTAGTCAATGGCTATGAGATGACTGCATAATGTTTAAGATTTCAATTATCTGCATTACTGGAAAAAGAACATGTAATAAGGCTATTTGAAACAATTACTTTCCTTTTAAGAAACTATTATGATTACAACTCAGCTCTATCTAATCTCTATCTATCAAATATTCATAGTCAATTTCTCTGCAAGTCCATTTAGCTAATTAAAAACACATCCGTCAGAGCTTCTTTTTTTAATTCCAGCAATAACATGAAGGCAATGACTGGAATATAATTAGGCAACCCTATCTAGCAACAAAATAATACACTGAGCCCATCACTAACTAGTGCCTAAGAGGTCACGCTACATCGGGCAAACACCCTTCTCTGGGTAGTACAGGAAAAAGCCCACTCATTCACTATGACGAGGTAACTTGAGATCTGTTGCTCACAGAGCTCTCTCTGTTGCAATTGTTTAAAGATTATTATTGTGAAATAATGGGATTAGGCCAGTCTTTGAGCCTGGAATACCGGAACAAATTAATATTCGTGGGGTAGTGTTTCTGGAAGGGGAAGCCTGTGTTTTTATTAGGTAGAAATTGATGAGGCGTGATTTCGGCTATAACTATCTTTATAGGCAGGAATTCCAGAATGCAAGTGAAAATGTTTAAATTATCTTCATTATCCCTTTATTTCAAAATGTTCAGCCATGCTAGCAGCGTGGCTCTAGGGACTGAAGACTGAAATATCCACCACTGGATGGTTTGTGGCGACACATTCATGGTGCCCGGCAGCAACTTTGGTGATTCCTTGACCTTTCGTCTTAGACCACATGTGGATTGGGAACAACTATTGCCATCAGATTTTATACACACTTTCACATTCCCTTCAGGATAAATTCTAATTTAACTGTGATGATCCTTCAACTTTTCATCTACAACCATGATGTCAAAGTTTTTATCTGTTCGGTACTTTGGTTTGACTAAATGCCTGCTAAACTAATGACATTCCCGTCAGCCTCAGCTGTACTTTGTGTTAAGTACGGTAAAAACTGTAACATGGTAAGCATTATACCTGCTAAACATCCACATGTAAGCATCATCACTGTGACCATGATAGTATGCTAGTGTTATCATTAAAAGCATCACTATACAGAGTACTTCCTCAAAGAGCCGCTAGCCTGTAGCCTCTAAGTTTTTGTTCATAAATTACTTCAAAGCTGCAAACTCTTAAAGAGGTGGTATTATGCTTTTTGGCTTTTCCCCTCTCCTTTATTGAGTTATATCTCTTTTTTGTGCATGTAATAGGTTTGCAAAGTGAAAAAGCCCAAAGTCCAGCCCAGAGTTCCCATCTCTCACAGAAAGCTCTGCTCTGAACTGCTGGAAAACAGCTCGTTTGTAGTCCAGCCGTTTCCCTTCCTTCACAGTGACGTCACAATGAAAACGCGTCATAAAGCTTGCCAAGTGGCTAGCGGGGGTCAGGCACGCCCTCAAACCAAGCTAGTCTGAGCGGAGGCCCTTTGATTTTAGTTAAGCCCCTTTTCCACTGCACAGTACCAGCTCGACTTGGACTCGCCTTTGTTTGGTTTTCCATTGTAGAAATGTTGTACCTGTACCTGCTTCCAGGTACTTTTTTTCATATCACCTCACCTCCATCGAGGTTCCATGCGAGCTGAGGGAAACTAAAATGTAACGTGAAAACACTGCTGATTTGTCAGAGAGAATAAACTGTGTAGATTTCAAATATTGACAGTTTTACGAGAAGTGATGGCGGAACAAAAATGTGCTTGAATATTGTCGGAGTTGAGGCTTCAGGGGATGCCTGTGCCAACCCGTGGGAGGAGAGTGTGAAGCCGGCCAGCCGCCCGCTCAGAGAGCTCTCTGCTCCCGCCGTCACACAGACCGCTGCAGCAACAACGGCAGAGGAAAACACAGCTGGAAGGTTTTCATACCGCTCATCTGTCTTTACATTCTGAGGAATGTTGAAACGTTTTAACTAAAAAAAGAGAAAGCTGTGTGGATCGCTGGTGTGTGTGTCGCATTGAACATTACATCGCGTCAGTTGTGTGTGGCGTTGCTATGACGACAAGCTACGTACTATCTCTGGGTACCACCTGCAATGGAAAACGGAGCAGGCCCGAGTAGAGTCGAGTCTATGAACATGTGTTATGGTAGCATTTTTCGGGAAGGCAGCATAGATCGTCAGAACACCGGCAACAGTTCAACGTTTAGTCCTAAAAGAAGATGCAACTCCGACTCTGTTTGGGCCTGGAAATTCACAATCACAACCTGTAAGTATGCTTTATTGGTTGTGAATTATATTTAAAATAAACACGGCATTGTAACTTCACAGACTGTTCAAGTGCGGAGTTGTTGTAAACGTTGGCTAACACAGCTAAAGTTATAACTATAATGCTAATGTTACACCCGATGTGAAAGCTACTGAGCAAACGTTCAAATTGTTTGGCCAATATTTATGTAAAATTGAGTTGAAATATGGTGATTTTTGTAGTGGTTTATGGTAAGATGTGGAATTGGAATTGTGTGGTTGTGGACTTGAGTAACTTATACCATCTGCTAGGTTGTGGTCGCAGTCTGAAGCAGATTTGGATCAAACTACTTTTGTTTCTTATGTCCCGCCCTTCTCTGCTTCTGACTGGCTAGTAGTCCTTACCTGGGAACTGCGCATGTGCAACTCCCAACAAAGATTTTGTACAAGTAAGATGCATCACTCTGTAGCTCAAGAGCGGAGCGTACAACACATAGGGTGAAAAGAGGAGCTGCAGCAATGTGCAGTATGAGAAAAATATGGTGTTTTTGAAAATTAAACCATGTAAACCTGTTCTGGTACAACCCCTAATTAAGATTTTGAACCTGAAAATTAGCATAATACCACCTCTTTAATGGATTGATTCACCCAGTTTTTATTTTTTTCAGACTGTCGTTGTGAAAGCTGGTCACAGTGAAGTCTGAAGAGTTTTTTAATGTAATTTTCAGTGCTCTGTTGACTACAAACAAAATTCCTCCTTTGTATTGGGATGAAGGCAAAAATCTGAAAGATGAATATCTTTAAATCTAAACAAAGAAGAAAAAAAACTATCTGCATGGCTGTCTACCACTAGAGGTAACTGACTGACCTAACCAACCCAATTTCTCAGTAATCTGCCCGTGTGTGGGGGTGTATTGTGTTTGTTTATGCTTGTGTTCCTGCATTTGTATGCTGCTGTGTGTGGATTTAACATAAAATGTTCTTCTGTTTTCCTCCACTCAACAATGCCCAACACAGACGAGTGTTGGCCTTCAAGATGAAATGAGAGCAAGGATTCGAGGGGTGGGGTGTTTTGATCCCTTGTCTTGGCAGGCACACAGTGCTGTGCCAGTGATTGCTAATACCCTGGACGCACCTGGCATATTACACAGACTTATCCCTCTCCTCAACACTTCCCTAATGTACTGTGTCGTTCTCCCACTGTACAGTTGTTTCTCTGGCTATATGGCAGCCTCTGCCCAGATGTAATTAAGCCCTAATCCTCCTGTCGACAAAAGCAGAGGCAGCCTTAATTTAGTTTGCAGATGAATGTGCAGTGAATACAGTTTACAGCCATGGTGCTTTGATGATGCTGCACCTCCACTGAAAGGCCAAAGGTAATGTCACAGTCTTCTCTGACAAAGGCCATAATTTGATCCACAGAGGCATTTTAAGTCTCCAGATTGTCTATAATGCATTCAACAGTGTGAGGCATTTACATTACATTTACTCAAGTACTGTACTTTTACAAAGTGCAATTTTAGGCACTGGTACTTACTTTATATCGAAATAATAGTACTTTTTACTCCACTACCTTTTTTGACACATTTAGTTACCAGTAACGTTGCAGATACAATAATCCAAAATATAATTAACAAATGCATTATGATGTATTATTATGGATAAAGACTTTATTGATTCCTTTGTAAGATTCACAAGCTACCTGGCAGTATATATAGTGTAAAAAAAGTAAACCTTTAACAGCTGTAACATTAAAGTAATCTACATACATATTCATGCATCAATAATTATAACTGAATAATATAGATTATTCTCAAATTGGCCCTTTTGCATAATGAGTACTTTTACTTCTGATACGTTAAGTATATTCTGATAATACTTTTGAATTTTTACAAAATTTTGAAAGCGACACTTTGGTATTGCTACTTTCAGTAAGTAAAAGATCTGACCACGACTAATACAAAGCTGGGCTTCAAATCAAAGCTTTGTTTCATCAGTGGACAGTGGACAAGTGCAAACACTATTATACTAAGGTATTGTTGTCATAACAAAGTATTGTTGCTGTTTTCCTTACTTTATTACCATTGTTTATTGCAACTGTAAATAAAAAACATGAGTAGATATAATAATAATAATAATAATATTTGTTCAAGAGAAGCAGCAACATGGTCATTTACATTTCATTTGCAATTACATTATAACACTTTCCACAAAGATGGTGTAATTTTTCTATAAAAACAAACACATCACAATAATCCAAAACATGCAGTAATTACATAAAAAGTCTACATACAGGAGCTTTTGAAAAGACACTTGCTCTTAGCTCTCACCGTGGAAGGTCTAGCCACAACTTTACCTCATTACACACTCTGTGTCCAAGCTGTGTAGACAACCCTAATGATAGAGTAGTGTGTGTGTGTGTGTGTGCGTGTGTGTGTGTGTGCGCGCGCACGTGCATATGCAGCTGGATGTGTAAACGTGGTTACATGCTGACTCAAGGCTTTCATTGTAATCTCCCTGTAACAGCTGTAGGTTAAGCCACATGTTTATCAAGACTAGAGGAAATCAGTGGGTCTATGTGAGTTCAAAAGCCATCAGATCGCTGACTAACCAAACCCCCCAGTGGTGGCAAAGATGGGAACAGAGGGGGCGACTGAATTTAGATTTGACCATGGTGAATCAACTTCACAACAAGCCATTTTCTCATCACAGTAAGAGACAGAAGAGCGTTTGGTTGCACGAGAGCGCTTGTGTACAGTGGAGCTTTCCATGACATCATCAGTTATAAGTGGGTAGGAGGTATATGCCATCTGTGCCAGCTGTGTATAAATGTGTGATAAAATAGTGTAAATATATTGCAAAATTGTGTCTGTACATAAATGTTTGAATCTATGTCTGTGCATTTACCCGAGTATAAATAAGCAGTTACATGTACACAGCTAGATACCTTAGAATACCACACTAGGAAGTAACCTGGAAAGTTAATCAGTTTCTATTCAGCCTTCCAGTTTATAGCCTCCTTGACACTAGGCTCTTTTCCAGATGTTGGCTGCTGAATCCTTAACTCGAGGCTCTCACTTCAGTTCACAGTAAAGCAGCAGAGGCCGGCAGGCTGCAGTCATTAAGGTGTGAATAAAGCCGTGCGCTCTCCTCCCGGGTAAGTGAAATGATGAATCACACCAGTCACCGAGTGCTTCCTGCAGTACACCTGAGTATAAGGACTGAGCTGCAATACATGAAAATCTGCTCAAACCTTGTCCCTTGAAAAAGAAAACAGTACAGAAACTGTCTACACATGAAGCACAGAACACACACACACACACACACACACAAGTTGAAATAGAGCCACAGCTTTTTGCTGTCTGTCAAATGCTAGGCATGTAATGTGTGTAAGGGCTGCCATTAACAATTATTTTCGATTAATCGATTAATCTTATTATTATTTCTTAATGAATTGATTATTTGTTTGGTACCATGTAAAAAGTAAAACACAGCAATAAAAATTACCCACAGCCTGAGTTGAAGTCTTCAAACTGCTTGTTTTCTGAACAACGGTCCAAAAGTATTCAGATTACAGTGATATACAACACAGAAAAACAGAATCCTCACAATTGAGAAGCTGAAACCTGTGATTAGACACAATTTAATTCAATTCCCCACAAAAGCAAAAAAAGTTAATTAGAATTAATTATTAATAATTAAAATATTATGAATTTTTTGATGAATGAAGAGCTGAGTAAAAAACTGTTTCTTGAATTATTGAATTGTAGTGACTTAATATTTTTATAATTTTATTTAATATATATATATAAAATTTATATTATATTTATTTATATCAATGACACAAGAGTAAATATAAGAAACACCTCACCAAAAACGGACCATTATTACAACCTTCAAGAAGGAATTATTTACTTCTGTATTAGACTGCTGGCTGCGTATTTCCCAATGCAGCTGTTTTCAAGGAATGCATCTAATTAGGAACATAATTTGTCTTCAAAGTGGGAAAATCAAAAACATTTCATCTGAGTTCAGGTCACCCATGATGTACTCTCCTACAATCCCGCAGACCAAACTGGCCAACATCCAAACAACATTCAAAAGGGGCTTTTCAGCAGGTAGGGATGAATTTACCCACAGTGTTCCCCTTTACGAGCGTGGTGGTCTTCAGCAGAACAGTTTTCTTTTTCACGCCTCCTGCTTAAAACAATAGACCTTGACTGCTTAAGTAAATACATGCAAACACACACACACAAACAGACATATGGAGCTATGGACTAAACCCGCAAAGTTACATTATTTACTCTACAGCCAGTGCTCTTGGCTGGTCTAAATCCACAACCTTGGAATCTGGAATATTCTAATCTCAATATCTGCCTTATTAACTAACACAGATACTTGCCAAGAGCTTTGGAAAAACATCTTGTTTGCCAAAGCAACACCTATGAAAATATTGCAAATACCTTCAGCTAATGAAATTCCTATAAATATGCACAGTGTAAAGGCTGCTAAAGAGGCATTGAATAATTATGCGCTTATCTAAATGAAATTTATCTTAAAAAATTTATCTAAATTAATGCAAGCTGAAGTTTGTTTTAGTAGCTTGGTGTGCGTGTCTCTGTCAAATTGGAGAGGAAATAGGAAATGGTGAGCAGGGCGGTCCCTCTCTCGAAGGCGAAGGATAAACAGCTGCCATGTAAATTCTGGGCAACTGACGTCCCAAACAGAGCAGAACAGGTACAGAAAACACCTCCAGAGAGCTAAAGCACACAGACCATGACAACCCCATATTTACACTCTGACAAGCAGGAAGTTGAAAGAGACTGATTGTCTCAATTTCCATATCTACCCATCCCATTTTCTCAGTCTTTCTTTACAGACAGCAAACTGTAAGCTGACTTTATACAATTTTCTCAGTATATAGGCATTCTCTTCCATTTGCAACAAAGTGCTCTGGAGAATTACAAAGTACAAAGAGGCTATAAAGCTGTCTAGACAAGCAGTAAAAAGGTGTGTGCAACTGGGTGCCGAACTGATTTGACCATTAGACATCTGCCTTTGTTTGCAGCAACATATAAAAATGTTTTTCCATATTTCTCAGGTAGTTAAATCTGTTTTGTTTTTTATTCAAATCAGGCCAACGTCTAACTTCAATGAGAAAAATAAAACCGAGTGTTTATCATTTATTTTTAGGGATCAGTCTGGGCAGCAAAAATCAAATCAACTGGCATAAAAGCAGAGGTCCTACATCTTTTCTCTTGTCGCAAAGCAATCTTTTCTTCTTATTGAAGCAAACAAAGTGGCCTGCTTTCGTCCCTGCCTGTCACGGAAGATTGGATTTTGATGAGACCGATACTCGAGTTGTGTACTCTCCACTCTCTCCTTTCCACTCCTCCCCTCCCCCTATCTTTTCTCTTGATCTGTGCAAAAAGAGAATTAGATGGAGCTACTGTACTCTCACTCTCAGACAGGTGAAAAGGCCGCATTGTTTCTGTCAATAAACCCTTTGGTGAAGTGTCACAGGCACTGTCTGGGTCAACAAAATAGATTTTTACTCTCCTGTGCAGTGGACACAACAGTTTTGGTAATGGGTGACGAAAAGAACTATCCATTCTGAATGACTTGAAAATATTTCTTTAGTTTCCAAACTTTTGGACCTTTTAACCTGACTCCAAGTTCAAGTGTGGATTTGGGGGATCTTGGCTGCAGACAGAAGGAGTGGGACTGTTTTACCGCAACTGAGGTTTCATTTGTATATTCATCTGGTTTTAAACAAACATACGAGCAAATTACGTGGGCAACTGAAAACGACGGTATGTTTTTGCAATGGTGATCCTGTTGCCGTTTCACTGCTGTTCTTCGTCCCATTATTCCTTTTCAACATAGCAGAACTGTCTGACTCACCCACACAGCCAACGACTGCATTCAGTCAGGCCAGTGAACAGACAATCAGCTGGATCTAGATCACTACATCTCTGAGGTACATGGAAAAATATGGTATGACTCGCAGTCTTAACGTCACTCCCAGTAGTTTGCTGTCTCTGTTCTTTTCTGTATTTCTCTCTTTTTACACACAATACTGAACAAGCTCTCAGCAGGCTGTTTTCTACAGCACCCATCAGTATCATTGACAAGAAAGAACAACTGGCATCTGTGGAAATGGAACAGCTTCAACATCAGACTCAAAGGCTTCTTTGTTTGTTTTAAACAACAATGTCATTGTCCACAAACTACTGGGACAATATTCTCAAAAGTGTTAAACCAGTAGGCAAGGTGTCAATTAATTAAGCCGACCTACGCGGCAATTCACACTTCGCTAAACCGGTCCCCTGAACAGTGCTTGTCCAATTATAGCTTAGCAACTGTAACTTGCTTGTCAAGCTTTGGATTTCTACACACACTGAAGTGGTCATCATAAGGCTGCAGTGAAACCAATACACCGCAATTAAAGAGTTTGGAGGGTGATGTATTTCAGACAGAGTTTATCAGAGTTTACGGTAACGGTCGCAGCCCTGGCCTGCTGTTTATTCAGCAAGCCCAGCCAAACTCATTTGCAGAGTTAGCATTACATTTGCATTTTACATCCGCAAAGCCTAAAAGTGAAACATTCTATTTTGGAAAAAAATTAAGTACACCAATTGCTTGTTGTTGTTTTTTTATTATAGTAAGCTTTCAAAACAGAGTTATGTTACAAAATGGTGAACTGAAATAGGAGGGCTAATTAGCCAGACTGTAATACAAGAACAATGCCACATCTCTATTTCCACATCTTCTTCTTCATAGTTTATGAGGCTGCTGACTTTTTGCCCGGGACATGTAACTTTATCCTCAGTCTTTCTGCATTATAACATGTATGTAGTCATTTAAAACGATTTAAGTTTTTAGGTAAATGTTTCTTGGCTAGCTAGCAAGCTAGAGCTGAAATCTGCTAGTGTTAGCTGTGATTTTAGCTGTCAAAATGGATTGTCACCGGCTAGTAATGTAAAGCCTGCTTTTGTCTGACTGTGTCTACAATTGTCTTTAAAAATTACATTTCCATTCTAGCATGTGTGCCTTGCTAGAAAGGAAAACCTAACAGGCGTAGCAGTAAATAAAGGGGCTTAGCAAAGGGTCAATTAGGCTTGCTTTCCAACCACACAAAGGGACCCTTAATGTGACGATCCATAAATGCTACTGGGATGTTTACTAGTAATCCAACTCTATTGTCCATGCGGACAGAAATCCCATGACTTTTCTAACAAAGTGGATTTCCACTAAACTGTAAAACTTTGTTTGATGAACTGCAAGCCAGCTCTGTCAAATATTGGAAAATCCATTTGGAAAACACACAGTGAGAAAACTATTAAAGACGCATTAGTGTAGAGTTTTTAGAAGTGGAAAAAAAAAAGAGCTGAAAATAGATGCTGCACTGCTGCCCAGCACTGGCAGAGGAGAGTGAACAGTTTTCCACATTAATCAAAAGTGAGTCTGTTGCATTCACAGCATGCTGTAGGCAATTAGAGAGATACTTTATGTGACCATTACCACCATTAAACCCACCCAGCCTCAGCAGCAGCCCAAACACAATACAGTGTCTCTGGCTTGAGGGTTAGTAAACCTGTAGACCATGCGAGAGTCCAAAAACAAGGGCTATTCTTAGATTTGGCAGCTACATGGTGAGGTTTATTAAATTATTCACTGCCAACAACTCAGGAGCAGTTAGAAACCGTGTCCATATAGTTTATCCCATTATGCCCACATTATGCAAAAGTACAGAAGCAAACGGGCAATAATTAACATTTAATCCAAGCTGTTAACACCAAAACTGAGAGTATTTTGTTCTCTGGTATTTTTATTTTCAAGCATGGCTACAGCAATCTTGCACAAAATGTCCATAAAGGGCTCATGGCATTGCAAAGAGCACCTCTAGAAGATGCCCACTCATGCTGTTAATATAGAAACACTATATTTCCATAATTTAATATAGAGTGCAACATCAATGAAAATGTCATCTAATTTTTAGACATTTTTTATGTGGCAGTAGGCTTTCAAATTTCCTTTTTTTCTTTGCAATGCTTGACTTTGTTATGATGCAGTGATTCTAGGTGAAATATGATAAGGTGTTCTGACCCCAAACTTTACCAAATGGTAGGACACTATCCAGACATTAGGTCAGCTGAGACCCAAAGATGAGGACAAAGACCACATTTCTCAAGCCACACAAGATGGACAAAACAAGTTGAAATCGTAGGACAAGAACAGATTCCTCCATAGAAGTCAAAAGCTGTGATAAAACTCTAATCATGGCACTGAGGTGAACTCGTACTGCTGGCAAATACATGACTACAACTATATATTGGCTAATATCACATTTGGCTTGGTATTTATAAAACAAATTCCTTTGCCAATAAACACACACTTTCACTGTGAGTAAAAGAGACCTCGCCACACAAACAACAGGGAGTAAGGAGAATTACCCTCTATATAAAGTGTCTTCACTCAGAGATTGCTACTACTCCATAGCATTCACTGTGATCCCAAAGTCAACATTTACACAAAGAATAGTCTGGCAGCAGGGTTAAGCCTGAGCTGAGGCAGCAGGTGAAACACAGTGGGATGCAGCAAAACCCTGATGCACAAGAGGCTGCAGTGCTTTTAAAACACTCACCCAAATCCTAGTATCAACAGCTTTGGGAAGTGTCTTAGTGGGAACTAACAGTGATACTGACAGAAAAGAAAATCACAACGCATGTGCACTACTGCCTCTGGGCGATTTTGGGTAAGAACACCCAAGCTTATGGTCTAAAACGTTTATGAATAAGCCGAAAATGTCAGTTTTAGACACAGATACGTAAAGCTGTGAGCAGTGACTGTGCTTCTCCTACCTCAGGTCCTTCCAGCAGCTCCTGTGGCAGCCCTTCGGCACATGTTGCTTTTTCTGATATCTGGCTCTGCATGTCGGCAGTTGTCCTCAAATCACTCTAATTCAACCAACAAACACCAAAGTGTGTGAAATTTATCAGTTTTGTTTTGCCTTATATGACATCTTGACTCAAAGTGACATCATAAGCCACACTCTTCCATGCTCATTGCAGCTGTTGCACCACATGCACACATCAAATAAATCACCCCTCTCACCTTATAGTACCCAGTGACCTGCTCTGCAATGCTGTGGATGTGCAGCATGTATTGGTGCAGTCTCCGTTGGTACTTGAGGGCAGCAAGCTGGGCCTCGTTCTGCAGAGTTGACACCTGGGCTAACAGGCGTTGCTCCCTCCTGTTCCACCTGAGCCTCGCCATCCGGGTTTCATGCTCCAGAGTTGCGCTTCTTTCCTCCAGTGCATCGGTGACCGTGCGGAGCGCGTCCAGGCAACAGTGTTCCCCTTTACTGACGTCCTCACGAGACAGCAGAAGCCCGCATCCTCTCTGGCAAACCCCTGCACCGCAGTGATCCGTCTCCGGCTTTGTTTGCGACTCCATCTCGCTTGGGTTTGACACTTGGCAGATTGGATCCTTTTCACCGCACGGAGTTGGGCAATCAGCGCGCATAGTTTGCAACTTTTCCTGTGCAGCACTATGAGTTAAAGCAAAGTTATTTTACAAGTCTGAACACAAAAAGTTTGACGGTCTGCGCAGCTCACCCTGAGCTGAGGGGCTGCGCCACTTCTCGCACGACCTGAAATGAGACGTTGTTCCGTGGAGTGAAATCTGTCCGAGCAGAAAACTTCAGCCTGCTGACTCTCTTTTGCTCTGTCTGGTCGGGTTCATTTTGTTTTTCCTGCTGTTCACATGACCGACATAATGTATTAGACTTCAAATAAATGATGTATCTTTCTTTATAATCCAGTAGCTTTTCAGTGCAGGTTAATTTACTTTTGTGCAGCTGTGATAGGTGCTGTGAACTTGAGGCGTTATAAATCCTCACCAGCAGAGGCCGCCCATTGTTTCACATACTTTTAAATGCCAACAGACCCCTCAAATTGAGATGGAAATGACTCAATTCAAGAGTTTTAACAGTCCACATCGTAATTGGCATTGCCATTGGGGTTTCATTGTTCCTCCTCTTAGCTATGAAATTAATTTAGTCTACCTCTGGTACAGGTTCTGCAGTGATGACATGTCAGTGAAACTTGTCTCAAGGGGCTGATGGTCATTCAGTGGCTACACCCTGGCTTGAAACACAATATCTGCAGGGAGACCTTCACTTATAAAGCTTTCCTGCATGCGTCCGGGCCAGTTTTACTGCCTGACACAGCATGACATATTGCAGGCATCTCACGTTTCAGGTCTCCCAGTGAAGCAGTCTGGTTCTAGTCTGCTGTGCACCACTTTAAACTATGTTTTGTGTTGTCTGAGCTGTCAAAGAACAGGTGTAGATTTACAAAGACAATAGCACAATCTGTCCTGGGATGGTACCCCCTCCCCAACACTCTAAATGAAATAGCAGCTCTTGTATTATTTTATAATGTGATATTAAATTAAATCTTTTTCAATAAATTGTCAGCAAATACCAATATTTCTAGAGCTGAATGAGTTTAAAGTCTGGTGGATGTGATCTGGAAGAGCAGTCAGACTGAACCGAGCAGCAGCCTGGGTAACTCATTGTGAGTGTGTTTTGGGGAAAGTGTTACACAGCCACCTGGGATATTGCACAGGCCATGTGCTTGGACTGATAAGCCACTGAAAAAAAAAAAGTTATCTCTCTCTTTTGTTCTCTCTGTGAGCTGATTTCCATTAACCATTAAGAGCCTCAATTGAAACGGAGAGATGAAACTTTAGCTCAATAACAATCTAAAAATCTGATTCATTTTGTCAGACCTCATCCATGAAGAGAAGTGATATCAATCAACTTTTCATCTGCTGGATACCTGATAGGAGACTCCAACAGCTGTTTCTGCTTGAAAAACTAGACATTGACAAAGGTGGCCTTATCTGCAATGGAGGACAGATTGAAACGCCATGTCTGATATTTTTCATACTGGAAAAGAATAGCTTTCTCCTGCAGACAGACATGGTTGGGGAGAGCGGGGCTGCACATAAACTGAGAACTTTTGCAAATGCTTGAGTTGATAGTGGAAGGTACTTATAAATCATAAATGATGCTCTAGTTTCTCTTAGTTCGTATGTGAGAGCTGAGATACTGGTATGAATATTTTACACATAACTAGTCTAAAGTTACATTTCTGTATAGATCCTTGAATCCCAAGTCAGTAATAACTAAAGACACAAGTGGTAACTTTTTTTTTTTCCAACAAAGCTTCATTTTTGTTGAATTTGTATTTAAATCCACCTCACGTCTGCCAGCACATCTAAGAGCAGAGTGAAAAGCACCTGAGAGCCTCGGTTGTCCGACCCCAGTGAAGGATGTGTCTGAATTTGAGAGCGCTTCTTACAACTTTTGACACATTTGCTTTGTGTGTGTGTTTTTAAACAGAAACACTGGACATGCTGAACTGGAAATATTCCACTGGGTTGTCTGCATTGCTTTGGATGGACTTCCAATCTTGTAATAACATTGGTATTTCAGACTGGCAATCCACCCAGACTCAATGATTCATTCACCAGTGACCTCAGGCTGACTTACTGTGAACCGAAACTTTTAACTGGGACTTTTTCTTGACATTTTGAGTCATTTGTTCTTATTTCTCTTTACATGGGAGATGCAGCTACAGCTTTGAATCTGTGGTTCCATACAAATCTTTTTTAGTGCAATTAATATGGTAAAGATGATGTGTTGTGCTATGTGTAAGTTCTCAAATCCCCCAGAAAAAATAAGAAAATTTAACATCTACAATGTCCATGACATCTGGGCAAACTCCATCTGCTGATCATGTGATATGATTGAAAGCTCCAGAACAGCTACTTAATGGACCTTGTGGTGGAGGGTTTTTCCATTTATAAAGTTGTTCTACAGAGGCTTATCATAGCAAAGGTAAAACTTAGGTTGAATTTATTATACATTAGACATTATAGTAATAAAAACAATTTTATGTTCAAACTTTCAGAACTATTCCTTTTTATATTTGTTTCCCACTGTTTTACCCATTAATATCTCCTCTCACTTTGAGAGTCGGAGTCATATTTGAGACATCTTACACTTTTACCTCTGAACAGTGACTGAAACTCCATTTTAGTCTTGGACTCTGGATGTACATTTACTTACATATTAATATTCTTATTGTACAAATATTGAACTTTTTACTCCACTACATTTATCTGACAGCTTAAGTTACTGGTTATTTTGCAGTCATATTTTACATATAAAATAAGCGTAGAAAATATTATAGATTTCAAAGAACAAACTTCCCAACAATTTTTAAGAAAGTAGCTCAACTACTTACAACATTAAAGTACCATGTACCACTTTCTAATAATACTTTATAATGCGTTTGCAACTTGTAATGATTTATTAAGACTTAAGACTTCATAGATTAGTCATTTGGCTTGCCTTGTAAAAAAATCTATTTGGCTGGTATATCTTCCTTTGTAAGGAGCCATTCTGCATAACGAGTACTTCTAATTATTATACTAAACCACATTTTGCTGATGATTATGTAGATTTATAATGTAATAGAGTATTTAAACATTGTTGTATTGATGCTTTTACTTAAGTAAAGAATCTGAGTTCTTCTTCCACCATAGACTGTGAACCTGACGCACACCAGAACTCAGCTTAAAGTGCCCTTAGACTAACACAGTCAGTTTGTGTTCTGCACTCCCACTTAGGTTTACAGTAAACTCGCATTGTTGAGTACTCTCTCAGAGGTCAGAAAAAGTCACAGCAAGACAAAAAAGAAAAACACCAGAGCACTTCAATAGTTAACTACAATTTTATTGTTTCTTCTCCAGCCAATGAGAGGTTCTAGTTTCATCCCTCACAAGTGCCGTTCAAGTCCAGCGAAGCACTGAACTTCAGCAAACAGCCAAACATGCTACCACTGCCGCCAGTGATGCTATCAAATCCCAACCATCGTGTGCGTAAGACTGACTGCAGGACCATTTCTGAACTTCAATGAGTGAGATTCCTTTAGTCAGTTTTAGATTTTCTGTCTAAAAATCCCCTCCCGAGACTTCACATGAGATGTCTGGCTAAATGAAGCGGCTAACGCACATATTAAGCTTACATCTACACTGTCTGTGACATAAAGGGATGTCACTCAGGAATGGAATGTATTTCACATGAAGCTGAGAGGTTGAGAAGTTGCTATGATGTCGATTTGTTGCAAAGTAATGTACCACTTGGTCTCCAATGTCATGCATGTTAGAATGTAGAGTCACTGCTTCTTCCAAAATGTCAGAGTTCAAGGCATTCATGCATTTGGCAACTCTTTTTATGATTTGTCGCATGAAGGAAAACTGGGAAAAGCACTTTGTGGTGGATGTTGATATAGTCACAATGTAGAAGCATGGCGAGCAACAGTCACACAATAAAGGAATCGGAGGACTTCAAAACACAACGTTTGCTTCTCAACTTGAGGGAAATAAACTTTTAAACTGTCCAGCTAGAGGTGGGTCATGACATACAAATATAATAATCATGACAAACAAAAACGACAACAGTTGATAATGTTTATATATCTCTGATCACATGTTAATAAAAAGACTGCAGAATGCAGCGGAAAAAAAGATCTTACTGCTGACATGGATGGCTTTGCTTATCATCTGTTTATGCCAAATAATGACAAATTAAATATAATAATTATAGGTTGTTATTGTTGTTATAGGAGCTAGGCAAGTTGTCTTATTAGAAAATATAAAGTAGCCACAGGAGAATCAGACATTGCACAATTATTGGAGGACATGAGCGTCGCTACCGTTCACTGTAACTGTTAATAGTGACTCTCACACAAAGCCATTAAATGAGAGAGGTGAAATTAAAATGTTTACACTAAATAAAATGCCAACATTCTTTACAAAGCACCAGCGGGTACCACAGAGGTCCTAATGATACAGTCAAAACAAAAGGTTTTTTTTAAAGTTTGGTTAAAAAACATCGATCCAGATGGTGTGGCAAAGCCTTGATCACTGACTGCACAGTTGTACAAGTATGACCAGAGATGGCAAGCGATTAAAATAACCACTGTCACACATTGTTTGCTGCAGTTTTACATTTGAAATGTCTGATATGTTGTTCAGTGTACTTCCTGTTCCTATAGTTTTCTTTACATTCAGCTTTGCAAATATGGATCCATATGCCCAGACACTGAGCCATTTTAAACTTTTCTTCCCATGTAACAATGTCAACATGCACACAATGCGAAAGTGGTATTCTATTAATAAAGCTCATGTTATGATTTGGAAATAAGCATTGATTGCAGGTCAAACATATTGTTTTCTTCAAATAACATCCATAGTATATTAGAAACAATATCAATTATTGGATATATTATTTTAGCATGACATAAATTGTTCTTTCCTCTATGATGTTTGTTAATAAAATGTAAACGTATGAGAGGATGAGATTTGCTTTGACTGTATCTCTGTAACAAAGTGTGTGCTTCATTTTAAAAAAGAAAGTAGAAGAAAATGCCACTGAACTGCAAATAAAGAAAGACAGACATAAAGACATTTTTATAAACTCATACACTTATCCTTCACAGCTACTTGATTACCTTATAATATAGATTGCACTGAAGGATAGGTTTTCCAAATTATCACATATCAACTGAAGCCTACATTTCTAAACAAACAGCTTCATTATTTATATGAGAAAGGTCGGATTCATGATGTAAAAACACTTAACAGCCAACCTATGATAGTGTAATGTTCATCCTTTCAGTCATGATCCATTTTTAAAACAAGTTATTGTGAAAGATAAGTGCAGTCATTTATATAAGGCATATTTAAAAAGTTGACAGAACTCCTTTGACACCCCTCCAAAGAGGCTTTTTGTGGATAAATAAGGGATGTCTTTGTCCATTTCCAATTTTTCCATTTCTGTGTCTATTTCCACAAACATATTCCAGAGGGGGAAGAGTTGGAATATGGTGTCCCGGGTTATAGGGTGGAACCAACGGTTTGTGGAAAGAGTCCCAAAGTCCTTATGGGCGTCAACAAAGTCCTTACAGGAGTCTCCTTCACAGGAAGTGAAGAGAAAGATGGCGCTACATTCAGAGATTCAGGCAGAGGAGAGCCACCAGGAACAGGGAGAGTCCGCTGAGAGTCTGGGCAGCCATGACACCTCCACCTTAGAGACACACAGAGATAAAGGTATGTCAGTTTTTGCTTAAAAAATAACTGCACTGCTGCTCCCATCCGTCAAACTAAAGAACGTATTTATGTGAAGTGTGATAATATACCCCATCTGTGAGATCACCTAAAATGCCCCTTCATTTGTCAATGCCCTGCATTTGAAATCCCCCACGGCTTAAATTCCAGAGTCTGTGAAATCAAGCTGTCAGGTGGGCCTGAACTGAACGATAAGGGATAAGGAAAACCACAGGAGGGGTTTCCTCTACTCATCAAGATCAATTACAGAGGCTTAAGGCCCCCTCTATCCAGTCAGCAAACCTGTCAGTCCATCAGCTTGCGAGGGGATCGCGTCAGTGGGCTATCAAGGCTTTAGTCATGGACTGTAAAGTTTCCCATCTTAGCCCTCCAATCTAAGGTATGAAACCTGAAGTGACAGCTCTGCTCTGGCCCATGAGAACCCTCAAGCTGTGACAAATGATAACCCACCGCCAACTTTGAACCTGGTATAATCTCACTAGCAAATGGCAGGCCAGGAATGAACAGCCGCAGTGTGTCACCGTAGCACTATGGATTTAAAATGTGACTAGATAACGGAAGGCTTTCTTTATTTCTGTTCCACTGATGTGAAACTAAACCTGGGTGAAGACAGAATACCGTTATGGTATAATAGTGTTTTTCACAAAAGATTACTGTCAGTCATTAGATTTAAATTCAGTGTTTGTTCATCTAACAGTAAATACCACTGGCAGGGAAAGAAGACTCACTCTTCTAAATAAGTACCTTTGTCATAAAGTTTCAGCAGCTTTTCTTCTACTCATTACAGTTTTAAAGATTCTATTAGAACAAGGATACATATTTACTGAAAAGAAAAGAACTTCAACACCAAATATTTAAGGCACTTAAATATCACCTTAATCAACTGCATGCATTTTAACAGATCATTAAATTTGACAATTAGTAATTCTATTTTCTTAAATTAAAAAAAGGCTTTTAAATTCCATTCCATTTTTTATGGAATACTTATATTATATTCTGTCATGGTCACAGGTTGTCATTTGTCATCTATGATTGATAGCCAAGCTTCAAGAAAGTAGTAGTAGGTCTTGTCTAAATGAGCCTGTCAGAGAGCCGTCGTCAAAAGGCATAGAGTGGAAACAGGAACGAATGAGAGTGGCGTGCTGCGGAGAGCTTTTTTTGAGACTGTGTTGGAACAATTAATGATACATACATGGAAGTCACCATGTTGCACTGCCATGTTTCTACAGTGGCCCAAATGGACAAACTGCTTTACAGAGTGTGCTTCGTCACTAAGTTGAATACGTACAAATAAGAAGGCAGAAGAAGAAGAAATGGTAGTAGTAGTAGTCATCTGGGGTCTCATTTATTAAACTGTGCATAGAAACCTCACTAAAACGTGCGCCCAAAAGCCAAAAATGGTGTAAGCCAAAAAATAATCAGACTTATAATACCATGCGTAGGCACACTTGTAAGCAAATTCCCTTTATAAATCACAATCAATTTGAAATGTGGCACATGTGAGTGAGCTCACTGTACTCATGGCAACTGTGTTCAAACAGCCACTGTTGCCTAAAAATGGTCAGTGAAACGCCCCTCATTAATATTAATACGTACTGACTGCATGAAGAAAAGGAGGCAAAATCTGACAGAAAGGCTATAAAATGAAATTTAACTCAGTGTGACACTGACGTTCTTTTTGGTGAAGCTGAAGCATGTTGTTTGGTGGGTAAAAAAACGCACTTTCACGCAACGCTTGTGCACCGGAGGAAAGGGGGCACCGGAGCTCCACCCCTTTATAACCGATCTGCAGGAGTATGCATCCCTCCTGAGTAGTGACGTCACTGGCTGGAGGGGGACACACACAAAATAAATATGACTTGTTGTAAATTACATAAAATAGTGTTATATTTCCATAATGTGTTTTTACAAGCAGTGCATAACATCCATGCTGGCGCACAGCGTTTGGCTCGAATAGGCAATATGAAACTGTGCTCTCCTATTATCTCGACTGACGCATTGAAAACGGCATCAATTTAAATGTAATTTGTCCTCCTGTTCACCTTATTTATGAGAATAAATTGCACTGCATGCAAGTATTGATTAATATGATTCCCGATTAAACTGTACAACATATTTGAGGTGTTCTTTTGCAGAAACAGATATCTCCGTTTGTGTCTATTATCCTAAATCTGGATCTTTTTGTGCACTGTAAATGATCTTAAATTGTGTGTGTTTTTTGCACACTTCAGGGAAAGTCAATCAAACAGGTGTTTGTTTATTCAGAAAGGATTTAAGCCTATAATACTCAGAGGTAATATTTCGATTTATTTTACACAATAGTACGCCTTCATTTCAAACCGTTTCATCCTTCTGCCATGTGAGTCGCCGTTTCTCATTTCTCCTTTTTATGTGCATACACATGGTTCAGAGTTTACTTACAGGACTGCACATTTTCCCCTCAAGTTTGTTTTTTATAGATCACAACCTTTGCTTGGGAAGTGGCGTACGCACGTTTCCAGCCCTGTTTTGTACGTACGCACAGTTCATAAATGAGACCCCTTGTCTGTTAGAAGTAAGAAGAGAAGTGACATTTGGACAAATGGAGGGATGAGCCGACAGAGCATGTTGACCACCGTAGCTTCTCCTACGAGCTTGCAATGGAAGGGGTGAGCAGTGAGCAGTTTGTTGCAATCAAGTTGCAATTCACAACCTTTACCATTAGATGCCACTAAAACCTACACACTGAACCTTTAAGTATTTTGGTTTAGTTTCCGATTGCATCTATTTGTTAATCTAAATTAACTTAAACCTAAGCTCAGTGCACAGTTGGTGACCCAACAAATTATTATTATTATTGCCAGTACTACCTGTCTATCACAAAGAATTGCTTCTTGCTTTGACATTTCCTTTTAGCTCCTCGCTTTAAAAGCTTCCATTTAGTCATAACTAAACTAACACATTTATTTATCAAACTTAACATTTTTACGTATATTATCTGTAAATTTGTAACATTTTTTTTTTAAATGTTCAGAATTGTGAATGGAGGGGACAAGTAATGGTAAATGGTGGTGTCTGTTACCTGTGATGTCGATTTTTGCCACTGCTCCGTCTCCCCCCTCTGTGTGCGCCCGGACCTCCACCACATAGTTCCCATCTGCGTGCAGGGGAAGGTCTATGTACTGCCTACTGGTTGTGTACAGAGTGCCTGTGGAGTGGCCCTGCTGCCTGTACAGCACCTACATATACACACATACAGTATAAGGTATAAGAAATGTAAGGTTACCAGCAGCTACTGCTTCAATACAGAAAGATCTATATAAAAGTAAATGTAGAACTGTGCTCACTTTGTAACCATCTATCGATGACTCGTTAGCAAGTGGTTCCACATTTTCCCAGGCAATATGTATCGTCTGTCCTTTTAACTTTTTATTAATTATTTTGGGGTGGCGACTTGGAGCTGGTAAAGGACACAAAAACGGTAATGAACAACAATTATTTTAAAATGACACATACTGTATGTTGTGCATAAGGACTATACATTGCTTGGATATCCATGTTGTCTTCCATACAGATCCATACTGGTCAATAATAAACTGCTTTAGAGCACAACATACGGGCTTTCTTGGTGAGGATCTGGAGGTGCTCGCTGGGCGGCCCATATCCTGCAGAGTTGTAGCCCCGAACTTCAACAAGGTAGTGGGAGTTAGGCTTCATACCCTCCAGCCTGGTGTGGTTCTCCCTGCTCGATACCACCACCCTCTGGGCCCCTCCTTCACTGTCTTTATGATTCCTCCAGTACTTTACCTGGGACACACAGGGACAGGACAGGATACAAAACTGCTTGGTGTACAAACCTTGTTTTCATAGCAAAGACAAGAACAAGAAGCTAAGTAAATAAGTAAAATTAAAACAGATAGAAAGCTAATTTATAGAAACTAGCAGGTGTAAAAGTTCCACTAATGGTTGTTAACCAGAACAATTGGTTATACTATATTTCATGTGTAGCAATGCTTTCAAAGATGACATTTAAAAGACAAATATTTAGAATTTTTGACTTATAGCATTTTTATTATTGTTTACAGCCATGTGGTGTCAAAATACCGTAGTTTAAACCAAATTTGGCTGCTACATGTCCCTAGCCTTTGTGCATAGGTAAGTTTTCTTTTTTACAGCATACCTTTATAAAATTTTCTACTGACCTGATATCCATCTATATTGCTCTGTGAGAGTGGCAGCCACCACACGATGGCCTCTGTGGCAGAGAGAGCTCTGCCATCAACACTTTCAGGAGCTTTAGATGGAGCTGAGGACAGACACAGAGCACAGTTTGGTAAAACTACAGTAAGAGAAACATTTTCAAGATGTCCTTCACAAGTAATTTTTTTAACTGCAAACTCAAAACTCCAATGTAGCATATTTTATATAAGTATGAATATATTTAGTTTAGCATGCACCATACTGGATCCATTACCCTGACCATAAACTACCTAGCATTTCCTTGCCTGTGTCTATTGGCCTTACTAATGCCATTTTCTCACAGTATTGTGAATTAATCAATGTAAGAAACAAGTGAAGTGACAGTAATCTCTCTTGGCACACATTCCTTCACTGGGCCATCAGACACTTTTCCATGACTTATGGGACAGTTATAGACTGTGTGTAGCCTGTCCCTGCCAGGAAAATGTCCCCGAATGGTAAATTGTCACGCTGGGCCTTGAACCAACAACCAATCACATACTGTCATTGTGTTGAACACACAGAAAAACAATACTTCACAGCCAGCATGCACACAAATACAAATGGTCACATGCCTGGAAGCAGAGCGCTATGCAGACTTAGCTATAAGATCATAGACACTCAAACGGCAGGCGTTTCCAAAGTGGGTTACCGTGGCAATGGGGCATCTCTGTAGCCCATCATGTCTGGGTTGCCAGTGGTTATCTCAACTGTCTGTCAGTGGAAGTTAATAACTAAGCTAAATGCTTTGCATCCTTGGGCGAATTATCAGCTTTCTGGTTCATGCTACATAGATCATGATAATCCCTCCGCAAGGAAAGAGTGAGCGAGAGGGGAAGATGGGTTCACTTTCAAGGGGTATTAAAATTCCTCACTATACAACTATAAATGAGAACTCCTATTAAATGGGACCTACTCCATTGAAAACCCTGGCAGTGATAAGTAGCTGACACTGACAGATTGAAACAGCAGTTTTGGCATATAGAAGAATTCCTCATTCTGTGTGACACTGAGAAAAAAAGGACCAGGTTGATCTGTGACCTCACTATGAGATCACTCTGACACAGTTTCCCTTTAGCGCTTCAGTGTAGAGAGCTGTGAATCTCTTCGGTGCTTACCATCCTGTGCAGAATAAATGACGGCTGTTCGGCTGAAGGGTCCCTCTCCTTTGCTGTTGAATGCTTTGACTTTGACTTGAAATTCTGTCGATGGAGGGATGGAGGAGTCTTTGTGGACATAGCGCTTGGCCTGAGGGTCAGCGACTGTCACTATACTCCACTCGTAGCTGTCATATGGTTTAAAGGCCACAATGTAGCCAAAATTAGGTCCATAGTAGTACTGTGGCTGTACAGGCTGATAACAAAAAAACATCAAACAATTACATTCATGCGGCAAATGTTTTATACAACAAGCGTCTGCCTGTTTGTCCCTAGTGTGAATTAAACTCTTAATCCTGTCAGAGTTTGCACTATGCATATCATGCATCATCCACTTATGTTTGCACTACATACTAAGATTAACAGCAAAGCTCAAAAAGGGCCAATTCCACTTATCAGACGGTGTTTACGTACTGTTCAGTAACATGACTGCATTCTGTGTGTGATATACCAAGAGCCGTGACACTTTGCTGGCTCATCCCTCTCGATCTGTCCAAACGCCTCATTTCCTCTGTTGGCACTCTGATTTTATTGTCACACCATGTGTCCAGTAAGACATGCCTGCATTAAGTACCACTAACCTCATTAAACATTAAACACTGTCTCGTCCTCCAGCTGCTCAGGAATTGAATGACCGTGCCTCAGCCAAGCAAAAGGTAATTTACCCATGAGAGCTAATTTATCAACGGCAGCAGCAGGGAAATGGAGGATAATGATTCAATTCAGTCATTGATTTTTGTTGATATAGATTGTTTTGTTTGATGTTAAGTATGACATCTAATGTTTCAGTTTTGCTAAATGTATGTGTGGTATGCTGTCCTCAAGTTCTAGACAGTTCTCTGCCACACATTTTATCTGTTGATGTACTGCACTGTTATCTTCCAAAGCGATTAGATCAGTGGCTTCCTTTAAATGTCTATAAAAACTTAATTTTTATAAACTTGCATTTTGCATTAAGTGGTGTTTCTGTGCACTATTTTTAATTTTCTTTGACTTTTTCGTTGACCACTTTTTTTTTATATTGTTACAATGATGGTCCTGAAAGGCCTTTTTTAATGAAATGTCTATCTTTATCAGCTGAAATAAATGCATCAGAGTAATGAACATGGAGCTATCCATTCTCTTTTTTTTATGTCTGCCTGTGAGCAAGCACCCCACTCAAATAGATATGCGTTTTCCTTCAGTTTTTTTTAGTGTCAATGATTTCTGTTTCTATTATATTGTTCTGGCATGTTGTTTTTTCTTCTGTTTTGAACGGTGCTCTAAAAATAAAGGTTATTATCAATATTTCAGATTAAAAAGATTCTCCCTCACTTAAAATTTGCTTCCTTCCTGTGAGCTTTTACATGACCTTTTTCCCCCTTTTGCCCAGTCGAAATTCCAGACCTACCGTCCACGTGATGGTCAGTTCTTTGCTAGTCCCTCCACCCCCACTGACGTCCGAGGGCGCCACCACAGGAACTACAATGAGACAGCAACAGCAAAACTCTGAGCCCACATGCTAAGAATCCACACAAACAACGCCAACCCACACAGGCTGTATAACCTATCCCTGGCAGCAGTACTGAAACATCCGTCCTCTGCAAATACAATATCAATGTCTTCTGCTGTGCCAAATGCAACACCTTAATGTCAATGTGGGAACCTTGCCACTGAAGGAGACAGAGAGGCAAAAGTTCTCTTGTTTTGCCTTGAGTCTAGTAGCTCATTCTCAAATGATGCTTATTTTTTTAAGAGAGGTTGCTGTAGGTCTGTGATTTCCATTTTATAATTGAATTTCAGTATACAGTTTCAGCAAAGTGCTCATTTGTAGAGGTTTGTGTGGTGAGTTTGGCAGCATGCTTCTGTTGTAGGAAGCACAGAATGATGGGATTTCTGCTGACTCCTTTTTACAGCGATACTTAACGTAAGTAAACAGTGCTATAATAGAATGATGAAGAATAAATATGAGAATGGAAAGCTGGACTGTAGGTCCACATTTCCATGACCTTTCAAGTCTTCATACCATAAATCTTATGTACCAAATGTTAACCCAAAGTCAGGAAATGGTCTTACTTGATTCCAGGGTTTTCTCTTTAGGTGACGGACTGCTTGGCTCTCCTGTCCCCAGAGTGCTGGTGGCAATAACCCTGAACTCATATTCTGTCCAGGGGAACAAATCCACCACTGTGACCTTCTCTGAATTCCCCTCTATGTCTGCAGGAGCTAGAGAGAAATCCACAAATTTCATTTTACAATGCCAAAATGTGAGGGCTAAAGTATGGTATGTTAAAACATTATACTACACAGGTTGTGCTCTCCCACCGTTTATCAAAAATATCATTAAAACAACAATGACACTCCATTTTTGGATTCGATTCCTACATTTTAAGTTCTTGAGCCATGACTTAATTATATTGTAGCCATCACCACCATGTAGGCTTACAGTATCACTATGTGCCATGACCCAAATTATTATAACACCAGAGCAAGGTCAGCATTAAGGTAGCAGTGTTTATTTGACCAACTAGTGTGCTGGTGTTCTCACATGTAGTGGCATTCTTCCAGACATCCTTCGAGAAGGGGTCCATGTACTGAATGGTATATTTGGAAATGGGGCTGTGGTTGTCTGCGCCACGGCTCCACTGCAGTGTCACACTCTTGTCAGTTTTGTTCATCACTCGTACCCCACCTGGGGCACCGGGGGGACCTGGGGTAAAGAAAAGAATGCGAATAAGTGTTGTTCGATGGGTGATGAATACAAATGTGGCTGCACAGTTGTGTTAAGATTAGTGACACTGTCCCTTAGCTTTAAGTTCATAAGTTCAAATTCCCACACAAGTGCCCACTTTGACTTGTAGTGAACATTCTAGTGCTCACAAATTGCCAGAGGGAGGGTATTGTGTTATTGAAAGAGCCTTATCTTTATGCAATCGCATAGGGAAATTCTTGGCAAAGTCCCGAGTCCTTAAACAACTTTATACTTCGTCAACTGTTTGATGAATATGAAACACAGCACATCAAAGCTCTTGCATTTCCTCTTTTTAGTCTTTTCATTCAAAGACATCAGCAAAGACTGATGGATTAACGCATTACAGCTTGGAGCCCACTGACATATATGAACTAAAGCTTAAGCAAAAGCTTTTGAATCCAATGTTTCTCTTGGTCCTCCTGCTCCTCTTGATTCTTCTTCTGGAACATAAAAATGGCCTAATAGAAAACCCAGACTGTGTCAGGGTTAGCCTCCCAACCCACAGCCACAGAAATCAGACAGGATTTACTTTTTCCAAGTCATGAATATGAGCCGAGACAAGTAAGGAGATTAGACAGCCAAAGCCGGACAGCCCTTAAGCTTCCCTTCTCCTTTATGAGTCAGCAGGGAAAGCAATTTTTTTTTTTTTTACTATTCAATGTAAGGGATGAAATATCGTGCATATTTTACATGCCTGTACAATATTGTGTCATATGGATGCTTAGCACAATGTGTTTGAACTGATAAGCTTCAGTGTTTTTTACTAAATGCTTTACTGTATCCCAAGAACCACATTTTAGAAAGATTGTGAATAGTTTTCCTACTTCACAGACACTTACATTAACACAGCCACATTTCAACACTGTTCCAGCCAAGACTGTAATATTACACTACAATAACACACACACCCCTCTCATATGAAAACAGCTCTTCTCCCTATCTCAAATCCCTACTAATAACAAACTACAGGTGCAGAGCTGTGTTTTTAGCTCGGACAGTCTCTTGAAGCAGATCTGCTTCCTCATCTGCTGTGATAAATGGCTGTCTTTCATCTCTCCCTCGTTGCGCCCAGGACTGCTAGCATCTGGCACTCCATTAGGAGCTGCCCAGGGACTGTGTTTTTGTTCCACTTTGGGAAACGTCACAGTCATCCGCTGTGCGTTCACCTGGCCGTCTGTCAACACCTGCTCAGAAAGCAGCAGCGGTGGCAGCACACCCAGGGCACAACAGGGATCACTGGCAACCAGATTACTGCTACAGTTCTTGGGTTCCTATCTGAAGAGACCCTTTGTCCACCAACACTGGGCCTGTTTCAAAACCCAAGGGGAGGGCTGTAAGGCAAGCTCTCACTCATCAGGAAGGGGAGGGTAAAAACAAAGCCTGATGAATCATCCAGGAGGTGAAATACAGTAAATGACAGAGAGAGCACTGCAGAAGTTTGGCAGAGTTTATTTTGTGCATGTTGATATCTGTATGTGGCACGAAGAACAAGTCGTGAAATCAGCAGCACTCCGTATCAAAATATTGTGGTGAAAGATAGAAATCTATCTTCTACAGTCATCAGATTTTCATCGGATGGCCTTACACAACTATTAACATAAACACACTAGTTGGTGTCATGCCAACAGCTCTATCACTATACAAAGTATTACTTTATTCAGTTATAATGAAGACAAGTGGGAGCTGACACTCCATTCACTACACGTCTTAAAGACATAGAAGCATTGCTTGTTCCATGCAGTTTAATCAAATCTACTACTGTTGTACTTTGCCTGACTGGACATTGCCTTTTGTACAAATATGACCTAGTTTTCAATGTTCCAAAATACAGTACAGCCAATAATGTAATCTAGAGGCTAGCACAGGCAGATATGTTTGACTTCTGCACTATTTTCCGCACTTACAGAAAGGCTGTAGGCAGTTGTTAGTATCTAACTCCATCATCTTTGAGCAGACAGCCTGAGAAGTTACGTTGACCTTTTCTGGATGGTCAGGGAAGATAGTTAGTGCTCCTTGTGTGTGTCTTTACCTCCTGTATGAGGATACAAGGCATTTCCTCCCATAGCTTTTTCCAGCACTCTCTTTCTCACATTCCACGTGGAGTCTTGGGGTTGACAGATTATCTGGCAAAAAGGCTACGGTCTGGTTACCCTGGAAAGATTTTCTTCTTATGTTATCTCTCCCTGTGTCTCTTCTCTCTTTTTTCACACACATGCACTTTCTAGCTGTATATTAATGGTCTGACAACGAGAGCTGGGGAAGATTTTAATGAGTAATTTAGGAATATGCGCCCAATGAACTGTGTAATTATTAAAAAATCTTGTGTTGAGTTTAATAAGCTCTAAAGAATTAAACCCCCGATTACTTGGCTTCAGTTCTTAAGTATTCCTCTACTACATTAGATTTTCATAAATAAGCAGCCATCAAAGTTATAAAAAAAACACACAAGACTTTAGCACTAAAAATCTGGTTTGATCAGATCTGACTGATAGTACCCAAACAATCCACCAACTGTGATCACATTTTCACGCAAATGTTACTGAATCGTACGTCCCATCTACTTCAAACCAAACACAAAATACATAAAACTTATAAATGATAAAACAACCAAAACTGAGTGAACGCTGACAGAGATCAATGTGTTCATGTAGGATCCAATCGAGCCTAGTAAGAAGCTGATAGAGAAAATGTGTTTTCGGAGCCTTTGACTGTATGCATATGTGTAATGTTAATACATGACTCACCCCTGACAACCAGGTGGGCAGAAGCAGTAACATTGTCAATGGGTGTCTGTGCGGTGCAGGTGTAGCGTCCAGCATGCTTTAGCTGGGCGTTCTTGATCAGCAGCTCGCCGTTTGAGCTTCCATTCTGCACAAAATAACATAACAGACAGCTTAAGTTATCGAGTAAGTTCATTTAGGAGTGAGCAAAACATCATCGTCACAAGGCAAACTTGAGCTTGTCAAACAAAATTATCACAGCAGATAGGGAGATGTTAATTCAATTAGTAAAGTAATCTTGCTAGACCACAGGGACTGAGATATCCAACCTGAGCATCCAATTAGGTGAACTGGACATGGGCTTCAGCTTAAGGGCTTTTTTCTTATGAAGAAAATGTCAAGCTCCACACAGTGTTTGCTCTAGCCAGTTCTCTCAATATAGAAAGGTAAAGCCATCACAAATATTACTAAAAATACATGACTGCATTGAACTCGCTGTTTGAGAGTCAAACTGGCTTTGCTAATACCTCACAAACAGTATTAAGTGGAACTGGACCCGAATTTTAAGAGGGGAAAATCCTGCTTGTACTACATAAATGGGGTATCATCAATCACATTCATAATATGGTGTTGTGACAGAGAGACAAATGAGAAATGCTAGCCACTAACCTCTGGTTAGAGCTGCACTATAGAGAGAGAGTAGGTCATGTCAAAAATAATGGATGTCAATGAAAATTGCTATTTACAACGCACTATTCCACTCAGGAAAGGAATGTGAAACGGCTTTTAGAATAATACTGATTTAATGCAAGCTGTACTTTTCTGTTTCAGATATTCCAATAAAAATACTATAGACATCAACCCGACCTCAAATATGATTTGACGTGGATGAACTCAACTATCAACTTAAATTTGTAATAATTTGTAATATTAACATTAATTTCTCTTTAAAATAATGAAATAATCAATAGGATGTCTCACCAAGGAGCGTTCATAATGTTCACTCTCCCTGTGAAGGTCAATGACCCGGCCATCCAGAGACCAGACAAAGGTGATGTCCAGAGAGGGGTCATGTGATGCACCGCACTGCATCATGGCGTTCTCACCAACTTTAACATCAGCATTGGCTGGTGCCAAGGTGATCTTTGTGGACTCTGGGGAAAACACATAAGGATAAGGGGATCAGTGACGAGAAGAAAAAGGAGAGTCCAGCCACTGAAATGTCATTTGTTTAATAGAAGAAAATTAAAGGTACATGACTTAAATTCAAAGAGGAGTCTTGCAAGCAGATGATGACAGGTGGATAACAAAACATATAGTGTTCATACAAAATAATTGTTAAATATGCACAAATGTCCAGAAGAGGGCAGAAAAGAGCTGTACATCTAGCATCACTGAAGATCAACTATAAAAAACTAAAAATGTCTGACAGCTGAGATTCCATGTTTGAAGAATAGAAATGCCAAGCTAAAAGAAATCATCAATATTATTATTTTCTATTCAATCAAACTATCTCAACAAGTTCATAACTCAAGTCTCTTCTCATTTTTCATTGAACAGTGTGAGGACTACGCCCTTGTCTCATCACATCTGATCTAAAGCAATCGCCTCTCACGTCTGCCCTTGGGGAATGACCAGTAGCCTGTACACTGTCACTCTGCTCAGAGGGCCATAATTCAACAACAGTAGACATTTGGAGGTCGGGAGTGTTTGGTGGGACTGAGAGTGACAGGAATGATTGCCAGCGAAGGCTGACATCAGTCAAAGCCACACCAACTATCCCAACATAAAAAGAGTTATTAATTACGTTCATTGAGTTCATTAGCTGGAACTTGCCTGTAACCAACAGAGAGCCCGTGCTGTTGGCCTTGCCCCGGTCATTCACTGTGAAGCAGGTGTACCTGCCTTCATCTGCTCGTGTCACGTTGAGGATCTCCAGGCTCCCATCCTCCCAGATGAACATCCTGAGGAGAAACCAGAATAAATTCTTCGCACACTGGCAAGAAAGAGCTATGTGATATAAAATATTCACTACAATATGAAGGTCAAAAGTCCAGAGTATGTTATTCCATGGACATGTGGATGATGAAAACTGATGAGGGTACTCTGAATGTTTGCCAGTTCCCTTATGGATACATGGTTTCCCAAGAAATAAAAAGTATGTGAACTTAAAACCACTCAGCAAGACACAACATTAAGCAACGCTAAAAGCAAGGCAACAATGTTTGAATCATTTTGCATATTTCATATTCATGCATGACAAATAGCATCATGCCAGCTGCTCTGTCACTACTCCACACCCTCTCTCACGCAGACAGCCACCATAGAGAGTATTAGGAGGCATGTGCTGCATAGCAATATGGCCACTGCTCCTCCTCTATGTGAGTCCCACTGTGGAGCAAGTGGGTGTGTAGGGTGGGGGAAAGAGTTGGGGGTCTTAGAGCTCACAGATTAGGCTTGTTTTGTCAGTGTGGAGCACAAGGCAGGGGTTTACACATCCAGTCTGTCCACATACTGACGAGCTTGAGAATGAGCTTAATGTCAATCACTGGCAGACAGCAAAGCAGTGCACAGCAATCAATGATAAACAATGACACTAAAGACTTTTCTGGCATATATAGTAGATTTAGGAGCTCTAGAGTTAGTTTAGATCCATAGAATGGCTATGCTGTATGGGGGATCAACACTAGATTTCCCTTTAGAGTGGTGAGACATTACATTCCCTGATACTTGTCCTTGTGTTAACATGACCCACATGTGTCACATAAAAAACTACAAATGAAAAACCATGATAAACCAGCTTCTAAATGGGTAAATATCCATAAAATGTTGACAGATCAAAGGATAAAAGGAAGTGTGTCATCTTATTAAGAGACTGCTCACCTGGTAGAATTGGAAAGCAGCTCTGTGTCTTTGCTCCAGGAGAAGGTAGGCTTTGGAGCTGCTTTGGGACGACATTCGATCACCACCCGACCGTTTTTAGCTGCCAGGACTTTCTTCACTGGGTTGTGTTCAAACGTGGGAGCACAAGCTGAGAAGGGACATTATGGATTATTCATCTCAAACTTAGTAGAATATGCATTAATTGCAGGTATGCATACATTTGTGACAAGTTCTACATTCATAAAAACATGTGTGTACTTAAGTGTACTTGATCTAAGATACTGTGCACCCTACTTTGTATAAGCAATGTACATTTTCTGGAAACATTCTCAATTTATGTTTTTCTCAGCTGTGTGAAAGTTGTTTATCTTAAGAAAATCTGACATTGCATTCCATATGTCCTAATAAGCTCCAATTAGTCAGCTTGAAAAGTGACCTTAAAATCTCTGATGCAGCTATTTGTGTCGCAGCTGTAGCCAAAGTGTGACTCACCAAACACACGCAGCTCTGCATTGGCATATATGACTCCGTGATGATTCTCTGCAATGCACTGGTACATCCCTGAATCGTCAAACGACAAGTTGCTGAACTGCATCTCTTTCCTGTCAAACTGTGGAAAGTAACAGGAGATATTTTCATACAGTTTAAATTCTATCACTAAGCAAAGGATTAAAATCAAACTGTTGACTATTGACTGTTGACATCCACAGAGAGGTACAGATGACAATTAGATATTTAGACTGGGAGAGGATTTCAGTAATGCATAATAATGTGTCCAGCTACATACATCAAACAACCTCCCCCTCTGCTGTCACTACCTGCTACTCTCTCGGGTATTTTTCCGGCCTGATGACAGTTGTTTCTATGGAGGGTTACACAACCTATGCGGGCACCCACTCAATAACAACAGGTACTTCTTCCTCACACAATGTGCATCCACAGTGCCAGCTTCCTGTCACTGCTGTGCTACTGTAACAACCCTGGGCTGCACACTTAACAGTTTCTAAGAGACCTCACAGAGCTGCCATAGGGATTCTGGGTAGGTTACAGCTAAATAGCTCAGTTATAAGATTATAAAGATTTCTGAGTTTTAATATTTTACCGGTTCTCCGTTTTTCAGCCAGCGAATGCGTGGTTTAGGTTTGCCACTGGCTACGCAGGACATAGTGTAATCACTACCAAGGTCTTTCTCTGTGCTGCTGATGTGCTCCACCCACTCAGGAAAAGCTGCAAATGAACAAACAAAGTCAGAGTTCTGGAGTTTGAGAAAAGGGAAGAAAACTACAAAGCTGCAGAATAATTTATGATATGGGATACATGAAGCATTAAAGTAGGTGTTAGACCACCCCCTAAAAAAAAAAACTTACTGCACTAAGTACTGATAAGAACAAAGGGCTCGTGAATTTACCCCCCACAGTGTGCGTAGCAGATAAAAACTTACATTTAATGCATGTGTGTATTCCCTGTAATATGTTTTAAGAAGAAGAAGGCTGACGTGACATGCAACATACTTCTTACCTTCTACAGACACAAGTGCAGCATGGTAGTCCTTTCCTCTGGAGTTCATTGCCTCACACTGATAGGTGCCGCCGTCTTCAAACTGCACATTGTACAGGTGCAGATGAGCCCCCGCCATCCGCACTTCGTGATTGGGCGGCAGCTGTCCGTTTAACTTCTTCCAGCGGATCTCGGGGACGGGGCTGGGAAGGGAAGAGAGAGAACAATAATACACAAGGCAGGCTTCAACTTGTAATGCATGTGAATCGCTGTACTCAAGCCATCATCATCCTGAAACATGCTTTATAAATCATTTAACTCAATGAATAGGTGATGAAGACCGTAAGCTACAGTAAAATACAGTAAATGTCACTTAAGTATGCATTAAGGGCAAACAAATATGGTGTTTGAGAGATTGATACATCCCTACTACTGTGTACTGTACTTATGACCATTTATATTCATTTAAAATTAAATTTGAGACCCATTTTATGTCACAGACTCGCTGGCTGAGACCAGATTATCATGGAACCTTTCAGTCCAACCAGTGCACTCTAACAAACACAGTAACCAGTGATCTCTCACACTTACTTCCCCAAAGCAAAGCATTCCAATGTGATATTCTGGCCCACCAGAGCAGTGGTGTCTGGGAACTTGACTTTGAGGTCAGCAGGGTATTTCCTGATGGGACCTGTAAGGAATGACAACAAACCAGAATTGTGAGTCAGGTGCTATACCTATTCAGAGCTGCTGACCTTGATGGTTTCAAAAACATTTTTACTATTTTAGTGTTCCTTAAAAAGTCTTCTGTTATCACCCCAAAAGATATTTCTTTGTAAATGCTGTCCTACTGAGACACAATGTGACAAGGCTTTTTTCGGGTTAGCAACACAATGACTACATTTACATCAGCACTAGTAACCGGTTCTAGAGTCTCATCCTGGCTGTGACTATATTCGGTTTATAACGTTAACATGGAACATGAGACACCAGGTACTCAGTCGGAGGAGTCTGTAATTTGTAAAGGAAAGTTGACTCTGGTGTGTCAGCAGGTGAGGCTAAACTCAGTTTAGTTCATTTACAGTTCCAGAGCATTTACCTGTCTTAATGGTGCATTTTTTTGTCATCTGGTCAGCAGTAAAACAAAACGCAACAATAAAATCCATCCTTTTTGCTTCTGGTCTCATACTTTCAGCCTAGATCTTGAGTGCATTGCAGAGACTGACCAAATCCCTGGATAAGGTATGAACATGCTTAAGTATCCAGGTTGAGGTAGCATCCAGGTTTCTCAAAACCCAGATACATGCTAAAAACATAACCAGGATACGGCAAAAGAACAGATCATAACCGTAATACTTAAACCATGAAATCATTGTGCCCAATTTACACATACACACTGAATTTAAAAAACCTTAGCAAAATGCAAAGATATGTACCTCCAACCCACAGACACTAAAACTAGTTAGAGTTAAATACAGGCCACTTGTTCCCAGAAGGCAACTCATAATACACATATGCATGAGAGAGCCCAAACAACTGGTCTGCTCTGTTCTAATCCTGACCTCCTTGGTGGGACACAACATTCAAGTTTGTGTTTTAAGTAACAATAGTACTATTCAAAACACATCTGCCATAGGTGGAGCCTTATAGAATCTAGGAAGCCCCCCCAAGGAAAATGTTAAAATAGTTGTCTAGTTTTGTGTTTGTACCTCTTACATATGGTCATGCAAACATGCAGAGCATTAATAAACATTGCTTTGGTTTGTGATCTCTATCTCTGGGACTATTTGTGTTTCAGTTCATTCTTTATAACCTACTGGCTCTATCTTAAAGTATGTTCTTTTGTGCCAGTCTGGTTGGCGATGGCGCAAGGGATAAGACTATCCCTTTGGTGTGAGAGACCTGGCTTTAATTCCCCAATGTGACCCATCCACCAATGTGTCCTTAAGCAAGACGCTTAACCCCTAGTTGCTCCAGAGGCGTGCGACCTCTGACATGTATAGCAATTGTAAGTCGCTTTGGATAAAAGTGTCAGCTAAATGAATAAATGTAATGTAAATGTAATGTCTACTTCTGAGCTAATTTCTTCCTGTAAATCTCATTAAAGAGTCAACAACAGTGGCATGACCTTATCACATTTAAAACAAGCACTGTTGTGATTAAACATGGTGCTCCAGTAGAGGCGCGAGAAAAAAAAAAAAATCAATGCAGTATTTTGCTGCAGCAAGGCAGAGTCACTTCCTATCTTCATGCTTATTTTTGAAACCCATCTCTTTAAGAACCACTTTAGCTCCTGCTTTATACTCACACCTCATTTAATCTAGTAAGAATTACAGTTGGATGCAATTTCTTTATCGAACACTTCTTAAGGAATAGTGGCTATTATGGAGACACATGCTGTAGTATTTCAGTATTGTATTGAGCTTAAGTACATTTTATACAGCAAAACATACTAAATATTTAGAGGCATCCATGCAGTGCATTACAAATGTTATTGTGGCCCATGTATCATACTGTGATCAATCCGGTGCAGGATAATTAAACCAGCCTATATTTTGACTTTTGACTTTTATTGGGTCATTTAAAATCACTCGCTGTAAAACTAAAGAAACCAGAAAACTCTACCTACTTTCGTGCAAGCATAATTTATGAAAAGGTCAGAAATAAGCAACTGGGTGGTAGGAAGTGGGGTACTAACGTTCTGCCAGAGGTACGAGGGGGATGTAGTTGGAGAAAACGCTCTTGGAAATGGACGGGCTGGATGCAATGCAGGAGTAGTTGCCGCTGTCCGAGGAGTCCACCTTGGAGATATAGAGGTTACCATTTATCTGGGAGATGAAACGCCTCTTGTCCAGTGGGATGAAGGTGGGGAATTCATTGAGGATCCATCGGAATGACAGCTCGGCTGCACATAAAGAGACATGACAAAACGCCACCTGTCAATCAAGACCCTGGACACACAGCAAAAGCTTTGGAAAGAGCCATGGGGATTGGACGAGAAGATGGCTCACGTTGAATAACCTGAATAATCTGAATACATGCAAAATAAAAATAGCACAATTCTTTGGTGCTGAAGGGCATTTATTATTCAAACATCTATTGACCTATCAGATTAAATCTTATAATTCTTTTCGCTGAGAGGCATAATAGAGGGATATTGTAGGCACATTTGCTCGTTGAGGTAATTCTTATGCTGTGGAGAGAGAGTTAATGCTTTCAGACTGCTGTGTTTGACTGATTTACATTAGCATGAATATTAACAATATGTGTACAGTTTTTTGGGTTGATGGCTATGGCTAAATAACAGCAATCTTATGAAAAAGCTTCACAACCATAAAGCATGCATACAATGGCAGTCACACTTTTTATTTACATATATGAAAAATGAGTCAGTCAGCCTGACTTGCATGGCTATGGACTGCAGCACCAAGGAGGAACCCTGCACAATCAAGATGGTGAACATTAAAAATTCTGTGCCACTGGTCCATCCGCCCACTTATCAATCAGATGCTATTGCTACGTGATGAGAGAGGCCGGACTTAATCTTGTATGAACACTTCAGCAGAAGCATACTCAGCTATCGCATGCTGTACCTGGATAATGCGGTGGGGGAGCGCAGAGCAGCACTGCCCCCTGTCCCTCTTTGACGTACACTGACTCCCTCTCCTCCGACGAGAAAAGATCGAGGTCTGACAGAGGCAAAGACAAAAATCAATTGCAAGAAAGTTTCAGTGCTGTCAAGTGCTGCTACTACTGTCAAACATTCATTTCTGAGCATGCCCTATAGCTAATTTCCATAAAACCTACACTAAAGGTTCAAGGATTGGATAAAGTTCAACAATTGCTTTTGGATTGAGCTGTAGTGTTTCATGAAAAAACGAAGTTAGACCATTCACAAATTGCACTTTCCACACCACGTATGATTTGTCACAGCTTCCCATTACAATTTCAATGTGCATAATATGCATGAAAGTAGCTCCAGCAGCTCTCTGTTATATCTGTATGGTACTGTACATCATCGCAGCCTTAATGGGGGTTCACATCTGGGCCACTTACATCCGAACTGCACTGAGGCCTGTCGGCTGATGACTGTGCCGTACATGTTGGTAGCCAAACAGGAGTAGCTTCCTACATGTTGGGCTTTGATGGGGTTGCTGATGACCAAGTTGCCTCCTACTAAACTGTAGTGGCTACCTTCTGCATTCAGGTCAATTTCCGTGTTGTCCATCATCCACCTGAAACAAGGAAAACAAGGTTTGTTTTACATGTAGCACCACAAGGAGAATTTACGTTCTTTGATGCAGTGATATGTAGTATTTTAATTTCATGTGATTTTGTCCACCTGATGTTAGCCTCCTCAAGGTAATGCAAAATCTGACCAGAGTCTGTATTACAGCTTTTCTTTCTCACATGTCTGCACATACTGTAAGTAACAATAACGACTTTCATGTTTTAAAAAGCATAACAGACTGTACTGCAGATAAACCCTTTGAACACTTTATACCAGCAGCGGTCAAAGCTAATTCTTTCCCCTCTGACATCTATTCTGGGCTCTCTGACAGTGACACCGATTTTGGGGGATGCCAAGCAATATAATTTACATACATTTACATCTAAATTGAAATGGATCATGCATAAAGCTCTAAATTTTGAGCTGCAAAATGAGGTGGAGACACGATGGCAGTGCTGTTTGTGCTGCTGCTGCTTTTGTTATTAGTATTTTTTCTGGCGTGTGAAATTTTGCCATTAAAATTTTTGTTATTGCATGAGGAAAAAACATCTGCTGCGAACAAACTGAGTTGTGCAGGTTGTTTGACAACAACAAAATTATGTGGTAATGGCTTGAAAATGTATCATACAATCATGCACTGCTGGATGGTCACACACACACACACACACACATACATAGTAAACCTTGGAGGTGCAATAAAGGTTAAGATAAACATGCTTATGACTTTGCCATTGACAGACAGACCCTATAACTGTCTGAATACAGCCTGAGAGATGGCGAATGACGGGAGGCACACAGAATGCACAGCGGGTAGTAATGAGACTGGGTTTATGGGGAACATATGTTACTTGTATGTGGCAGGTGGACTGGCCCGGGCCCGGCAGCTCATGGTGATTTTAGCCTCAGGCGACTCCTCGGGGTAGATGGTCTCCACCGGCTGCTCCTCAAACACTGGCCCGTAACCTGTGGCTTCGCCTGCCGACAAAAAACAAACGAGATCAGTGGAAATAACAGGCTGGGTCAGACTTACAAACAGGAAATATCAAGCGTTAGTTCTGGGGCAGTTCCATCAAAAATGAGACGGCAACAAAACAACAACAAGAAAAAAAAACACATCGACTAGATTGTGAGATTACACCTGTGAGGACCTGCCTTTTAATGTTTCTGCCCAGTTTGTGGTTTTCACAGACGCACACACCTCTATTGCTTAGTAGCTGGTTTCTGAGAAATCCTGGTTATAGCTTATTATAACTAATCTAATCCATGAATTCACGCAAACTCGTTTTCACACACGAAGCATAGTACTAAGCTGCTTTATTCTACAATAATTATGACAGAGATGTGCTCACTCAGGTGCCAAATCGCAGTGACACATTCATGTGTTGCCAGTGGATATGATATTGTTACAAGCTAATACAAATCCTGAAACTGGAAAAGCTAACTTGACTTAGCATAATCCAAACCCCTTTCATACTGCATGTGTCATCCTCAGCGCTGTGAAGCAGCTGCACAGGAAAATCCAAGGAGAAGAGCCTCCTTGATGAAAATGCCTTTCTTGGTTCAATATGCCTTTTACACCATCAACACGCACGTACAATTAGCCCCAATTACTCATTAATACAGACAGACATCACAAGCAGTGGCATGAATAAGACATAAACACAATGCCAGGCTATGAATAAGCAATGAGGTGAAATGTTCTCAAATGCTGATTATTCTCTCAGATCAAGAGTGTGTGTAGGTGACTGCAGGAATACAAATGTGTGCGCGCGTTCATGTGTTGTTCCCCTGTGTGTCTGAGTTCGAAGAGAGCACAGCTGACACCTCAATGGGGAGAAGATCGCTCTTTTCAGACAGCAATATCCTGCTTCTATTCGATGCTTCTTACCGGCCTGCATTAGCGCTTGACACTCACTCTGAAAATATGACAGTATGCAACCTTCAGAAACCTGAACAAATAACGCTATAACTGCATTTCCAATAGTATTTACTACCATGAAAAACAGGAAGCTATTTTAAAGCAATCACATTCATCCCAGCAGTCGAACAGTAATCTCAAATATTTTGCGAACCAGATGCATATTTATCTGCCTCTGCTGTAAGGATTTAAAAATCTTATAATCCTAACCAGTATGAAGACAGACTTGTAACCACATTAGCAGGTTAGCTGTGCACCAGGACGACCAACCAGGAGGTAGCTATTAAGACGTTAGGAGACAGGATCCACTCCCACTCACACACTCCAGCAGCCAACCATGTGCAAGTGTTTGACATTGACACAAATCCCAAGGACTCTGAATTACTGCTGGCTGAGAGAGAATTAAACATACTATAAATGGGGCATTGTGGGGCGGACGGAAGGGAAATTAAGTGAGAAACTATGTTCTTGGGAACAAGGGAGAAAGAAAAATAAAAGAATTGAAGGAAACAGACTCACTAGGATGAGTAGCGTAAAGGGACTACAGTGACCCTATTCTACTGTTGCACTTAGATTGCGCTGCATGAGTTTCAGATAAATGGTTTGCATGTAAATATGAAACATAAATGTTGGATGGGATGGAGGAGGGGAGTCACAGAGGCTCTGATGGAGTGCTGAAATAGCAGTTGGAGTGTAACTCGGAGAGATGAGCACTGGTGCCATTCCTTTCTTTGTAATGTGGGATGTGACAGATGGTGAAGGGGAGTGTTAAAGCAGGCCACTTAAGGCTCACTGCCTGGAGACACACATAGGCCTCTTACATTCTCTCTGCCTCGTTTCGCTTTCTCTGCCTATCTGTCTCCAACTTTCTCTGGCTTCCTCTGTCCTCTCTCCATCTTTCTAACCTATATCCTACTGTCGCGCTTTGCTTTTCTTTCTTTACCTTTCCTGGATTTCCTTCTACAGCTCCATGGCTCCAGGGATGGCAATGTCAGTTTGTCACTTTGGTTGAGAGTCAAATATCTATTTTATTTTTATATCGACATTCAAGGCCCACCACATGATGAAGCCATGAGGCTGATGTTTTTTGTTTTGGTACAGGTAAGCCCATAACATGAACCCTAATTACATCATCTAGCCCAATTTGTTTTCATTTATCCAGTGAAATATCGCATTAAAATATCTACAAGGTGGGTGGGCACAAAACTTTGTGAAGACATTCATGGTCCTCAGATGATGTATGCTAATACCTTGGGCATGTTAGCATGCTGACTTTAGCATTTAGCTCAAAGCACCACTGTGCAGCATCACAGAACCACTAGGCTGTAGGCTGTAGACTCCAGAGTGGAGTTTTTCTTCAATACCTAAATCATCACTCTTTCTCAATCTGTCAAAGCCTCCCACTATCAGTTGCCTTGTGTACTCTCTCTTAAACTCTTTCCACCCTCATCCCAAACATGCCTGATATGTTTTGTCCAAAACACACAGAATCTCTTTCCAACTCTCCACGGCTGCATCCCACTTTCAGTCTTTTTTATTTTCTATTTGTATCTGTGAGTCTCTCAGGTTCTTTTTCCCCGCATAACACACATAAACAGCATACAGTTACTCTCGGGGAAGGCCACATCTGTACAAAAAGGGGAAGAAAGATACACGTACACACCCAAGTCAAAGGGCGGCTAAGTGTCTCCCAGGCCTGCTGGAAGTGATCTTCCTCTGGACAGACTTCATTATTAAACCCCGACTCCTATTCAACTGAACAGCTGGTAAGTTTAGACTCTCATTTGAATTTGAAATACCATACAGCTTGTTATTTTAGGAGCCCGCTATCTTCCCTAGCATCAGTTTCTAATGAGACATCAATTATTCATTGAGGTTTCTGGTATAATTTTAGGTGCACGACAATGACTTGTTGACTCAACATTAAAATATGTATGAACATAAAACAACTGCAAATCGGTTTATTATTTTCTTGTTTAATAAATTTCCCGCTGTTTCACAGGCTGCAGTTCTAATTTTGCAAAATAAATGTTTTGTATGTGTTTTTGTTTCACATCTAAATAGTCACATAATTACCCCAAATCCCAGATGAATTTCATCCTCTGATGAATTTAACTTTACTCACAGCTGTGTTTTGGATGCACCTGCAGCATGGTTTGTTTGCCATGACCAAGAGAGTGTCCAAGTGGGACAGATAACATATTGTTTGCCAGAAGCACCAAAAGCACAGGGTAGCGATAATTACCCAAAAGCCCTTGAGCCACATAATGAGGCACGGTGGCAGAGATGTGGACATAAGAGTGCCGGTGTCAGACAGTGTGGTGCCAGCTGTACTATCACAACTGTCAAAAAGAATTATTCTCTGAAATGGCGGTTGCAACAGAGCAGAGCTATTCAAACGTAACACGTGAGACGCCGAATTTGAATCCAGATGTTTTCACAAGCCATAACAATTATAAATATGAAACACAGTCTGCTATAGTATTGCACAGTGACTGAGGTTTTAAAAGTGCATCACTGGGAACAGTGTATTAATCTTTAGTCCAGCAATAAACCAAAACTCACTCTTTCGAGCATCAAACACTCACCTCTAGATTTGAAAGGAGTTCTTACAAAGTTTTAGCTGTCACTTCCAATGGATTCAAAAGGTCCAGCTTCTGCAGCATCATCTACTTCTCCGCTGTCCATCAGATGTGCAGCCTATACTGATGTTCAGTCATATTTTCAATGAAGCTGCAGCTAACAATTCTTTTCATTATCGATTAATCTGCTGTCTAGTTTCTAGATAATTCGTTTTGTCTATGTGATGTCATAAAGTTGTGAAATATGCTTGTTTGAATCTGTCATACCAACAGTCCAAACCCCAAAGATATTCAGTGTATCATCAAATCCTCTCATTTTAAAAAGCTGCAATCAGAAATTCTAAAGCCTAAGCAGCATTTCCTCACATATTTTAGTTCTCAGTGACATTAAACACTGTAGTCTATAGTGAAGCGGACTGATGTGTGCAGCACCAAAAACATTTAGCAGAGTCCGAGCTGCATCATGCTAGTTATATCTGCTAACAAGTGGAGATAAGGTTAACATGTGCAGGAGGTGATACCCCATACAGGCACACAGCCTGTAAAAACCATGTATGGCCAATGCTTCATGAAGAAGAAAACAAAATGAATTGGTGAAAAAATCTTCCCGTCCAATTTACCCCTTGCTGACAGTCTGCCTCCACTTTATTTTACTCCCAGAGAATAACACACAAGGGACAAATATTATGGATATACAGCAGTAAACACTGACAACAACCTGCTCTACATAGTAGAGCTGGATGGTACTCTGATTGAGCAAAACTCTCAGTTTAAAGAGAGACCTACAGTATTTTTGAGTGCCACACTTTTTTCCATTTTAATGTTGCCAATGCAACTTGCTATTTGATATTCCTTTTGCCAAAACACTACACACAATAAAATTCTGGGAAATAGATTTACTTTCTTGCAGGGTGTTTGTTGAAAAAAAAGATCGATATGGACTATTTCTAGACTATAGCACTTTTCAAGTTTAAGTACAAAGTGCTTTGCATAATCTGTGACAATGGGTTGTATAAAACTGAAGTGAAAAATCCCCTTTAAAATAACACAGTAAATAATTAAATGAATGTATATGGAAAAATAGAAACAGTGGTATCTATATTTGGATTAATCACACCGCCATTCCATTTATGATCTCTTTCTTTTTCTGTCTCATCCATCATACCAACATAGCCCCACAATGAGGCAAGGCAGCTCTAATACAGTTTCTCGCTCTAATGATCCTAGAACCTAATTTCTCCTACTTGCAGATGTACATTAATCCTAATGGAGATGGTCCAATACATTTAACTGTACTATGCATTGGACCATCTCCATTAGGATTAATGTACATCTACAAGTAGGAGAAATACAGAAATAGCAACAGTGAAAAGAAACATGAACTCCAGATAGATTTCCATTTGTCCTGTCCTACTGTGGAATGAGAAAGGGAGCCGTCTGTAACTACATGTCCCTTAACAAATCCTGACAGATAGTGGGCAGAGAAGTGAAACCCATTTGGATCTTTCTTGGAATTAAGGAGGAGATGAATATTTAGATGAAGTATTATCTCTCTTATTTTTCATAATAGCTTTACTGCATTGTTCGTTTGTTCAACCTTCTAAGTGGGTAGTATTTTACGTGAAAAGGCATCCCATGTGGACTGGCTATTCACTAGAAGGCTGATTTAGTCCAACAACTCTTTTTGCAATTGTTTTGACAGAATAATGCAATAACAAATCACAAGTCACTGGCCTTTCTCTGCTCAGAAAGATCACAACCTGCACTCCACTTTGAAGACTATAAACCAAAAAGTCCTATTTTTCACATTTCAACATTCATTTTCAATATTTACCTATATCATCTTGGCCTGCGTGAGCAGCTAGGATTCTCATGAATTCCTCAAGGGTACTTTGACAGAACACATAGATGTTCATAAAAACACATTACTTGTCAACTCTGTGACCTTTCTGGTTATAAAACATTCTCTGTGACCTCTTGGTCAGCCTTGAGCTTGAAACCTAACAACCAAGAAGAATCTATTTGCATTCATAATTTAAAATGTAACAGTCCAGGAAGATTTTGTTTTGGCATTGAAACAAGTAACCATGATTATTTGACATTATAATAAGTCTTACCTCCACAAAAGTCGGGTACCTCTCCGTGCATTGATGCATCTGTAACAGTTAGCAAAGGAAGTAATGTTAACATACTGAACCATAACGCTGCTTCCCAATAAGGTGGAGATGTATTTCTCTCAATTTTCACAGGATACAAATCATGCATCATCATAACTGTTTCTTCAGAGAGGTGCAGGTCTTTGATAGAATCACCTTTTTGCTGCTGAGAATATGATCAATGGCTGAAAACTGCTTTGGACTGAAAGACTACCTTTGGCAGAAGGCCATCTCAGGAATCCACTACACCCTGTCCTTTACAGTAAAATAGAAAACTCCAAACCTTTGTGGTTGGCCTTGAGTGAATGTGGGTTTAATTACACTGTGATGCTGTATTCAAATCAGTCACCCATGTACATTTACAGAAGGGAGAAAACAATCATACCAACTTGATGTTTAAACAATAATCCTGACTTTAAAATTCTGTGCTATCATATTACTGTAGGCTGTATTATAAGCCCGAACCATATAAAACACACACACACATAAACACACTATACTTTAGTAGTAGGGTAGTGTGTGCTTGACTTTTGTTCTGCTGTCATAGCATTAATGTCACATTAACCATCAAACTTCATTCTTGTTAGGACTAAACAAAAATGTCAAGCCTATGTTCTCTACCCACAATAACGACCCGAGCATGTTGGTAGGCTGCTGTCTGTTTAGATAGAGCAGCCATACAACCCTGTGTGGGTGAACTCACTACATACTGAGTTTATGTGTGCAGGCGCAACCAAGTATGTGGTGTTTTTGAGCGTTTATCTGCCTATTGCTTTACTGTAGATGTATGTGAGTGCATTTTCAACAGCCATTTAGAAAAAAAGAGAAAAAGAAAGATGATTCCCCTAGATCTCAGAGTCTGTTTGAGAAAGATGTGGTGTGAAGTCAGGAGAATTCCCGATCACAGCCCCCCACCCTCCCTTTTGGTTCATGTGAAATAAAATCTGAGACAAGTGACAATAGCCTAAGGTGCGGGAACAGAGGAGAGCGTGTATCTTTTTTAGACAGGTCATTTCAGGCCTGCTGTTCTCTGACCACTTTGCTTTGTTTCCTACACAGCTGATTGCACAGCAGTAGCATATCACAAAAAAGGAATGAAAACCTGCAAACTCTAAGCCCTCCAAGGCACATGATTGCCCAGCCTTGCCTCAGCCTGTGTTTAATATTTGAAATATATCTAGATCTGATTTAATTAGTTTGCACTTATATCTGACATTAAAACACATCTTTACTCAATGAAATTGGATTTCTATTTTCTTCCCTGAAGCTGTCTCATTGCCAGCGTCATTACACTGCTGTTTAAAGCTGGCAGTTAGCAACTTGTTAACACCTTGTCTCGCCTGGTACCTACCTCCTACCCCGTTCATCCTGATAATCCAGTTGTGATGTATGCTTCTATCCATACTGCCTGCCACCTGTGTGATTTTCATGCTTTGCAGTTGGAGCCACTAATCAAAGTTTATGTCTCTTTCTGAAGTTATGAGTATATATACGAGTATATGAGGCACATAAACTGGCGGTTTGTTATTGCCAAATTAATCTCTGACTACTAAATCTTTAGATTATGATACTCGAAAGATAAAGGACATAATAATAAAAAAGAGTCAAGCTAAATGAGAAAAGTCCTTTTATTTCTGAGTGGTGCTCACCATTAACTTGAAATTGAAAAGATCATTCTCAGAGAGTAAACTGCTGCTACTGCTAAACAGTTTATGTATTAGTTGCCAAATTCTTATGCCATAGGTTTTTATTTCAACTACAGCTCAGAGTTGACTTAAAGGTTCAGTGTGTAAGATTTAGTGGCATCCAGTGGTGAAATACAACCATCTGTCCAGTCTACCACTGTTCCCTACCCTTTCAAAGAGTGTAGGACAGCTACGGTGGCTGACACAGCACAAAAGGTGTCTCTTAAGAGACAGCAGAAAGTAGCCAGTCTTTAGGTATATTTATTAAGAAATTATATTTACTTAATTACTCAGTAAAACCATGTTATAGTGACTTGGCCACTGACAGATAACATGGAAAATGTAAGCCAAGAGCGTGTAACATTGTCATTATAAACCACACATTAGATAAAGTTTATACAAACATTGACAAGGGAAACACATTCATTCTCTCTGTGATTATGTATCCTCGCCAATACTGCCCGGCAACAATATCTGTGGTCAGATTATGGTGCTTTGATAATAGCAAAACATCTAAATAAATAAATACTTTGATAGCAGTGCTGAACTAGATCTCAGTCATGGCAGCGACAGTTACTCACTTAACCACTCCCTCTTTAGTAGTTTTGCCTACAAAGTAAAAGTGCAAGAAGCTTTTTACTGCAATGCAGACATTAAAAGAGTCTGTAGCCTGCTTGACACACCTCTGAAAGAGCCATCAGAAAACGAGATTCCCCTAAATGTCCTCTGCCTGGAGACGCAAAAGTGTCTGTAGGTTGATGGATGTGGATCAAACACCAAAACGCAAACAGAGCAGCACATGTTGTAATGTAAGAAACAGTTGCTGTCAATTTATTAAGAGAGAAAAGAAAATTGTACCAAGGTGGGATCGAACACTCAACCCGTGGATTTCAAGTCCTGCACCTTCCTGACTGGCTTAGATTCTCTTCGTACGTATTCAATGCAGTGATGAATGTCTGAACTGCCTGAATACTACCAAAAGTAGAACAAGAAGAACGTAGTGACGCAACGCGCTATGTAGTGCTGTTTTTCCGTTTTCAGCCACTGTAGAAACATGACGATGCAATGTGGCGACATCCATGGAAGGGAGGTAATGGCTCATTCTAAGGTAATAAATCATAATGGTTTATTATGTAAGGTCTTTACACACCACTGAAAACATAGTTATGGATCTTATATTGCGTTTCTGTCAATAGATCCTCAGAAATATTACACACTGGACCTTTAATGACTCTTGAGGTCATACAAACAAACAAACAAAATATATATATATATATTTTTTAGGGCTGTCCCTGACTAAGGATTTACATAGTCGAATCAGAATTGTCAAGTCCTGCCTATAGGCTGGGGGGGTGGGGGGGGGTTACACACAGTAGCTCCGCTTTAATCTTGAGAAGCTGCAGAGCTGCAGTCTCTATTCATATAACTTTCACTGTAAATTTCCAGCTAAACTGAGGCTTTTTGAAGACCCTTTTCTCTCTCTCTCTCTCTCTCGGCTGCCATTCACCAGTCTTGTGCAGAGTTTTGCGTGCATGCCGTGCTGCCGACATCTGCATGCACGTCGCGATTCCTCTCGGTTCTACTTCAAGTAGCTAGCTATTTAAAAACGACATAATATTCTTTGTGTGGTTCATCAACGGTGATAAATTATCCGAAAGCTCGGTGTCTTCAGCAAGTGTTCCTCTTCTGCCACTGCACACTGTTACGACCCCTCCCCCATTTCAGCTTCCTTCTCCTGCAGGAGGCTGCAGGCAGGGAGGCTGATTGGGCTGGGCAATCACCTGTGCAGAGCTTATTTAGCCAGGACTGATCTGTCTTTTGTTCTCTCTCCTCTTAGGCTGACGTCCTACTGGGTTTGTCTTGTGTTTCTTCTTTGGTTAATTCTGACAACACACACACACATACATCTCACTCATCCATTCACTGCTGACACAACTGATAGTCATACTTTGCCACACCACATATTATTGGTGATCATTTAATTCTTCTTTAACTTTTATAATAAATCATACCCATATGCTTGCAAACCTGTTGTGTCTCACCTCCTTTTTGTCATGGGCTAAGAATTGGCTTGTGACAATGTATGTGACACATACACACTACGCCTACACATGCGCACTGACGATCCAGGGTTAGGGTTGGATTTATTCACGCACTTTAAAAACATTTACTGAAAGTTTTTTCTTTTTACTTATTTATTTACAGCATTAAAAGTTTAAATGTATATTTTAACAGGCTGTATATTAACTGAAATTGACAGTCACAATCAGGCTCCGCCCATCGAAGCACTGAATCTTTGACTATTCGGGGTCATCCCTAAAAATATATATATAAATAAATATAAAAAGGCTGAGTGTAGTATGAATAGTGTGATTTGTAGAGCTGTGATGCTTTAATGCAACAGCAGTGATACAGTATCTCAAACTATCTCTCTCTTCACACATTCGGTCAATTAATTCAGCCATTAGCTTTCAGCTGAATGTGCTACTGACCTGCAGGGGAGAGTGAGAGGACCAGGAGATGGAGGAGCAGGATGAGGTACAGCATGGTGTTGAAGTGAGGACCACCTGGTGGGGTTCAGAAGCTCAGATGATGGAACATTAGCAGGACTGCCTGGTTTTCCTTAAAAAGATAAAAGAAAACAGAAAGAGAGGATGACTGTCAAAACATAGAAAACTCTTTACAGAAGAAAATCTATGTGTTACTGTGTACTGTGAATTTACAGAAATATGACATCCAATGCTCTTCAAGTCGGAGTATTTAGCACAATATCGCAAAATATAGACCGGCTGTGCAAAAAGAGGCCATCCCCCTCCTCAGTTAACTGTGTGTCCTTTTTTGGCCCAAACTTCAGTTTCTGTCACAACAGGAATGAGCATACTAATGATAAATAGAAAGCAGGAATGAACATGAAAAAGCCTGAAATATATTCCGCTTTGCAAAACCATGGACCAGCGGTTATAATGTGTGGGTGTAGTGAGCATCTGGTGATTGTTTTTCATTGCATTAATTGATCATTGTCTTGTATATAAATCCAAAATAATAATATAAAAAAAACATTCATAGAAAGTTCCCAGAAATGTCAGGTTTTGTCTGACCAACAGTACAAAGCTGTAAATCATCTCATAATAATGCTCCATTTGAAAAAACTAAGAGCTAAACTAACTAAGCAATCAGTCATCACATACAAGAACCTGGAACCAGAAAATGTTTGCCATTTATGCTGTATACAGACTTTGTAAGCATATGTCAGGTGTATAATTAAACAATTGTATCAAACAGGAGCTAATGATCAACAATTCAATATGTAGGTTGAAACACAATCATTAACTGAAACAGAAACAGCTGTTTAGGAGGAATACAACTGGGTGAGGAACAGCCAAACTGTGTGGTTGCTGAAGACAGTTTACTGTCAAAATTCATACACCATGAGACTGAGCACAGCAGAGAAGCACAAAGAAATGGGCAAAGTTGAGGACCGTAGACACAGTGGTCAGCCAAAGAAACTTACTGCAGAAGATGAAAAACACATCATGCTGACTCCCCTTTGCAGTCAGAAGATGTCCAGCATTGCCATCAGCTCAGAGCTGCAGGAAACAGTGGGACGCTGGTAAACCAATCTGCTGTCTAGAGAAGTGTGATCAGAAGACTGAAGGACAGAAGGACTGATGAGTCAAAATCTGAAAAATTTGGCTGTAGCAGAAGGCAGGTTCTTTGCCGAAGGACTGGAGAGCGGTACAAGAATATGCGTCTGCAGGCAACAGCGAAGCATGGAGAATCTTCCTTGCAAGTTTGGGGCAGAATTTCTACAAATGGAGTTGGGGACAGAATCCCAATGCTGACAAGTGCAGGCAGCTACTTATCCATCATGCAGTACCATTAGGGAGGCATCTGATTGGCCCCAAATTTATTCTGCAGCTTGACGACAACCCCAAACATACAGCGAATCAGTCATTAAGAACTATCTTAAGCATAAAGAAGAACAAGGCATCCTGGAAGTGATGGTATGGGCCCCAACAGAGCCCTGATCTCAACATCATTTAGTCTGTCTGGGATTACACGAAGAGAGAGAAGCAACTGAGGCTGCCTACTTTCACAGATGGACTATGCGGTAGTTCTCCAAGATGTTTGGGCCAACCTACCTGCCGACTTCCCTCAAAAACTGTGTGCAAGTGTACCTGGAAGAATTTATGTTTTTTTGAAGGCAAAGGGTGGTCACACCAAAATATTGATTTGATTTAGACTTTTCTTCTGGTCATTAACTTTGCATTTTGTTAATTGATAAACAGAATCTATTAACATGTCCATTTTTGAAAGTATTCTCACTTTACAGCATATTTACCATACCTGCCTAAAACCTTTGCACCTTTACAATTAATTAATTATTGCCTAATGGATTAATCTAATCTCAGCACTATCAGTATGTTACTGATAGTGTATGTAATGTGGAAACTATTTGAATCAACTTGTGTCATAGCACATGACAAGCCTCACTAGCCAATCCCTGCCTCCATATGGTCCACAAGCAGACAGTGTCGCAGCATCTTTACCGTGTCTCTGCTTCCTGTCAGCCGCCAAGGCACAGGCTCCTTGATAGGATGACGCCTGACGATTGACATTTTGACAGTTACCAGAAGAAATCCTGAGCACTGGTTTAGCAGAGCATCTCGCTGCTCAGTCACTGCCCCCGAGACGTTAACACCACACCAGGAACCACCAGCGCAGCTCCAGCTCTCTCAGCGTTCAGCCTCACGACCAGTAACACAATATGAAAAGCAACAGCTGTCTTAGTGAGGAGCGCTGACAGAGGAAAAATCACAATGTCTCTCCATAATGGTATTTGATCTGAAATTGTATTCATATTCTCCACATAATTGATCCAACTGAAAATGTTTCATGTGTTAATAATAATCATATTTATTAAACACAGGTCCCCCGTAACAGAGGCAAAGATAACTGTTACACCATTCCAGCTTATATACTGTAACAGGGCAGTCTGTGTCAGTGTTACCCTAAACAAAAAACTTTAACTGACTTACCCAGTTAAACATATAATTAATCATTATGTTCATAGAAAGAACATTAAGGAAAATTAAATTGGAAAACATATGTGTCAACTTGCAGCTCATAGAGCAGATGTGTAAATTCTTAGTGCCATTATCAAGTCCTTTGACATTTTAAGAGCTGATAAAGGAGAAACACTGTAGATGAAAAACTCTCATTTGCACCATGGTTTTTATCAGTGTCAGTCAATTCTACCTTGAATGGCTTTCCAGTGCTTGACGACCATCACTCTTGCAGCGAACACTGTCAAACCTCACAGCCAAATTTAACACCTTCATATGATAATTTACTGGTATCACAGTGCTGAGCATCAGTTCAATATCAGCAGACCTTTCCATTCATCCCCAGGTCTTGCTGGACTGGTATGTGTTGATTACAGTGTAATTGAACATGAGGCAGACACTATTGATTCTTTGTGCACAGCCTGAGGTGTCAGCTGGCGGAGACTCTGAGGTGTGACAGCACAATTGAGATCTCAGCACTCACCAGACAAACTAAGTCTTATTACAAAAAACGGTTGATAGAAGACAGTCCATGTAATATGACAGCTTTGCATGACATACAAAACTGCATTTGCTTGGACACGTGGATACACACACAAAAATGAATTAAGACAAACGAGCACACATAATGTACAACTGTACCATATGCACATAAAGTTGGACTTGTCTGAGCTGGACACCTGCAGCAAAGCAGTACAGAGGGGATTTCATCTTCACGCTGGCCTGTATCCTAGCAACACCTTTCAAAAGGAGCAGTCTGTGTGATGAGGGGGGCTTTTGTGACCGGCAATGAAACTATGCAAACGCTCATTTTAATCAGGAACAACACTGCTGTTGTGGAACGATGACCTGAGGTGCTCTACTTATCAATTAAAGACGTTCATTTCTTTCCATCTCTTCACTTATTTCACTCTACAGTTATATTCCTACTGTAAGTATCATTTCTTTCTCATTAATCATAAATGATCTTAATAGACGTACTTAAGAGATTAGGGCAGACAACAAGGAGCTTCACCAGAGGGTCACAGTACATACTCAAAGAACCAATCCCATCTATCCCATTAAGAACTGTCTCTGGATTGATATACTGTTAAAAAAAAGCAGCAACACACAGAAAGGCAGCATGTTATTAATGGGGCTTCCTGCCTCTCCTGTCCTATCTTAGCAGCCTGAGTGCACGTGATGAGAGCGCTCCAGTCATCACAGTAAATCACAAGACCCAGACGTGACAGCCCTCAAACAAGGCCATTTCTTCTCCCCCATAAATCACACCCTGGATGTTGCCAGAGCTATTACTGCTTGTGGGTTGATTTTGTTTTTGTTTTTTTCTTGTTATGGTTTTCCCCTCCCTTTCCTAGTTTTGCTTTGCTCACTGAATTTCAATCACTTTCTCTCTGCTTTTCTCCCCTTAGAATTCTCAATCTTATTGCTCTGAAATCAGAAATCATATTACACCGAGTAGAGGCTGCTAGGGGCAGATTCTGAGATTTTACCGTTGCGCTTGAATGACTACTGTCATTTGTGCTTTTTATCATGACCCCATTACCCCCTTAGGGCGCGAAAGGCTAAGTGAAAGTGAATGAAACCCCTCCTTTTCTGTGCTCAGACTGATGTGTGCTGCATAATCAAGTGAGTAACTTTAGAAAAACATCTTGCCTTATCGGCTGGGGCAGAGGGGTAGCGATGTGGGGGAGGAGAAACTGAGAGAAAAAGAGGATAGGGTGGAAGAGCAGATAATGGAGCGGTCAGAGTGGTACACTTCAAAAACAAGATGTTGCTTCAACAACCCCAACCCCCTTCCACCACCACCATCTCTCCTTCAGTACACAAACACAATCAACGGCACCACCACAATCAGTCATTAACAGCAGATTTGCAGTAATCCTGCAAGAAGAAGCCAAGATGGGGTTAACGCTGGATTGGTCTTAATCAGTTGGAGAAGGGAAAATGAGCGCTGCTTAGACACAGTGTCAACTACTGCAGCATCCCAGTCATTTCTGAAGATGATGAAAATGTTTATAGCAGTAAAAACACAAGGTGCTTTTTTACAGCTCTTCTTCTAGTTCATTGTAAAGTGAACATCAGTCATCGTTTTGGACTGTTGGTCGGGTAAAAAAATAATAATCTAACACGTTATATTTTAGCACCTGTGAGGCTGAGCAATATATTAATGATTATCATTTGCGGTTGACGATGGCTGGATGGATGGATGTTATCAATTTGTGAGATTTTCTATGTACTGTGTATTATGAATTATGATGTACTGTGTTGTTGTCTGAAATTAACACAAAAAATCTATTTGTAAGTTTAATTTCTCCCACAGTGATTTTTGCAGTAGTAAAATGCCACCTCAGAAATTAATTTAAAATGTGCCTAATTTACTTACTATATACTTAAACATATTTAAACTTATTCTGCTGTATATATATATATATGTGCTGTATATATACATTTTAGTATATACGCTTATTTGCTTTCTTGCCTAGAGTTAGATGAAAAGACTGACTCCACTTTTACTATATGTCTGTACAGTAAATATGAAACTGGAGCTAGCAGCCGGTTGGCTTAGCTTAGCATAAAGACTGGAAACAAAAGAGAAACAGCTAGCCTGGCTCTGTCCACAAGTAACAAAATCCACCTACCAGCGCTTACTAATTAACATTGTGTATCCTGTTTGTTTAAAACGTACAGCTGTTGAAAGGCAGACATTGTTACCTTTGGACAGAGCCAGTTACCAGTTTTCCCATTTCCAGTCTTTGTTAAAGCAAGGCTGCTTACTAGAGCTTCCTATCTAGCAGATAGACATGTAAGAAATTACAATTTTCTCTCTCAGCAAGAAAGTGAATAAGCATATTTCTATATTGACGTGAGTTTTGTTGTTTTTTCAAACCACCCATACTGGGAAGCGTATTGTACTTATACTGAGGCATGAGATGTGGAGTCCAATATTAATATGGTATCTGATGACCACACATTTTGTGATACTGCAGGTACAATTTAGTGTCATCATCAGAGCTACTGGGAAAAAACAAGCACAACAGGGGGAGGAATATTGATCCAGATTAAATTAGGATGACACAGTGAGACATTGTGTCTGACATCTGTGTTTCTGGTTTAAAGGGCATTAGAGTTCAATCTCTTTTTAGCTTTATTTAAACTTTACACAAACATGCTCTGTATAACCACTTCTACTGGTAGTCCACTGAAGCAGTTTTGAAACTTGATCATTTCATTTTTCCATCAAGAATTTAGATAGAAAGGACATTTAGTGTCAGTATAACAGCCACAAGTTCAGCCCTTTTTTCCAGGTTGCCAAAGTCTCTCTTTTCTTTAGCTGATGATACACGGAGCAACTTTTAGAGCAATCGTGCAGGGCAACGTTGCCATCAATGATAATGAGTAAAGATTACTACCGTAATCCCCTTCCCCCACCATTCCGCCACCCACCCTGCACTGCTCCTATCTGTTAAAAACATAGCCGGACTTGCCACTAGCAAGATTGCCCAGCAACATTGCTCAAAAAGTTGCCCCGTGTATCATCAGCTTTAGAGGCAAATATCTTACCCACTCTACTTTGTCTAGTTTTATAACATATTTTCTTTCTAACATATTCTGCTTGATGGACAGAAACAAAGTGTTTAAGGTCTGCTATCAAAATGCTAAATTTAGAAATGTAGTGTGACATGATTTTCCCTTAAATGGAAAGCAAGAAATAGAAAACGGCACTAGACTTTTCACGGATGAGATCAGACACCTGATATGACAACATACTGTGTTTAAGCATAAATCCCAGAATGAAAAATAAGCCGTGATGCCTTTGATTTTTATGCTGAATCAGTGTTATTTTACCACACAGCAATGTTGATACATTTAGTCTCATCTCATTTATGAATTATTTATGTCAAAATAATTGATTTTGATTCCAAAATGAGCCACATACAGCCTTTATGTCTCTTCAACCTCAGCTCTGAAAGATGCACTTCTTCTATACCGTATCTGTGTGGGAAATAAGACTAGACTTGGCTACAGACAAACAGGTTTATATCTCCCAGAAGACCAACAGAATGATTCAATTAAATCAAGGATACAGACACAGGCTATCCAAGCCTATTACACAGCAGATAAAGCAGTAACCCCAAGACATACACAACAACACCTGCAGAAAAATGTGCTCTCTACACGCTTTGTGCTGCACAGGCCCCCTGTTGCTAAGCAGGAACTGGTTCAGCACTTGATTGAAAAAATAACTTTATTTTTCAGGATGTAACAGCTTTATTTCTTTTGCAGTCAGAATTCACTTTTTCCTTTTAGCAATCCAGGAGAATAAATAGCAGAGCAATCAAAATGTTCTTCTTTTCAGCAGGACTTGTTAAAATCTTGAATTTTTTATACACTGAGAAAGTGGTACAGCTGGATTTATTAACTAATTATGAAGACAGCAACACCTTAAAAATATGCCATTTAATAAAGAAGAAATATGCCATGGCAATAAAAAAAATACGCCATTTAAGAAAGAGAGAATAAAGTGAATAAAGATTGTTTTGTGCATAGGTTACATTAAACTCTAGTTATTTTTATCCCCTGCAAAAACACCTCAATACCTTGTAAACCCAGAGAATCCAGCTGCAGATGATCCAGTCATGGCTCGTTCACTATGTCACTCTGTCTCTCACCCCCTCCCTCCCTCGTTCCCCCTATCGCTCTCTCTTTCTCACCCAATAGAAGCAGTGATTCTAAAGTAAACTATTTATCCCGACCCCTACAGCCAACACAATGCCTCCCAGGTTCAGCAACCTCAGCTGACCTGAATATCAATGACACTAGTCATTCAATCCATGAAATGTGGAGCTGGATGGCTATATGAATTACATTAACCTTTGTGTGTAAACAAATAAAGAAGTGCAATAGCAAACACGTGACTTGAATTTTAAAAAAATGACAACACCTTTTGCTTTAGATGTCACAGCACAAGTTTGTTCACTGTCGAGCAACAAGGAATTTAATACTGTTACTGAAGTGTGACTGACAAACCAAGAACATGCAATGACAGTTGATCATTTAGCTATCATGCGTAAGTATAGGCTAACTCTTCCAAAGTAATGATTAGCACCTGTGCTTTGTCCATAAAGGCTTATTATTTCCAACCACCCTACAGAGAGTGATTTAGGTCTGAACGATTTTGGAAAAAAATCTAACTAACTTTTTTTAACCAATATTGCGATTTAATATGCAATTGATTTTTAAGCTCTTTACCTTCTGTATTATTCAAAATGGACAAGCAGTAAATCAGTGTACATTATGACCAACACAATATTAGATAGATTAAACATACACTGTTCTTTCTTGTAGGCAAGGACTGTGTTATGATGAAATTAGGTGATGCATGAATTATTTTTATCAGCAATGGTGGAGAAGAAATATCAAATTATAATAATATGAGAAAGATCATTTGAGAGTCAAGTCATGGCATTAAATAATATATATAACATCATCAGGTAGGCCTACCAACAGACCACAAGAAAAACTAAGTTCACCAGTGTGAACTGTATTATACAGTAAGCGCTCAATACAAAACCCACAGATCAACCACCAATTAATGTGTCCTTATCTCAGTTCAAATCTCCTAGGAGTCCATCTCTCATCAAAAATCTCTAATAAATACTCAGTTTGAGGTTCAATTCAAAAGATGGCCGACGAAAATAAAACCAAGTGGCGCCTCTCGGGTTTAAAAGACAAGCTTAGTAATTCTCCGTCAACACCGGAGTCCCCACCCCCACAGCCTCCGATGCTGGTGAGCAGCGCACTGGCTGTAACCAGGCTGTAACTCAGACAGACTGGGCCTCTTTCAGACTTGTGCGTTTGGTTTGAAACGCCCTTACATAGATAGTTCCTGAGCTAACGGGCGGCTGTGTGTGTGACACAGGCGCCGATTGCCACAATACGTTTACCTTACTAAACGTGTCTTTCTGGTGTGCATTTTTCCTATCCACCAAAGCGCGGATGGGCCAAAGATTTCACCCACCACAACCACCAAGTTACCTATGGGTGGCCGGTGCTAATTGCATTCCCTGTGTGAAACTAAATTTCTGCAGTGTCAGCTTCTGTCAAGCTTAAGGCCATTATACAACAACAAGTCAAGGTACAGCGTAATTTCAGAAATTGATGCTTCTTCTGCAGACTGGTTTACTCTCACGTATCATGTGGCCTTTGCAATTTGAAAATTCAAATCGCGATAATATTGCAAATGCAATTAATTGTTCAGCCCTAGAGTGACTGATCTGATCCTCAATTTCATCTGTTGTTGTTGTTGTTAAGCGTTCACATTATAAACAAGAATGGTAAGTGGTAAGTACACAAAATTAAATCAATAAGAAGAAACCCAAAAACAAAACAGAAAACATCCAATTCTAAAGATCCATGCCTGTCATGAATCTCTGAAGGCAGCAGAGATATATTCATATAAGTTTTGTCTAAATATTCAGTCAATGGTTGCCATATGGATAAAAAATTTCAATCTGATCACTCTTTGTCTCTGTGCTTCCATTGAACTAAGAAGATCTGCAATGTTAGGTTCTTCCTCACTCTTCCAGGACGTAGCAGAAATAAGACAATGTGACATAAAATGTATGGACTAGACAAAGATGATCTTACATTTTTTAAAGATTGTTGAAAGAGACTATATGAATACTATCAAACACAATACTCCAAAAGGATTCAGACTATGAATAAGATTGGACATTGTTGTTTACGTACAATACACCGAAATGTCTGTCCAGACATGAAATACATTTGCAGTTTGTTTTTATGTTTAGGTTATTATTCGTAACACAGAAATGCATTGAACTTACCATGAAAGAGTGTGTTACATTCAATGGTAGGATAATAATCAAGAGAAAGCCCCCAATCTATGAAATATATGTGCTTCCAAGTATGGAAAGTATGTCACATTATGTATGATAAATTGTGTCATATAGGTAAAGGTCAGAGGGGACTTGCACTCTATAAAGAAGGAGTGCTCAGCTTAATTAGTTCATGCCACATATAGTTCATGCCACATATGTCCAATAAAGATATGGGCTGAGAGGTTTCTTTAGGAGAGCAGTGACATGCTTTCACTGACGGCCATACACTCTGCTGTAAATAACTGTAATTACTGGGTGACAGAAGTGCTGCTTACACTTGATGGCAAAGCTGTACAGATAAGGAAGAAGAGTTCATATACTGCAATTAGTGCATCCTGAAGAATACTGAGAAAACAATCAATACCTTGAAATTGCACAAAGAAAGCTCTCATAGGGAAAACGTGAATGCAGTGCATTTGTTCTGCATTGGGTAGCTACAATAAATGGCAAACAATAGAAAGATTAATCTAAGTCGAGGCTTCCCCACAACATTTCCCATTCATCACCTTATTGGATTAGAGGGTTTGAATCCAACATTAGGCCACAGATTAACTTGACAAACTGAATGTTTAAATGTAATCATAATAATAACCCACAAACATGCTGCTTAATTGCATGGCCAAGAAGAGTAGGAGGTTACCTATTAGATCACCACACAAATCTAGTAAGAGAGACACAGTAAAACAATTACAGCACGGAGTGCGTGTGGTGTGACTCTGCTCAGTGCTTACCTTGCTGTGGAGAGCTATCATGCCAGTGGCTATGTGACAAGATGAGCTACTTAGCAGCCCGTGTCCCCATCCCCACCAACATGCCTACCCTGCCAAGTGTCCTAAATACTCAGGTCCATTGTCTGCCTCAGAAACGAGCAATGCAGCTGGAGGGAAGCACTCTCTCCAAGGTGCAAGGAGGAGGGAGGGACAATGGGAAAAGAATAGGCTAATTCCCAGAGCAGGACAGGGAGCCATGCAAATGGGACGCCACTGAAGAAGCCTCCCTGCAGTGAGAACGCTCCACAGAGGGGTCTTGTGTAGTCTCAGTGGCCAGGCTGGGGTTTAATCTTTTAAGCCCTCCCACACACACGCAGTAACACACCAGCACAAAAAATACAACATGAACACCCCCTCTCCCTCAGCACCCCAACTTTAACCCCACCCTTCATCCTGACTTCACTCTCATCATTAGCCTGGCAGCAGGCCAGACTTTTCATCAGCACTGTCATAATCATCATCCCCACTACTGTCGCAGAGAAAGCAATTTTTATTCCTGGAAAAGATGCCCAGTGCTGAGGCGCTGAAAAAAGGCCAAGAAAAAACATGCTTTGCAAAAAAACCTGTGCGTTTCTGTATATATATGTACATTTTTATCTTACTAAAGAAAGCCAGCAAAAACTGAGCTCATCTTTGATGTTCATTTATTTCCTTTCCACGAATAAAAGCATAATTAGGTCTACTTTTACTGTTCTAATCCAATACACATCTTTTCGTCAAATTCAACAAATATCTCCCAGCTATCTGTTCATCCCTGACTATCTAAATTGTAAACAAGCAATGTTGCTTGGGCCGGGCCACACAACACTATTCCAGCCATTCTAGCCATGATTTGTGTGTCAGCTAACGTTCAATGACTTGCCCACAGACATTCAGCTTACTTTCTAGTTTGCCAAGACATGCTGTTGTTGTGATGTTAGCTATAGTAGGAGATTTGTGAATATCACTGTATGGAGCTGGTGGGCTGGCTCTGGGACCATCCAGCCCTCTCTGCATGTTAGCTTTGCAGCAGCAATTGCAGCAACTGTTTGTCAACCCACAACTGTGTTGTTGTTCGCTCTATCTCATTGTTTTTGCCCATCTTTAACGAACGAGCATATTGAATATCTCAAACTTTGCGGTTGTTAAATGGTCCCATCAGCCAAAGGTTAAATTAAAATGTAAAACAATAAAACAAAGGATAGATAATCTATCCTATCATTCCTAAATTTATCTTTAAATACAGGAACAAACACTTAACAACAAATTCTAAGTGAACCGTGTTTCCTAGTTGCAAATGTTGGTTTTTAAATCTATAAATCAAAGTATTTTATTATATTTGTGAATGTCTATAATACAAAATGCAAGCAGACTGTGACTATATATCAACCTATATTAGCTAATTGCATTATTACATCGATATCTGTGTATAAATTGGCCTATAAATAACAAAAAATTGTAGTGTAAGAATGCCAAAGAAATTTTTGAGGTAGATTAAAGCATCTCCATAAAATTTTATTTGTCAACTGCAAAATGTCCCACACAGTACATATCTAGGTGACAATTCTTTAAAAGAGATCTTTATATATCGTTGGACCCCAAACATCTCCTGTGCAGCTACTCATGGCCGAATAGCAATATGATGATATATTATTCAGCTGCTCCTAGGTGTTGTGAGTTTTATATTCATATTGTGTGGTAACATAAGGTGTGTGTCTGCTCTGTTGTGGGAACAGGAGGCAGCCACCATTATATAAATTCTCACAGAGTGATTCTGGGTTGCATTAACTGAGAAAATGCTGAGTGTTGCAGGCATTTGGTAGAGGGGACAGTAGAGCAGATACAGGAGATATGGAGCCTTGTATGACCCACACAACAAATAGGCCTGCATTAACACATACAGTATAGAACAGCAGCATTTTCAGCAAATTATTTGGTTTTGCCTGCCTGGACCCCGTCCAACCATATCTGACAACATGATAAATTGTGTGATCAGACCCAAAAGAAAAAAAAAGCCTTTGTGCTGGAATAACAAAACAGAGCAATTAATTGATTAGATTTATTGGCAGGGGATTGCTAGACATAAAGCTCCTACTGTGGTACACACCCCCTCATTCCCCTTGTAAATTTTTGCTTTTGATATATTGATATATAAAATATACATAAAAAAATATATACATATTTTTTATGATTGAAGTGTATGAAATGGGGGAGCGCTGTCGCCTCATAGCAAGAAGGTCGTGGGTTCAAACCCCGGTTGCCCCGGCCTTTTCTATTTGGAGTTTGCATGTTCTCCCCGTGTCTGCGTGGGTTCTCTCCGGGTTCCTCCCACCTTCCAAAGACAAGGTGTCTCTAAAATTCTGAATGTGAGTGTGAGTGGTTGTTTGTCTATGTGTGGCACTGCGATGGACTGGCGACCTATCCAGCGTGTACCCCGCCTTTCGCCCGATGTAAGCTGGCTCAACCCCCCCGCGACCCTGTACGCAGGACAAGCGGTTGGCGATGGATGGATGGTGTATGAAATGTGTTAGTATGTGCCTAACCAGCTATCCCAGCTATCCCTTGCTTAGCCCATTACTATACGCACTGTCATGTCAGAAGGGCTTTGACCAGAGTAAGCACACACACCTATGGTACCACCTAAGAAAGATTCTGCTATGGGGCCCTCCTAACTGACTTGTGAGTCATGTAAACAATGCGCGAATTTAATTTCGTGCACGCGCACATGCGTATGAGCGCATGTGGTTATACGCATGTGGTTCTTTTCAGTGCTGCATTGCACGTCGGCGTTTATCAAATGTAATAAATACTTGTATTTCACTCTAATATTGCTCAGACTGGCAAGAAACCAAGACCAAAACAGACCTAATTGCACTGCTCAGCTGGGTTAGCAAGACAGAGAGAGATTCACTGCAGCTGCACATGCTGCTCACATCAGACTTTGAGAGGAAAGAACACAAGTTTACCTGACTGCTGTTCTCGAAAGTCATTCTCATTGAGTTATTTTCTATTCTTGTGCACAGATGGATAGTCCCTCTTAGTCCTCTCATCAACGTTGCAAATACTCGCTTTCAACATTGACTCATTTTTTGTGACGTTTCATTTTGTAACAACGTGCTTTTTTACGTCAATCAGTTGTTTTATTTTGAAATTGTAACGGACGTATATATATATATATATATATATATATATATATATATACACATATATTATTGCTAATTTGACCGGACATTGCAGATGTTGGCAATTGTTGCTACCTTGACGTACACGTCCAAAAATTATGCTAGGGGTTGTAACCATTTCACTGGGGTATAGCACATGGAAACAGGGGCATGTGTCCCAGTAAAAAGGGTCTAGCAATGCCTATGTTTATTGGATTTTATGGTGTTTAATCATGTATAGGTCCTAAATATTTCCAGATACCCTATTACCATCTATCTTACCGGGCAATTTATGTCCAGCTGAGGTAAGATAAGAAAATGCATGTTAACTGATGCTGATTCACTCCTACAGCCTTTAATTATGTCTGGGAATGACACGGACTGAGCTAAATAACTAGAAAACAGTGAAAAGAAGATCCTCTAGTTTTATCTAAAGCTGTACGTAACATTAACTTTGTGGGTCATTCCACTTACATAAGTGATTACAGAAAATAAAAGGGATTATGGAGAGCAAGAGACAAGAGCAGTGTGTTTCAACGTTGAAAGCAGATAAAGTCATTGCATTTGTATGAAAATGTACCACATACAATCTGGAATCTATATCTGCACTTAACCTTAAAGTCCTTAAAATGAATGGAGCAGTTCAAGAGAGCTCAAGGTGATGCTTGTGACCAAATCCAATCTAATGGCTTCCATTTAGATCAGCCAGACAGGACACTTAAAAGTCAGGAGAAGTGTGCAAAGAAAATCTACTACTATTCATAACCCAATCATGCAAATCTTTCAGAGGCAGTGCAGAAGGCCTGTGTCTGGCTGGCCTTACTGCTCTGGCTTTTTATTTTCTTCCACTGTAATTTAGCCAAGACTTCTGACTCAGCACACTGCTAACAGGAATAAAAGAGGATAATTTCCTCCCTTTTGTCTATGTTATAGAGCTGCAGTACATTCAGAGTGGGTGATTAGAGTTTGTGCTGTTTCACATCAGCACACCACTCTGACCACAACAAACGCATTTAGCATTTTATAGCACAGATAAGTGCTGGTGTTTGTTTCAGTTAGATATAGTTCTTGGATGCAGTGTTTGCTTTATTAATGGGAAGTCTGTAACTGAAAGCATATTGGACATCTGCTGCATTTGAGATTAGGGAGAGACTGATTAGATTATCAGACTAAAACTAAAGTTAACATTTTTCTTTATGCTGCATTTTCTTCTGTTTTGTGACTTATGTCCCATTTAACATAACACAAAGAAGACTGAATGCACTCATATGAGGAACATACACTCCATAAATAAATACCTGCATAAAATATCATCAAAGATACAGACAAGAGTTACTGATATGCCTGTATTGACCCATTCTAATATATAAATAAAACTCACCAAAAACTCACTGCCGAATTCACCTCCACATTATACTTATGCTCTAGAAAAGAATGAATAAGTTAAAAAACAAAAACATTCGGAACAGTGTTTTAAAAGCACACAGAAAGCACAAACAGTAAAATTCCAATATTGCACTTGATGCGCATGAGTTGTTTTCCATTGCCAAGTTGGCTTTCTGTTCAATATATTAAACTGACTGTAATTTGTGATCATAAACAGTGAAATTAAAAATCATCCGCCATTCAACAAATTATCTGTTTAGAGAATCTATCAGCAAACTGTGATCAACCGCTGAATGATCATGCATCTAATTGTGCAAATTAGTAAATCATGAAATTCTACCCACTGTTTGCTCCAGCTGGTTAAAACAAACATTAAGAATTAACTCCAAGTACGGTTTAAACTAGATCTGGTGATAACAGACTCGATGAACTATTTAACACAGATGCAAGGCATGTGTTAAGTCTTCTGCTGTGCCCTGGGTTCTGCTCCCTATGATCACATTTGATGTGGTGTTGCATGTCAGAAGTAAAATGAGGAGATTGAATGCATGAAAGGAAGAACAGAAATACATATTCAATAGCACTGTTCATATCTCTAATGAAGCATGTCCTGTACTTTCTTCAGAGATTTGAGGGTCTACAATCTATCTTTTTATGTGGCCTCTTCCCCTCTAACATACAGCTGTTGACCATGTTTAAAACTGATTGTACTCCCACATAACACACAATCTTGTGCCTTGTCTTGTGTCTTTTGCTCTGAGCTGGTGCATTTAGAGTCAGCGTACGCAGCAATGTGTGTCATAAAGTCAGTCCTGCTAAATATGTAGTGAACTGTCCCCTCGTGTAGTACAGGTTAAGAACAGGTCAGTGAATCAGAAGATATTCACGTGCCACACATGAATAAATTAACTTGTCTTGCAAATTGTTAATAGGGATTTACTTTATTTTTGACTGATAATAGGACAGACACGACTACAGTCTATAAAAGGCTTGAGTTTAAGCCAAAGTAAATTGCCCCTGATTGCCCAGATCTGATCCTTCCTCAAAGCCTTTTATTGTTGCTCAATGAGTCAGCTGAAGAGCATAGAAGCAGAACAAGCTGGACAACATTAAAGGAAGAGCCCAATTTGGCCCAACCTGCCCAAAAGAGCTTTTGTGTGCGTGATAATATGAGCAGTGCTGAGAGATTTGGGTCGTGGTACATTGAAAGGCGTTCAGCTCTCGTTGTGAGTGCTTAGCTGGGGAATGAGGTAGAGTACAGCACAATTGGATTACTTTGATTACTTGATAGGAGAGAGAAAATAACAACACTGGTTGTGTTGTTTTTTGGTATGTGGTATATGTATATAGATTTCATCTGGCTTTTGACCTTTGAGGATGACACTTGGAGGAACTCATTTGTTAGTGTTTTAACGGTATACATTATATCTATGTGATAACCTGTAAATTGATGTTTGCTTTTTTTTAAATCTCTGTACAGCAACTTCGTGATTGCTGTTAAAGCGCTCTATAAATAAATTTTGATTGATTGATTGATTGAGATTAAATATCAATAACTTAATAAGCAACAATCAATGTTAAAGATTCACAAGTTTGAAAATCATTGGTTATGATTTATATAGATAATATGCAAACATCCCTAAATCTGTCATGAGGTTAGGATTTAAATGTTGCTAAATCCTTATTCTTACACAGTAGTAAGTGACATCACATTTAATAATCGGTTTGCTAATTTGCTTGAAAAGTATCCATCCATTACCAAGAACCTACCGATCATGAAACCTTCTGTATGCAGGGATGGCTCTTTCTCAAAGAAACATAGAGAGAGAACCAGAATTCTGAGGGTAAGGGGAAACATGTGCTACAAGCCCAATGACATAAAATCATGCATAGAAAGTCATTAAATAAAAGGTCACAGAGACCCACATCCTATGTTGTTACATTGAAGAAGCTTCTGAGCCGCAAAAACACTCACCACAAGAGACATTTCCAACACTGTTCAAACACTTAAGGCCTACAAATGCAACATACATGGATGACCAATGCACATATAGGACACAACATTATCACAGCATACAGAGACTAGAGCTAGGTAAGATCTAGACTATGATTTGCCCTAGCAGGCAACACTGTTCATATAAGAGAAATGCCTCAGTGTTGGAGCTTGATATGAATAAATCACACATTGGACATGTGAAACATCATACAGTAGTAATACACAAAAAAAAGAAAATAAGCAATTCATATTTAATGAAATGCTGCCTTGGTGGCTCAAGCATTTGCAAGTAATGCCTCAAGTAAGAAAAATGTTAACATGACAAGACTCAGAAGAGGATATACAACAACAGACATACTCATACTGTGATATCCACCACTCCTTTCCTTATAACAACCTTCAAACTAATAGGCACATACAGGTACAGTAACCACACACACACACACACACGCACACACACACACAGGAACACACACATGATGCTTGAATAGGTTCATCCTTTGAGTGTGCAACACTGCAGTGTTGAGATAGGATGCTTCATTCTAAGAGGCAGATAATGAGCTAATCCCACTGCTGTCAGAGGACAGAGTCACACAGCCAGTAGAGCTGAGCTGTGTTGGAGAACACACACATACAGTATACACACACACACTTTACAATAACCTAAGAGAAGCAAGTAAACTTCTTAGCTCTCCACATTGCTCTGGCTCCTCCACATAGCACACACAAAAAACAAACAGTGAGCCCACTCTGCCACCCACCTCTGTTCCTGAGCATACAGCCCTGAGGTGCATGCAGCAGGCGCACCCTGAAACGCCTGTAGTTACGGCCCTGTTAGCATTGACTTGGAAGCAGTGGAGCCAGCTGTATATCTCGCCGCTACAGTATGCCTCAGGATAAACTGCTAGTCTGCTAGTGCTGGTTAGCAACGGCTGTCATGGCATCCTGCCCCCTTCTATCACAGACACTCAGCGGCACAGAAGACCCCTCATCTCTCTCTCTCACACACACACACACACACACACACACAAATGCACACTCACATAAACATTTAGCTGTCAAATCATAGGGCTCTCCAGCTGTGACCTCACATCACAGTGGAGGAGGAAAGAGAGCATGAGAGTGATGAGAGAGAGAGAGAAGAGGGGGGTGTGGTTCCATATGTTTTACAGAGAGAGATAGAGACTGATATATTATATTCTTATTATTTTTATTTTTATTATTATTATCTTGTTATTTTAATAATTGTTAAATGAATGTTCCTTGGGAAAATGCTACTGCTTGTCAAAAAGCAAAACATATTTCAATGTAAAACAAATTTTTTGTTTTATTTTTGTCATTTTATTGTTTATTATATATATATATATATATATATATATATATACACACATATATATATCTCCTTTATATGTGAATTTTTGCTTTGGCAACATAACCCTAACCCTAAACATTCATGCCAATAAAGCTAACTGAAATTAAATTAAATGAGTGATAACAGGGTATGGCCAGAAAGCATGGTGGGGAAGGGGAAATTACAACAACAAGGAAGGATTAGTAGGAAGACTACAGTATGTACCATGGGAAGGATGCTGCTGCAAGGAGAAGAATAAGTAATACAATACAAAATGTTGCTGAGAAGTTGCAGGGCTGAAAACAAACTGTGGGATGGAGGGAAGAAGACAATTAAATTCTGATAGCTGTAAGGGCTGCGTCCGTTCCCTCAGCTGGAAAGCTGCTGCAATCTTCACCTTCATCTCCTCTTCCTCCTCCTCTCATTCAGTTTTCTTTTTAAAGAGCTTTTCCTTCCATCTTCACTTTGCCTTCTTCTCATCCCTCCTTCCTGTATTTCCAGCCTCTTATCCCTCTCATCTGGCCCGGTCTTCCATTCTTTTCTTATTTTCCATCCCCTACACTCCTCTCATCCATAATGGATAGTTTGGAGATATCCGCTTCCTGTAGTGGGCCCTGTGTCCCTGGAGCCAGTCAGGTTGTATTGATTTCTGCATGGGAGGAGTCATCAAGCCAAATATAATAAGGTTTAGAGTCACACTGAGTTTTCTGCATCCTTACCTCCCCCCCATACAGAATCAGTCCATCTTCTCCTGTGCTTTCCTGTCTGTCCTGTCAAACTTAACATGCATATGAAATCAATTAGCAAATGGATTTATCGGTTTAGAAGTATTTATGTGAGGAATAAAAGGAGCAAGAGAGAGGATAGGGAGTCAGAGAGGGTGGTGATTGTGCATGCATGTGTGAAGGTTTTCATGTTCCATCTTTATCCAGATGGCAGTGGTCTGCATTACACAACAATAAACACAGCATAAACACACAATTGTTTCAGCTCAAAGAATTCGCCAAAGTACCACAGAAATCCTGGCTCCTTTTGGCTATCTGTGTGTGCTGCAGTCTGACGCATGCCGTGTCAGTGGGTGCAACATTAAGGTTCATTAGACAAGATATCTGCACTATGCTGTGTCTAGCATGCCCCTCCTTTGACCCAGACCTTCATATATAGGTCAACATTGGCATTCACGTGACTGATATATGTCGCACACATAATGCTGCTCTTTTTAGGACTAGACAAACAATAACTTATGCCCTGCAGCATTAGCATCTAACAATGTTCAGTATAATAGGGATAAACCAGACATCTGAAGTGAAATATGTTGTTCACTTAATCTAAGGGCTCCTTCTCTGGAGATAGGGGCCCTTAGATTAGAGGAAAGATCACTGAGTTGTTCTCAGAGGCATTGCATCTTGAGGAACATGGGAGTGCGTCATTAAATAGGGCAATTTTTATGCTCGCTGGACAAAACATATACAATGCAAAGTCAAACTGGTGTTATTAACCCAGAATGTGATACATAGGCACATGGCACATGACGCGTTAAAGGAAAAAAATAATAATAACATTATATATATATTATATATTATAATAATTTTATGTTACATGTCTCTAATAATAGCAATTAGTTAGGCTCAGCAATATGACTGCAACTTTGTATCACGACATCTGGATTTTTTTTATCACAACAGCAATACATTCAACGACACATTATCTGGAATTCAACATAAAAACCATTTATAGATAAAATAACCAGATAGGAATTAGCATGGGTCAGTCTTTTCAAACATAAATATTGTTATACAGTATTTTAAAACAAATAGGCTACCTCAATTGTCAATATGTATTATGATGTACCATGGGGATCACTGTGGTATAGGAAACTTGTTTTGTACAATAATTTGAAAAGGGCCGCAACTGATGATGATTATTATTATTAATTAAATAATATTTTTATGATTTTCTCAATTAGTCAATACATTTATTAGTCCAATAAATGTGTGAATTCATTCCAGTTCCTGTCCAAGGTGACATATCGAAATTGCTTGTTTAGTGTCAGTCCAAAACAAAACAATCTAAAACCAGTAAATTTTCGCTTAAACTGTAAAAAAAAAATAATAATAATAATTCTGTCAATTGACTAATCAATTGATTGACCAATCGATTCAGCTTTAAATGTTATTATGATGCTAGAACACTCAAATAACTTCACAAAATTATATATTTTAACTATAACACTGCCTTAAAGTCGATTGATTTATTGGCCAACTCTACTTGTCTTCCATGTGACAAATGTACTATTTGTGAAAGGATTGAGATTGAGGCAAACTGGGAATGTGCAGATCACTTGAGCCAATACTCAGTAACAGTAACAATGAAATTTTTTGCAGTGTTGTACTTACATCTATGTTTGGTAGTCATAAGAAAAGGCTGCCAATACAGTAGAATCTCTAATGATACTCCTAACTTTTATTCGCATAGTCACGCCCACACACAAAGACAGAGACCCAGAGGAGCCATCCAACGGAGGCAAAATGAGTGTTCCCATCGCCTTCTGGCAATCTAAGCCCAACGATATGAGCTTTTCTTTCTGGAGTGGAAAAATAGGTCTGACACATAATTAGCAAACAAGGTCACAGCAGAGAAGCAAGGTCCCATGTTTGTGTCTCCCACTGTCCTGGAGATGTGACACACTCTCTCTCTCTCTGCAAAGCACTCAAGTGCAAACATTCTCAAATACAAATAAACATTATCTATTTCCCTTTAACAATAAAGAGATGAAATAACCACTGACCATCAGGCTGTCTGTTCATTATTCCTGTACATCAAAGCATTAAGCCTAATCACAGAAAAAAGTGTCCATTGCCAGCTAACTGCCCACCCCCTCCTTTTCCTCTTAACAAGCAACAGCTCACCTCTGGGCTATTCTGTCTTCATTATCCATGTCTGCTCAGAAGACTGTTTGATCAAACTGCAGGTGAGAAGATTTCAGCGGCGGAGTCTTTAAGTGGGGACTATTAGCAGAAACAGATCTATTGTATGTGTGTGTAACGGCTGTAATCTTTACCTTCCTCCACAGTGGTTTGACACTCTGTCAAACCAAACAATCCTGTCCTCCACACACCGCTTAATTTTAGCCTATTCCTTCAGCTTTGCCAGAGAAACCCAGCAACTCCAGAGTGAGTGTGTGAGTGGGTGTGTGTGAATAAGTAGTGTGCGTGCTGCACTGTCAGTGCAAGTCAGATGAAGAGCCCAGTGTTTCCTCGCTTCGACACTTAAGTGGACCTTTTCACCACCAGCAATACTGATTGCAAAATTGCTTGCGAGCACATGAGAATGTAACAACCATCGAGACACAATTTAAGTCAGGCCAAACAAGATGCTTTTCACTGCAAGAGACACAGTGACGTTTTTGTGGATGTGGGCGTGACACCAACAAATAATTGTATGTATTAATCAATTCACTCACGTGTTAGGATACACAGAGACAGAGACAATGCCAGAGAAATGGAATCCATCAGGAGATAAATTGACAGAATAAATTTGTCAGTACAGCGTGGGTAAATCTGAATCACAGGGGCTTGATCAATCGCACTGTATTGATGTGTTAATACCGATGCCACTGTTGCAATCAATCAACACCACCATTTGAAGGATTCCAGAAGAAGCCTTGATTCCAGTGCTGTTGTAAGTGCTCATATTTCCCACAGTTTCTTAAAAAACATATCCCACTTTTTGTCACATATCCCACGTTTTTCTACTTTACTGAACAGGAAAACACCATTGACATTATTTTGCCATTGGCCTTTCACTCACTTCACCATAATAAGGCTCTCTGTTTGCCCAGATCCTTATGTCGTTAAGAAATCTCCTTTCGTGCCAAGAGGCAATCTCACTGAGTTTCTATTGGTCTTGTTTGTTTACAGTAATTACATTAAGATCTGAAATTACTACTTTACAGCAAGTCCCCGTATTTTGACAGCTCAAATTCTAAACTAGTATTCTTATGTCCTATGTTTCCTTCTCATTCAGCAGTGGAATGCTGTGTTTATACAAGAACAATGTGTCTGGATCTGCCCAGAAGCCACATTTGCTTCTTTTTGAATTTGAACAGAATCTGTCCCAGTGGGGAAAACCTTGCCACACCTTCACTTACATTTTTACACTGTCAAACCTCGCAGCTACACACAGACTGTAGAAGAACGGATGAAAACAGAAGCACAAAAAAGGCAGACAGGGGCAGCAGACTGAATGCGCTGGACATGCTGAAGCTTTGGGAATGATAATTTAATTTAGTGAAGCCATTGTGGCAGTTAACTCCCAATGCCACTGATGCTTTGATGCAATAGCAGCCCTGCTGCCACGAGCTGCATTGCTCAATTTGCAGCTTTCAGAACTTTGTTGCAAATTCCGCGGGTATTTGTTTATTTCTAATATTTCCTGTTTCCACATTTCTCTCCAAGGCAGATGTGGAAGGCATATTATTCCAGGAAATGAGAAGGAGGGGACAAAATCCTCTGCCATTTATTCTCTCAACAGCCTTGCTGCCTGCCTTGAATATGTCTGGACCACAACACGAGGTTGGGGAGAACAGAATAACAGGCCTTATAAAAGATCTCTGGTGCACCAGACACATGCTGAGTTGTTTACTTTAGTAACATATCATTTAGATATTCATTAAACCAACTCATACTCAATGAATCCCAAATGAAATATCATAATTCCAAGCAGGGTAGGGGAATGTAAACACCCTACAATCTCCCTCATAAATAATTAAGTAGTGAGTGAGGAAACATAATTTACACAAAATAGAGCTCCTTATATGATATCGCATTTATTAGATTTATAGATTTTAAGCAAGATTAGAGATTTCTTTTTCTGAATTTTCTGCAGTGCCACTTCAGGGCTGAGCAGTTCAAACGACTCAGAGGCTCAGACACCTCCTCCAGAGTTGAAAATACACCAGACAAAGCCTGCTCTGTGAATCCATTGACTGCCATACTGTATTAGTCTGTGCCAGTGCTTTTAAGCAGTGCATGTATATTCATGCCGACCCATCAGGAAGTCTTCCTCCACTACTTGCGCCCATGCAAGCTCCACAGTCTCTCTGAATGGGTGCATTTATGTGTAAAATAATATTGCCTTGTTATTTGGCACTCGAGTTCTTCTTCCTTGAAAAGCCGCATATACTATTTAAAACAGTCAGCATGAGATCTTATTCAAATTCACCAGACACCTGAGTATGACAGCTGGGACAAGCTAATATTTGCTGATATATTACTGCATGTGAAAACATTATCCTCTTCTCTGTTGGTTGTTTCCTTTATATTAATCAAATGATTCTGTTAATTTGCGTATGCAGGGATATTTGCAAAGAGGATAAACACTGTATCTGGACCAGGCCCTCCACCACCATATACATTTGCTTCCGGTACACAGTGTCCATGTCAACAGACCCAGTCACCTGTGTTTACTGCTGAGCACATGGCAACAGTCAGCCTGTTGGAAAGCAGTGTGTGTGCCGACTGACAACGAGCACAGCCTGGGCAAAGACCTGAGTCATCTGGTGCCTCTTGGCCAAGTCACACCATGTGATCATGGCTCATAATGCAGAACAGGTGCCCCTTAAACAACAGAGAAGAGAAGGAGTGCATTGAAAAGAATGCTTAGATCACTATGCCAAAACATGATCAACCGACTGCATAGATAATTCTGCAACAATGATCAGGCTAACATGCTGTCTCTGCAAAAACTGAATTCTTCAAACACAAAATTGGTACATCATGACATTACTTGCTGCTGATGTGTGGGAGCTGTCTGGCATTAAGATCACAAGATTATCACTTTACATAAGGAAATCATCTCTTCACTGTTATGAAGCTGATTGCTCACAGTCCAACTGCTGTTAAAAGAAACAGCTCAGAAAACAAGCCACACAGCCACATGGTTTATAGCATTTTCAATCAAGCTTGTGTTCCCTTCAGTAGTAGTAAGCTAAACTAGGTTAAGAGACTTTTCATATATAATGCTTCAAACAGATGCTAAAGACAAGACTCCCGGAAGTCACTGCACTGCAAGTTTTAATATTTTGTGTGGCCACCATTATTTTTCAGCACTGCCTTAACCCTCTTGGGCATGGAGTTCACCAGAGCCTCACTGGTTGCCACTGGAGTTCTCTTCCACTTCTTCATGATGACATCACCGAGCTGGTGGATGTTAGAGACCTTGCGCTCCTCCACCTTCCATTTGAGGATGCCCCACAGATCAATAGGGTTTAGATCTGGAGACATGCTTGGCCAGTCCATCACCTTTACCCTCAGCTTCTTTAGCGAGGCAGTGGTCATCTTTGAGGTGTGTTTGGGGTCGTTATCATGTTGGAATACTGCACTGTGGCCCAGTCTCCAAAGGGAGAGGATCATGCTCTGCTTCAGTATGTCACAGTACATGTTGGCATTCATGGTTCCCTCAATGAACTGTAGCTCCCCAGTGCTGGCAGCACTCATGCAGCCCCAGACCACGACACTCCCACCACCATGCTTGGGTGTAGGCAAGACACACTTGTCTTTGTTATCCTCACCTGGTTGCCGCCACACACGCATGACACCATCTGAACCAAATAAGTTTATCTTGGTCTCAACAGACCACAGGACATGGTTCCAGTAATCCATGCCCTTAGTCTGCTTGTCTTCAGAAAACAGTGTGCGGGCTTTCTTGTGTATCATCTTTAGAGGAGGCTTCTTTCTGGAACAAAAACCATGCAGACCAATTTGATACAGCGTGCGGCGTATGGTCTGCGCACTTACAGACTGACCCCCCACCCCTTCAATCTCTGCAGCAGTGCTGGCAGCACTCATACGTCTATTTTCCAAAGACAACCTTTGGATATGACGTGCACTAAACTTCTTTGGTCAACCATGGCGAGGCCTGTTCTGGGTGGAACCTGTCCTGTTGAAATGTCTTTGAGCTGCAACACAGTGGTCTTGGCCCCCATGCTGCAGCTCAGTTTCAGGGTCTTGGCAATCTTCTTATAGCCTAGGCCATCTTTATGTAGAGGAACAATTCTTTTTTTCCAGATCCTCACAGTGTTTTTTGCCATGAGGTGCCATGTTGAGCTTCCAGGAGGGAAGTTTGAGAGCGACTACACCAAATTCAACATATCTGCTCCCCATTCACACCTGTGATCTTGTAACACAAACGAGTCAGATGACACCGGGGAGGGAAAATGGCTAATTGGGCCCAATTTGGACATTTTCACTTAGGGGTGTACTCACTTTTGTTGCCAGTGGTTTAGACATTAATGGCTGTGTGATGTGTTATTTTGAGGTGACAGCAAATTTACACTGTTAAGGTCTTTTCACACGGCAAGCGACACTCCGCCTGCATAGTCGCCTGACCCTGTGGGGTCGCTCTGTGCTTCTCATGTGAGCAGACACAGAGACAAGCGCTCCGCAAGGAAGCCGCTCTATAGATAGTAACCACGGCAACGGCTTCTGTGCGCTACTGTATTCCTTCATAGCCTAGCTTAAAGTAAAACTTACGTAGTAAGTAAAACGTTACGTTAGTTGATAAGCTATATTATTATATTATTCATATTCATATAGCTGATAAATCTAGTCATGCAAACGCCCTCCTATTAATGTCCCAATAACTGTTCAGTGAACAGTTACATATTTCAGGGAAGTCACAGACGGCGAGGATCAGTCTTGCCTGTCGCAATGCCCGCGACTACCTTCCTACACGCTCACCTCTCACTGAAAGTTAATTACGAGGCGCGTAAATCGCTTCCCCTGTGAAAAGGCCTTTATACAAGCTGTACACTCACTACTTTACATTGTAGCAAAGTGTCATTTCTTCAGTGTTGTCACATGAAAAGGTTTTATCAAATATTTACAAAAATGTGAAGGGTGTACACATTTTTGTGAAATACTGTAATAAAAATCTAATGTGTTAATTAGTGGTTGTTTTTTTTTACCTTTGGACAGAGCCAGGCTTGCTGTTTCCCCATTTCCAGTGCTTTATGCTAAGCTAAGCTAACCTACCTTTCTACATAGAGTGTTGTCAATTATCTCCTCTTCAAGTAAGCAAATAACTATATTTCCTAAAATTTAAAACAATTTGTTACTTATTCTCAGTTTGTGTTTTGTTTGAAAAAGCATTTAATGTACATGTACATTTACATGTAATTCATCATTATGTATATATATAGTAAGTTAAAGGAACTATTTTTTGTACTGGAGTCAAATCATAATCTGGTTGGTCATGGGTCAATGTAAATAACATTAAGTACTCCAACAGTCTCTCTAAACCTAGAGTAGTTTCCACCCCCCTTCAGTGATACAGAAGAGCAGTGTTTTGCTTTGTCTTGTTGTCCTCTGTTGCAGGGGAATTAAGAAAAGTACAACCCCTCCTCTTTCTGTCTATTGTGCACATGTGGATGTGTGTATGTGTTTGTCACTGTGTGTAAGTGTGTGTGCTAGCCTGACTGTGACGCCGTGCCCTTCACTCAGTCTGTCCTCCACACACTATGGCCCTGTGTGTGCAGCATGAGTGAAGCTGTGTGTTGCAGATAAGAGTACTGCAAAGACAGGGTGTGTGTGTGTGTGTGTGTGTGTGTGTGTGTGTGTGTGTGTGTGTGTGTGTGTGTGTGTGTGTGTGTTTGAAAAGAGCACAAAAAAATAGGATTTAGTGCTCTTTCTCCCAGTCAGATTCACCTCTGGATGCCCTTTCCTTCACTCACTGCCATTACACCTTCCTCATGAATAAGCCAACCAGTGACACTGCCCGCTATATGACTTACACGATTCACCATCAGGCCCACACATACAGTGTGGAGGCTGTCCACCGCCATGCCCTACTGAACTCTGAACAAATACTCTAATATGCATGTATGGCTTATTTTTCTCCATGGAATAATGTAAGAGATATTTTCAGACAGAAAGAACATTGATGTTGTGGTTGCTGGCACCTCTTTCAGTTTAGACAGCCAGTAATGAGAATAATAAGGGTGGTATCTTCACTCACATCTTCATTATCTCTCTGTTTACTGTCCATATAAATTACTCTACATTAAGGGTGAAATGTCCAATGGTATAAGAACAGAAAGATCTGTAATTAGGAAGTTGGCTTCCCCTATCGCCCCCCCCTCTCTGTCTCTCTTTCTTGGCAACAGGATGACTTGCTCTAGCAGTAGTCTGACTCATGATAATTAAAACACAGAGATGGTGAACAACAAGATCACATGTGTAATTTTTCATGGGGCAATATTATATCTTCTTTGGGGCAATTTGTTGTTGCTAAATAAAATCGTGAGAATAATGTCGGCAGCATGAATGAGCAGATTGCAACAGAAGCTCCTGCAGCTAAAAAGCGAGCCAAGGAAAAGAATCTGCGGCATAATTAGTGCACAAGTCTCAAGCATAAGTCAGCCAAATTCCCTCAGAACGCCGGGTTCAGATCTGAATAATGATATGCCAAACCAAAAGAACAACTTTTGTTCAGGGACATTTTAGGGTAGTTTGTCGGTAGCTATTTGTGCTGGTGTATTGTCCCGCTAGCACTCTCAGAAAACATGACGCAGATGGTTACATCACCTTCTGAGTTTGTGAGCCAGATGTGACAGTGTCACGCCAGCTAAAAAGTGTTGCCCTGACGTGGCAGTTGGCAGGGCGAGGCCTTATACAAAGACACTGCTTAGTCCGAAGAGGGCCACATAAGCATTCTTTGACCTCTTTTATCCACACTCATTAGCTATGCAACAAGAGGGTTGATTTGAGACCCTTTCAGAGGATCCAGAGAGAACAGGTTTGCTAGTGTGAAACGCAAAACGTGCTTGCCTCCACCGAATGCTAATGATGCCCACATCAATGGGCTCTTCATGTGGAGATGCAGCCTTGGGCCCAGGAGCTCGAAGGCTGACCAGTGAATCACAAATACACCGGCAGCACAGCGAGAGAGCCAGGAGAGGACAGCGGCGGCCCACAGCCCAGAGTGCACTAGCCACAGCTTTTATTTCTGGTTACACTGATCTGAGGAATGAAGGGAGGGCTCCAAAGGTTTTGTTCTTCTGATTCTCATTATACCCTTAAACCCTCCCCCCCTTCCTTCTCTCTCTTTTCTCTCTCTGGCTTTTTACAAAGAACTGAACTAAAAAACAACAGGCATTCTAAATAAGTGTTGAATCAATACAGACAGGCAGCAACCAGGCTCCGGTCTTAACAAGCAATCATATACAATCAGCAGGTCTGTAGGACAGCACAACACAACCATATGACTTTCAATTGATCCTGTTAGTGAAGATCTTTCAGCAATAGACAACATCCACTGAATTATTTAAACATGCAGTGCATACAGCATTATTTTTTTTTAAATATTACCAAATGGGAATATCATGGGATATTTATGGATGAAACTGTGTAGCAAAGAAAACAGTGATCGAAAGTAGTATAACATGAGCACAAAATCACTATAGGTGGTCTCAGCAGAAGCACTGCAGGTAAACAAACAGGGAGATTGAATAATGGACATAGCAGTAGCACTTGCTGAGGCCCCTAGTGCTATGCTTCCCATCTCTGCCAAGTGTAATGGGATTTCTTAGGTTTAAACGCATTTCACTCACTCTGTGGAGCCAGTAGGAAGCTAAACTATTGATCCACAAACAATTTAGCTGTCCAGCTGTCCAGAGAGAGTGAAAGCAGGACACCCCTAAATGTATAATGAGGCTTCCCAAGAGCCTGGCATTCTTCAGTATTCGCTCCACGTGCCAGGAGACCTTCGCCTTTGGGCTCTCTCCGCGATTAGCCTTCTATCCATAGACTTCTCATACATACAGTCCCTGTCACAGAATATTAACGGTCAGCCAGCTGGAGAAGTAGTGCGCTTCTCACCAAGGACGTTTTTGATTAGTGTAAGAATCCCCTTGTGTGTCTTTCATTATTTTCAACACACAACTGGTGGGGAGTTCATGACTCCAGTTTAGTATGCTATCACAGTAACAGGGCTGAGCTGTCAACCATATACAGCACGCATCATCACCGCAAGGCAACAAACGCTGGGTTAGCAGGAAAAATAACATACAGCATATGTGAAAGGTGACTGTATAAGCAGAGGAGTGTGGTCATGCTTGGGAGCCTTGAACTACATGAAGTTGTGTCTTCCACACGTGCTCCCACCGCCATAGCAACAGGCCTGGCTCAAAGGCCCCAAGAGGGGCTTGGCCCCAAGGAGGAAGACGCTTTCATACGTAACTGGACAGTTTCTTGCACCATCGGGGCTTGTTCTGTATCTTTTATAGATACAGAAAAAACTGAAACTACAGTTCTCTTTCACAATCCCATGATAAACACAGATTAAATTCAATTGAATCCAAAACAGTGCACTGCATAACTGAGAATATCAATGATGAAGGATACAAAGGTAATGTAATTATTAAAATGATCACTGGAATGGAACAAATTACTATGTCTTGGGGATGTAGTTGTATAGGTAAGGTTTTTCCTTTCAACAAAGTTGATTATTTCTGTTCCAACCTTTCATCGTCTAAAACGTCTCCTCTACTTCATACAAAAGCTAACCATTGATTGTAGAGCTTGCTCAAAGGGCTTCACAAACAATCTCTGTCATCCATTAAGATCTGGACTTTATAAAGTGTTTTGTAAAGCCATGAAAGAAACCTCTTAACAGATGAGGAATGTACTTGTTGACAAGTGTGGAAATTTTCCACATTGCAACACTGGCTGAAATCCCAGGGAATAAATCAGACACACTCCGCTGATTTTCAAATTGCATGAAAGTGAAAGTCATCTCTTACAGGACCAAAATATCATAGTGTTGTCTGACTGCACAGCTTCTGCACAGTCCTGTAAACAATGTATCTGCCTGCATCTACGGAGGCGCAAAAACAGATGGCTCAAGACTCCCATGTGAGAAGTCAGTCCACTGTGTGCGCCACAATATTTCTACCCAGTGAAATGTTAAACTAATTCACAGTAATCTGCCACGTTTAAGAGTAAATTAATTAAGAACAATTCACATTAAAATGCTTAAATTTGAATACTTAATTGAGGACAGCTGTCCTTTGAACTTGTTCACCTTGTAGTACTGTCACTTTTACTTGGTGTCATCATTGAATACAAATCTCTTAACTGGTTAACAACAACCAAAATGCAATTACCTATTTGATGAGTAAATAACTCTTGATATGACTACGGAAATTGAATGCATCCCAGAGAAACCAGATAAGGTGTGCCTTGCTAATAAGCAAGCATACAATTTTCTGTGCTGACACTGTAATGAAGGATGGCAAATATTATCTGGAAAAATGGCTGATCGTGCTGTCAACAGAAATTAGCAGAGCGAAGGGCACACATTTGTAATCTCCTTCTAATTGAGTGCATAAATCCCAAAAGATTTACTGTGATTGTAAAGTCTAAAATTATCTCATAGAAACCCGAGCGACGAATCAGAGAGAAGTGAAATCTTGTCAAATGTAACCTAGTTACAGATTTTAATTGTTCTTAAATGTTGCCAAAATAATGTCACCAACTTAAACTCAACATTTAAAATCATCAGACACACACACAGATGGCCAGTTAACCAACAACGTCATCGTTCAGTGAATCAATCGTTTACCCAGTTCATCACTGACCTCTTTAGTAAATCAATCTTGATGATTTTTTCCCAATAATATTTCTATTTAAAGTTTGAAGTTGAAGATGCACCCAGAGACCTCGGACAAATCCTTTCATGTTCAGTCTCTGAACAAGCAAACAGCTTCATGATAACACTTTGATGACATTGATCAATGACATTGATCAATGTCATCCTATTTCCCCTGTGATTGGCGGAAGAGATACCAGGCAATTTCTAAACACTACCTGCTGGTCCGGTCCACAGTATCTTAATGGAAATGGAGTAATTTGATTTTGAATGAGACATCACTTTGGCAGATGGATAAACCAGAGGAGCCACGCGCATCGCTGAGGAAGCTCAGCACTTTATCAACAAACAAAATCACACTGATATGGAGAGGGGGAACAGATTAAATGGTCTAAGATATAAGACACTTCGAGTTATATCTTGAGGGACTTTTTATGTTTTTACAACTAAGCCACTTCTTCAAAAACATCCTTCTCCAGGGGCTTTAATGCTATAAATACACAATAATCCTGGAACTGATATCAAACAAATCTAGTTTTATCTTCTGCATTGTGCTGCATTTGTGTAAATAAAAAAAAGAGCATTTATGCAGGTTGTATTTCATCCTGATCATAGACATGGCAGATAGGAATCATGGACTGCAGAAAAGCTAGATGAGTCACATACACGCATTTGTGTGCCCACACACGCTAAAACAACTTTAATCCAGTGTGGCTGAATAATTGTTCATTTGGGGTCTACTGCCTACTGAAGTGCTGGGAGCAACTATCAGAGATCAACAGTCGCCCCAGAAATAGAACATAAGCTCAGGCAACAAAACCTTATTCAAGTAAATAAAGTGAATGATTTGAGAGGAAAGTCATATATAAAATAATGCAAGGTGCTTAAGATACAGCTAGCTACTAATGTTGGCAACTGCATTAGAGCTGCCACAAAGGATTATTTTCATTACCAATTGCCCATTGTTTTCTGGATTCGTTTGGTCAATAAGAATTTCCAAAAAACATGCTAAAAGTTTGCCATCACAGTTCAGTTTACTATCTCATCAAACAGACAAGAAAAGCACCAGTTACTTTTACTTTTCTGTCATTCGACTCAATAAATTCATCCATCCGTGGTCAACCGCTTATCCTGTGTACAGGGTCGCGGGGGGGCTGGAGCCAATCCCAGCTTACATCGGGCGAAAGGCGGGGTACACCCTGGACAGGTCCTCATCAATAAATTGACTAATCATTTTATCTCTAACCTGCATGGCTCTCTTTCCTACCTATGGTCTTAACAAAGCTAACAAGTAGTGTCACCATTTTACATGATGATAATAACAAACTGTTAAATGTCTTAAAGCCTAACAAAATAACTAACTAGATAAGTTAGACTAGACTAAGATTTGCATGGCTTGGGTATGTATGGAACATCTACTAGTATTTTATTAACAGTCTGGTATGTTCCTCTATAGTGCTGCCTTACAACTCTGTTGCATGGCTTATGTGTCAAGTGTATATTACCATTTTATCAACCCTTAACTGCAACTTTTAACATTTAATAAGATCAACATAATGATTGCCGTATTTTACTTATGTGTAGTGTGTATTGTTGTATCAAAAGTAGGTTGTGCATTGTTGCATCGTGTTGTTTGCATCTATCTTTGTCATTACGGGGTTTGTTGTTATTGTATTATTAGGGCCCGAGCACGAACCGTGCGAGGTCCCTATTGAAATTGTAAGGATTATTTTTTATTTTATTTTATTTTTTTATGCAAAGTAAGCTCAATTTTGGGGGCCTAAACATGCTTGAAAAGTCACCAAATGTTGCACACATGTCAGAAGTGGTGAAAAATTACGTATTTTATGAGTTTCGCGCATGGGCGTGGCAAATTGGCTCGCTAGCGCCACCTACAAACGTTCAACCTACATGTATGAAATTTTCAGGGGACATGTATCATATCAAGACACACGAAAAAGCCTCAAGAACCCATACCCTAAACTCAACAGGAAGTCAGCCATTTTGAATTTTACTTTCATTTTTGGATGATTTACACACTCCATACTTTAACGAACTCCTCCTAGGGATTTGGTCGGATCGACTTCAAATTTCTGCGTGCCTTCTAAAGGCATTGACGATGAAAAGTTGTGCTATCTGTGAGTTTTCGTCAATGGGCGTGTCCGTGGCGTGGCGTCAAAGATCAAGATCTCTTCGCCATGACACAGGAAGTGTATATACTCACATCTGCATCAAACTGTACATGTACGATGAGAGTCCCGCCCTGAACACATGTACATGCCGACATTCACCCATAGTCATAGCGCCACCTGCTGGCAACAGGAAGTGACCTTTAACAAAGCAGCCCCTGCCGCACTGCAGTTGAATATTAGCCAGCTGGCTAACACTGGCACATTTACAGTAATGTTGATTAATGTGTGTTGTCTTTATAAAAAAATGAAATGAAATTTTTTAAAAATGAAAACTCCTTTAGTCCAGCTTAGTCTAACATTGCACACATCAGATGGATAATCAACAAGTGGGATACAAATGTGCTCTGTGCCTATGAGTTTTTCCCACTTAGCCTGCTCTCTACACATAGGATGTATAGGGTCACGTGCATGCAGAGAGCAGGGAGCTGTCCACAGTGGGAGGAGAATCAATGGCAGGCCTAGTGCAAACTGTATTCAGACAGCCAAAGATGGCAGATGGGGACTGAGGCCCTTTCTCCTCCTCAGCCATGAACAGAGGAGAGGTCTGTCTCCAGGCAAACACAGAAGACGTCATGTCTCTGCCTCACTGCCGTACCATTAGTGGATCTCGCTATTGATCGCCAGTGAGTACATTTGCTGAGCAATCTAAAGGAAGCATCAAGACGAGAGCATCACATGTTTTGTCAGCAGGACAGAGAGAAGCACTTGTGCAGGCAGTGGAGACATTTGTGGCAATAAAGGCAGGCGGTTGTGAGTGAGTGTGTGTTTCTGCACACAAATGCTCAGTTGCGATAGGCTGCTTCGTCTTCCCATATCCTCTCCTTGTGCTTCGCTTTATAAATGAAACATATTTACAGGACATATTCCCTCCAGCGCGACTGACACTGCATTCAGTGTGACAGAACAAGCAGCGCTTAACAAACCAGCCCTGTTGCTGCCAAATGCCAACGCTGCCAATCAGTTTAGAGTCTTTTCAAAATCACACGCAAAATCTATCTTCTTCGCTTTAGCTAATGCTTTGAATCTTTGCCCAAGAATTTGTCGCCCAGTGCTCAGAAGGACATCTGGAAACAAATCTAATCTCCAAAAACTCTCTAAAATTACCTTAATCTTAGATGGCAAACATCCAAAGTCTGCTTTGAGCACCTAAACCATGCCGCTGAATAGAGACATTAATGTTTTAATGATATGGGAAATGGAAAAAATCACTGTCTTGCTGAATACAACAAAAACCTGTCATGCACTGGACAGATTTGCAGTAAGAAAAACCCACACCAGATGAGTAAAAGCAATCTCTCTCACCCTCATACTCATGTTCGTAAGTCACATCCTGACTGAAGTGAAGTGGAGATGGAGAGGTGGAAGACAGCTCTATTTTCTGCCTCAGGTGAGGTTAGCCTGTCCACCTCAATACATGGCAGACGTGTGTGACTGCAGCTTCAAACCAAAGGAGAAGTAAGCTCACGTTTATGTCGAGTCACTTGACTGTGACACTAATGGCGGCTGTGGCTGTAGCCTTGAAATGCATGACAGAACAGCCATATCTTGCAGGGTACTGTGTTATGTAAAGTTCCTCGTCATGCAGACTCTGCAGGCCACTACAGCCAATGTGAATTCAAAAATCTATATTGTGACATATTTCGTTGTCGAGCGACGGGGGGTAAAAATGTAAGACGATGCCTCGCACGTAGTAGGTTAGCCTACTTCTGAGCAGAGTAAATTCATTAGCCTAGCATGAAGGAGAGGGTCTGTCCCCAGGGTGTACACAGGGCAGCCCAGGATGCATTAGCAGCAGTCAAGCTTACAAGATTCATAAAGTGCTGCACCTGACAGACGGCCAAGGAATACTTCTGACATTTCAGGGCACATTTATGGCTCTGATTCAGTCAGGACAAACACACAGTAAGGAATCTCACAAATGGCACTGAATGGCAAATAAAGCCGAAATGAAAATCTGGGTCAAAAACATTTAGGTGTACAGTGTCCAGGAGCTGAAACTGATCCGCCATTTATCAATTGATTTGCTGAAAATACACACATTTTTATAGTGGAGGAGCAAAAATCTCTAACAAGTAACAGGTGTGGAGACACGAGCCCCACAGTTAGATGTTAAAGGAAAGAACTACAGGTTATCCTGTTTATAAACCTATAAATAACTTAATCAGAGACCAATACTACATAAAATATAATATACGATATTACAATAATAAAAGAGGTCCATTAGATGTCACAATTCCCTTCTAGTTTGGTGTAATTTATTACATCATCAATTGCAATTATTAGACCACAAAGGAAAGTTTCCATCTGGTTTAAAGGATACATGCACTGAAGCAATTATTAAACAGCTTTATGAAAACTATAACCGTGTTTATTTAGATGTCAACCCATTATGTGATGAAGGGGTCAGGTTAGCAACCATTAGACAGACCATGCAGCTTATTCACAGTAACCAGAGCCACAGCAACTATTAACCGAGATCAAGCGTTCTTAACTACCCCCTCCCCCCCACACACACACACACACACACACACACACACACACAGATACAAAATAGCTATTATGTAATATTTTAAAACTCATCTGTGATTTTTGTAATTGCCTATGAATCAGTGCATAGCTGCATGATTTGTGTGAGATTCTAATCACAGTGACTGAAACCTCCATCATCCCTTTTCATGATGTCACAAATTAGTGATTTAAGATACAAATGTTCCTCTTCCATCACATAGCAAAATGATGAAGACCAACTCTGAAATTTCTCTTGGAAAGTCCCTATACCTTACTTTGGCAACATGTAGTAGCATAGACCGTTTCTCTCCACTGAAGTCTTGACTGGTGAGTCAGGACGCGCCCATGACTCCTTCTCCAGCACCTGACATCCTGGCAGAATAACCCTGCAATGGGCCATTACTAAGCTGTACGGCTCAATCTACCAGAAAAGATGACAGAGATGAACAATATGACTCAATCAATCGGCACATTCAGGGACATGCGTTTTAGTTCCACCCCAGATGAAAGTGTTTACAGTCGTCGGGTGCTTCCTAATCTCTTGGCTGTAAGGCAGGCGGCAGTTTGAATCATCCATATGTGCGGCGCTATTTGGCTATGGCCTCCGGCGTGGTCAAATTGATTCTGACTTCAATAGTCGGACTTATTATTTTTAAGCAGATGTGCTATAAAGCGCTGAAATACATCACAACATCTGCTCTGTGCATCGACAGTTTTTGGGAGGGCATGTGCATGCCAGGATATGCTGCAGATCAGCATCATCCCCACCATGCCAAGATATGTCAGATATTGCACACACGGTATCCTTCTGCATCTGTCACTACGACACACAAATGCAAAATGCAGTTTATTCGTATCCAAATCGTTAACAAGTCTGCAATGCGGAGGGCTGGATAAGCTCCATCCCGTTCGTGCATCCCACTCAATCTGTTGTAAACAACACTGATTCCCCGGCTGTCAAAATGCAGCGCCCGGCTTCTCTTGAAATAATGTCAAACAATCTGTTTTCACTACATTTACCAAGCCGACCCCATGTCCTTACCTTCCGTAGAGGGCCAATGCTTCCGTCCCTGTGTCCTTCACGATGCTCACGCCTGCTCAGCACCGCATCGGCGGGCGCTCAAGAGCAGGGAAAGAAACTGACAGAGCAGCGGTCCTGTCCCCGTGGATTGGATGAAGGGTTGTGACTGTCAACTTAGGGGGGCGCTAGACCTGCTTGTTCCACAGGAACGTGGAGCACTGTGGCTCCCACAGTGGGGTCCGGGTTCCTCCTGAGCTCAATGAAGGGTTCCCACAGCATACGAGGATGACCTGATAAACATTTTTTAAAAGGTTATTCATAATAAAAACCTTTAATACATGTCAGTCTACACATTTACTATGAATTAATAAATTAACATTAACGTTAACGTTACCTAACTTGTCCTTAGTATGTGAGCTTAACTGGCTCATACAGTAACTTCAGACTGTTAAAGATTAAATTTAATTATTTTATACTAATTTGTTAAATAATATGAACATTTTGAGGCAGATTTATGAAAAATAAGGCATTTACTTAGTGGAAAGTGGAAAGTCATCAGGCAATGTTATATTAAAGTCTGCATGCACTGACTCCCACTATAGCTACTCAACTACTTCAAATAATTAAATTAGCATTAGCTTAACGTTGCTGAAAGTTGATAGCACTGTTAGCTAACTAGGTCAAATTATTTTTAGCTCAGGTAATGTTAGGCTATTGGCTATTGGTAAGTAAGGTGGCTAGCTAGCATTAACATTAACGTTAGCTATCAACATTATTCATTTATAGTAGTAGGCTAATTTTAGTAGAAATGACTAACTAAATTAAAATCTGAATCCATTTGTCTGCCCTAAAAAAGTATAAAACAAGCTACAAAGCCTCAACATATATTAACAAATAGTCGTTCTTTCCTAAGTTACTGTAAAATCCAGCAGACCAGTGATGTTAATGTTAGTGTTCATTTGAAGTCGTCCTTCTGGCCACCTGACAAAGTCCAATATTCACTCTCCTTTGAACTCTTCAGTGTAGTCTCCACCAACTTCTGAAATATATAGCCTCTGCATATTTTGATTAAGGCTCGAATTTGTTTACTATTCTTTTGCTAACTTTGTTGGCATTTGGTGCTGAGCAGGGAGTTACAGTGAGTTTATCACAGCTGTGTTGCTGTAAATGCCTGATAAGGGAGTTGATGAGTCAACCGCAAAGTAATGTACAGTCATAAAAGTAAATGCTAATTGGGGCCAAAAGATCTTACGTTACGTAAGTTTGGTTGTTATCAGAATTAATTAAACTGTATTTTCCGGTGCTTCGAGCACCACAAACTTAATTTCCTTCCATTGTTTGGGGCAGCAGCAAAAGTTTCAGAGCCAGAAATGTCAAAACACGAGCAGATAAATCTATTTGCATGACTAGACACCACCAGGGGTAGATGAGAAATGAGCGTGACTGCTGTCTGCATGTTAACTGACAGCCTGTTTTTCATCAGGCACATATCAAAAGGGCACCTCTACTAATTACAAGGCCTTGCCCTTGTGTCAGTCCAAACATGAGACCATCTCAGTCCCCTGGGATTAGATTTAAATCTTGGATGTAAACACCACACAGCAAATAATAATCTGCTGTGGCGGCGGCCCATAAATAATGCAGGGATCTTTGAGACAGAGCAGCATAGAATTAATTGAAGGACTTAGCCCCCTTAGATGAATTTGGGTGAACATATCAAAGAAATTCCCTTTAATGTGATCAGAAACTGACTTCACATGAAGGTTGTAGCTCTATATCAAGTTGAGTTTTGCTGCTTTGTTCCCTAAGGCTGTTGTTAATATTCAGACTTTTCATCAAAAAAACGTTGTTTCCTTGCTGTTAATACACAAAAAAGACATTATTTTCAGATTCAGGGATTTATTAAAAAAATATGTCGCTCCACAGAAAATAGCCAAGCCAAAGGAAGTCAGTAACACAGAGGAAATTCATGACATTCAAATAGCGCAGCATAATACAGGGCCCAAAAGGATATTATTTTGTCCGCTGGTTATCCAAGATCTAGGTGTATTCAACCCCCAGACAAACACTTTTGTTCCTCTTACAACATGGCAGTGCAAATAGAGACAGAGCCTGCCGGTGAATAACAGTGTTACAAGGCTGGTCTCTGGGGTGGATAAGAGGAACAGCAAACACCCTGCTGTCTGGAGGAAAGAATTGGTGGCTGTCATCTATCTGCCTGGCAGAGGAGGGAGGGAGGGATGTAGAGGAGGAAGAGGAAGGAGGGGTAAGGGTAAACATGATTTAGCCCCAATGAAACATGAGTAATACCCCCCCCACCCCCCACCACCACCACCACCACCACCCACCCACCAAAATACACATGGGACATGGAGAGGGGTGTATGGGGAATAGGAATCAGGGTGTGGAAATATAATTCTGGTGCTATCATGATAAAAAAAATAGGGGGGTGAGGTTTGATAGAGAGCATCAGATCAATGGAACAAAGCAGTCTCACTTTATGTAGCATCCATCCAACTGGAGTGTAATGATATCTGCCATCATATCAGCCCCCCTCCAGGGGAAACAGCCTACTTGGGTTGATAGAAACACTGATGAAGAAATTACGCTGTTACACTGGAAGGGGTGATTTCCCTCCAACAGTTGGGGTTTTCAATTTCAGGCAATCCAAACCTACCATTCAGGTTCCAAACAGCTTGGTCTTGACAGGTATGTGTGTGATTTTGTGTGTGTGTGTGTGTGTGTGTGTATCAGTGAGTGTGTGTGTTGGCAAGCAGTTCATCAGCCATATGGAAATGTCACACAGTAATCATAAACAATTATCCTCCTCAGCTCTCAAAGCATCAGAAAAGGGCACATTTACATACTGATACAAAGGAACAGATGCCCTGAAGCTCCGCGCACACTAATAAAAATATAAAAATATCAGAAACAAAATGATTGTGTTTTTCAAATACCTGCCTTTGATATCCTTTATTCTGTATAATGTCTTTTTGGGAAGCTTGTAGATGGTGAAAGATCACATCCTTCACTTCAGTCTGCAAATGATGCACTTTAAAGCTCGCAGGTTGTTTGGAAACAGGACTATGAGACAATGTACTGATCTTTTCCCACTGAAAGCAGACTGGAGCTAAACCAGCTATAGATCAATTCAAACCAGGCTTTCCGCTCAGCAGTAAATCAAGGAGCTGGACACAGAGGAGGTGGGAATGGTTAATGGATGCTATGGCAGACGAACAGCCGACACAGAATGGATCCACTGAGGATTGGATGATGAATAAGTGGACGAAGGGAGGGGTTGGAGTGGAGCGGCAGGAAGGGGGGGGGGGGGGGGGGGGGGGTGGAGTTCAGAAGGGTAATGGGGCAGCTGCTTGTTTGGTAGCAATGATCACTAATCGACAGACAAATAATGAGATTCTGCTGCCATGAAAAAAATAGCTAAGCCTCTTACAGGGAGCCTTTGTAATTGATGACTAGGGATGTCAACAGAGTGCACACATTCATTGGCTTACAGACTGTCATATGAAATGTAAGGTACCGTAATTCAGAATATTGTGATTTTGATACAATATTTTACAGCATGGTCCAACTGTGGCCTCAACATAAGATATTATTATTGTTGTCTCTTTGAAATTTCATACTGGTAAAAAATGTCAGTAAACTAATTTTATTGACAGTTCAATTCATGTGCCTTGCGTGACATTTTCTATTCAGTGTTTAAAAGCCTGTTACTTATTTCAGCCATCGGTGTAATTGCATCATATCACTAGGTGGCAGTAAAGTCAAGAGGAAAAAAAAAAATATATATATATATATATATGATGAATCATCATCTTGTGGCTAAAGGTCACCAGGTCTTTGAGATCATTGATGCTGAGAGTGAGAGTCATTTATTTTGTTTGAAATAATATGGACATAATTCCCACCAGCTGCAGTTCACACTGATGCATTCATCCTTCATAAAAACTTTGGCTTAATTTTGGGAGAAAAAAAAATCATAAACCCCAATTCATAAATATGCGAAGCAGCAATCCACTTTCAATCACTGCTGTTATTAACTGCAAACAATCCTGTGAAATATCCCCAAACAACTTTACCGAGGAAAAGGAATTAGTGTACCTGAATGAACAGAAGGCAAAGAGTCCTTGCCAGAGGGAGAGAAAGTATTTCCAAGACACTAGATACCAGACTTCCGTGCTTCCTGACACCATTGCAGTGTGATAATGCACCAGATGGTGGGCTGCTCTCTCGCTATTACCCTGACAATATGACTGTAATGGAAGTGGAAGTGAGCGCCAAAAAGATGGAGCCCAACTGTTGTGTTCCATAAGGCCCTTCCATAGCCGCTTCACACTAAGCAGACCGAAGCAGGTGTAGGCACCTATACTTACACAGCCCTCAGCTTCTGCTCACTGTACATGGTGGTGTTACTGTTCAGTGTATATTTGTATGTGTATCTAGAATCAGAGTATGTACCTACTCCTGCAATCAAGTTTTTGATGGCTGAAATCTGATGTTTGTTTGGCATAATTTCCTTCCTATCCATGTAGCTCTACTTTTTTGGTTTGTGTGGGGCTCCCTGTCACGTTTTAGATGTCTATGAGTTCTTATTAGTTTTACCAAAGAGATTACCCCTCTAAACTTCTCAATGAGTTTGTTTCAATGATTATTTTCAACCCAAAGAAGTAAAACTAAAAAAGAGTAGATAATATTCTCAGTTTTATCTTGTGACACTTTGGAGGGGGTGTGAGCCCCAGGTTGGGAACCACAGGACCAAAGTAACTGTTTATAAAGAAATACACTTAACTTTACCTCAACCAGCTACAACATTAAAATGCTGCTTGTGTATTCAGGCATTAAAAGTATATATAATATATTAATTATATGTCAGTCACAGGTGCAAATATTTAAGAATGGGTATTTTCATTTCAAGTGCACTTAACTTCTTCATGTAACTTCTGTATATTTACTTAAGTAGTAATTTTCAAATTGTTGCTTGGATACTTAAAGGATCTGAGTCTATGAAAAGCCACTTGAAAAAAAATTGTGATTTGTGATATTGCAAATAAAATTGAAATGACTTGACTTACTTCTTCCACCACAACACACATACAGGCCCCATGCCCATGAACACAACAACATACAGCACACAGTATTTGTTGTTGCTGTAATGGTGCAATTTTTTTTATTCATTTCTCATTTCTGTGGTTGTAGAACTGGCTGGAGGGTAGAATACTAAACTGGCACATGTTTATTGTGCAGTATCATTTTTGTTATGTAATGAACCATTTTTGGCAGCATTATGTAGCACCTAGAATGCACAGACTGAATAACAGGGTTTATATGACTCATTGAATCTAACGCTATTCAGAGCATCACTCATTTCGAGAGGGGGCAATGATGTTTTGAGTGAAGAGTCTGAAAATGGAAATTAAAGCAGATAATTTTTTATTCATTCATTATATTTCCAGTAGCTTGAATTTCATACTTGCACTAAAAGGAGAAACTTAAATAGAGACAAGGAAAGTATATGTTAGTACAAATCTGTTCTTAAATACAAAACCATTTGAAATACTGTCAGAAAAATGCATTGTTTTGGCAGTATATTGGGATTGCGTAGAACCAATACAAATGCGAATAATATTAAAATTAAAAATTATATTGTCGCGATATCCTGCATGTTGTTGTACAATACCAGTTATTTTACTCGCTGACAAGCAAATCTGGAAACAATCAGAATTCAAATTTATATGCAGTTTTCTGTCCAGTTAGTTACAGTACAATGTACACTGTGCACAGCAAGAAAAAAAAAGAATATTTATATATTCTCTACAAGTACTCTATATTCAATACAGTTCCTATCAACAAGTTAAACCATATCATGCACAACATTGCCTCTTCGGCTGCCTTATAAGCTGCTTGTCCCTGTACAATCAATTTAGGTATTTACAATTTCAACAAATATTCTACACGTTTTTAAAAAAAAAACTTGATGCAAGTTAAGAGAAAAGAAATCTTGATCCCATCCAAAGGCCCTCAAGTTTAGTTAGTACAAGTGAACACATTTTGCCTAATAGGAATTGAATAATGTATTGTGTCAGCGCACACACACACACACACACACACACACACACACACACACACACATGCTCACAGATATCCATAAATTCATATACTGCAGAAATACAATCAGGTACTGTACATAATAACTGCAGAATATGCACCAGACATGGGTTTGATGTTTTAGTCTGATCCAAAGTGGGTGGGCTTAGCTTCTTGGAGGAATCAAAGCCAGTCCTGTTTTTCAAGGCAATGGGAGATTTCAATTAAAAAAAGAAAAAGATGACATGAGTTTATTAATTACTCCTCCCTCCACATATTCGTCTTCTTAAGCTTATCTTTTCCATTACCGAACTCTGGAAAGAGACTTCAAAAGTGAATCGTTGTTTTGAAGAAAAGGCACTACCTGCTGAAGGACCACTGCAGGGACTGAGGCGAGCTGTTATACCCTCAGTATTTCCCACTGGCCTTCAGATCAAGCTCAGTAAGAGGGGGGTTACATGCAGGGCAGAGGTTATGAGGTCATATCGCAAGCCATGCAGCATTGCAGCTTCCTCCTTAATAGGTTCAGTTGGATCATTCAAAAGTGTGGTGACAGATGAGGATGTATCAATGCAGCAATCTCAAGCATGCTGCGTGCGCTGCTCCTAAAATTCAGATTACGGAAAATTCACTTTATATATATACACACTGTACATGATCTGCCTTGTGCACTATAAATGCATGATGGAATTACAAGAGGAAATTACATTTCTTAAATACAGATTACTGTACAAGTTTCTGAGTTGGAAAAAAATACATGGAGTAATAGTAATTTACTGTAGACACTGATTGCTATATGAACATAGTATGATAGTATGATAACCAATGACAAAAACAAATAGTTTAGACGAGCACTGCATAGTCTATAAGAGATCCGTGGTAAGAATGCAACACTTGTTAATATCAAAGTGTTAATTAATATATGGATTTAGGTCATATCAGGTATTTCATGCATTGTTAAAATCAAATATCTGGTTGAGCTACTTTCTCCCTAAATGCTGCTTAAGATACAATGAACCACAGGTTTCCAAGCCTCTCCATAAAGATTTCCAAGTGAAAACAAAAATGTCTTTGAGATGTCTGTATTTCATGTGTGCCACTGGGGATGGGGATGTGATCATAAAGCCATGCGATGTTGGAACAGCCCTCTAAAAGAGATGTGGGGAATTGAGCAGCATCTCACACTGTTCAGTGAGGACTGAATGGCTACACAAATGAGTTCAAGGAGTTCATGGCATTAATAGGGGATGGGGCCTCCGAGCTCTCATGGCCCTCAGCAGTGTCCCTGCTGACACTCTTTCCACTATACTGGCCGATAAACGAGCCATCCTCGTTGAACTGTCCGTCTCCTCCTTCCCCGTAGTCAACTAAACTGTCGTCACTGTCGCCTCTCTTAACTGTCCCATTAGACGGCGTGCGGCTCCCTTTTAATGGTTTATGGTCCTCATTGTCACTGAAGGAGAAAATAACATGCAGGTGTTACAGGTGAGATGATGTGACAGATGCAACAAGGACATTAGCGATGACTTTTTTAGATGGAGCCCTGAACTGCAGATAGTCACTTTTACCACAATGTACTGTAAGTTTAATTGGTAATGGTTTCCAGATTTAAAAAAGTCTTTACAGGAATGTTCATTTTAATAATGCACTTTAATAGTGAACATTCCTGCCCACTGCACAAGAAGCAAATTTGAATTTGGCTTGCTCCATGTCTAAAAAACGGTAGCTATGAATGATTAGTTGGTTTCCATCAGGCAACAGGGGAATAAAGCTCAAGCAATTAGACTCTGTTCAAATTCCCCCTGAAACCAAATATGAAGTGGTAAATGTGTTGTTTGACAAATGCACCCCCTCACCTCCCCACCCAAGACAGAAGTTGTGATGAAAAACAGAAAATCCAACGCAATGATGTGAAAAAAACTTGGAAAGCAAGGTTTCAGCCAAACATCCCCCCCAAAGCAAGCATGGTGATAATCACAAGTTTGCAAAATGCATGAAAAATCGGCAAAGAAAGTTTTCTTTGGATATCCGATAAGCGAAAACATTCCACATACATGAGTTGAACATTAATGATATAAAGATCACAAAGCCCTCATAATGCTGAAATGTTTTTAGAATTTAAACAGGATAGATAATAAGTAAGCAAAAGCATTTTCATGGATAAAAGTACCACACTAAAGCTACAGATGAATGCCTTAAACGACTTGTCTATGGACTGGACATGATGAAGGCTTTATGACCAAATGTTAAACTTGATGACAGCCGTGAAAAGAACCTGGGCCAGCGAGCATTTTTCTCCACGGTGACTCGACTATACACTCACCCTCCTCACATGCTAGATTTACAGAACAATGACTCTCAACTCCCACCCCCACACACCATCATCACCCTTACCTTTCCTGAGACCTACACTCCTGCGATCAGATGATGAGATCCACCTGAGATCCCACACAACACAACAGCCACTCCTAGGAATGATTACACTATGCACGCACTTGACACACGTCTCATGTGGCACTTTAACAGGCACATATGCCATGTGCATGTATAGTCTGAACTTACAGTATGCCCTCCTGCAGTTAAACAAGAACAGCTGAGTTGAGTTAAGTTATGCCTTTATTGACATACTGTAAGATTCCAGCTGAACTTGAATGAAACAGCATGGATATTAAGTATACTCTCACAAAGGCACTATAATGTTTGTACACTTTGCCTTGTGATTAATTATTTACTGTAGTCTTTGAGTCATTGTCCACTGGAGAAATTCCTTTTCAGTGTAAATAGGTCTCTCATGATATTCTACATTTTTCTTGTTGTCAACAAATGCCATGAACATGTACAAAATTGTACAAAAGTGTCCATTATTGTCCAAAATTAAAAACAAATGAATGAGCCACATCGCAGAGGAAGACGTTTCCTTCACTACAATGAACATGGTCAGAATTGGAGAAGCCGGCAAGTATTGAGGGACAGAGTAACACATTGCTGGTTTTGGTCTATTTAAAGAATTTCTCGACAATAATAAAAATGTAGAATATCACCAGCCTTATCCTTTATAAATTATAACTATTAAAGAATGGCTATTGGTCTTTTATAAACAGCATTAACCAGCTCTTGTACACTCAGTGATGCTTCCCTCGAACATGCTGATAATTTCATATAAGATCCATATGCATCTATATACTGTATATCTATATATGAACAATAATTTCATTCATCACATTATTGCCTGGAGCAACTTTTCATATATGAGATCTTCACACCATGCATATCACATATTATATATATACTGTATATCGATATGTATTTATCACAGCATAAAATCCATAGAACAGATTTATGTATACATAATATAATACAAAAAGGAATATAAAATATAAAAGCAAGACCATCTTATAAATTGACTTATAAAAAACAATTCAAAAAGGCTAGCTATACAGAAGTAAAGTGCTTTGTTTTTCTTTATTCTGCGTGCGATTGAAGAAGCAGCCTAGAAAGGGGATGCTAACAAGCATTGCTGGATAACTGCTGTAAATTAGCAGGAATGCTCATTACATTGATTTTCAATCCTATCAGGGTTGTGTATGTAAGTAGCAATACACTAGGCAAAGTGTTAATACTATATATACTGTACACAGGATGTATATGAGTAGCTTATTAGTTGGAATGGGATTAGATTTAGGATGTTTTGCAAATGAATCTAGCTTATATATTTTTTCCTGACAGTCTTATTTAAAGTTTTAAAACACCCAAAACCCTAAATCCCTTGAATCTGAAGAACCCTGCTTCTCAAATGACACCACAATGTCATACGCACACAACAGAGTCAGATAGCAAGTAGCATCCAGGACATCCCAGAACCCAGAAAAAAATATATATTGTGCTTCACGGCGGTAGAAGTTCAGATGAGGGGCACTTCTTCTTCTTGTTTTCAATTTCTGTTATTGGTGATCCTGGGTCAGTTATTGGTCAGCTGTAAGGGTTGAGAAGAGGGAGGAGTGCAGAGCTCCAGCCAGAGAGAGCAGATCTGGGCGGAAAGCAGGGATGGGGCAGGGGTTGATGGGTAAAATAGACTCTGGGGGCTCCAGAGACCGGAGCACTTTCTCTCACCTGTATTCCCCAAAGGTACAGTCATCGTCTTTCATGGGCTGAAACTCTGGGTCTGTGTGTGCGTCCTCCTTCTCTTTGACTAGTGTGAAAAGAGGAAGCATTTTAGACAAACCAGCTTATAAAGTACAGCGACAATCGCAAGGGTGTATGTATAATATTGCATATAGTATGGAAGAGTGTTTAAAGTTGTTTTTATTTTCCACATGTTCATAGTAGCTCATTATTCACAGTGACTAAAAGCTACAACAGCTTATTGCTGCTACCATAAGAAAAAATTATTATCACACATAAAAATATATTTTTCTTGTTATAACTTTTTTTGTTATTACTACATACATAATAATCAAACATATCTCAGTGAAATCTTCTCTGTTTATTTCATAATAGATTCATTCTTTTAAAGAGAAATGTTTATTGTTTTAATTAGACATGTCAAGCATTTTTTGTATGCACCCAAGATATACTGACAAGAAAGTCTCAGAATATAACAAGATTATGTTGTTATTTTGTTTTAACAAGTGTCTTGTTAAAACAAAATAAGCATGTATTAATGAGAAATATGTGTCAGTATAAAATGAACAATTTGCTGTTCTTGTTATGATATACCGAGCAATTCTTTTCGTCATTGTGGCAGCTATACACTGCTTGAATCTTCGTCTGATTAATTTGCTTTCAGTGCAAAAACAAACGAATATTCCTGAACCATGTTCAGATCCCATCTTAAATATGAAACATATTTGAATGTTGGCAAATAGAGCATTGAAATGCGGGTTTATATATGAGTTTGTCCAAGGTGGTGTATGTGCTACTACTCACCGGGGTATTTCCCTCCCTTATTCCTCTGGATGAAGCAGATAATAAGGAGGATCAAGATGAGCAGAGCAATGGCACACATGAGGCCAATAAACCATCCCTGAGTGGCGATGTCCACCTGTCTGCTCGCCACAGCTGTCCAGAGGAGGAGAGGAAGACTTAACTTTTATGACTGGATGATCTTTTCCCAGTGGGAAGGGAAAGTAGAAACAAATATTCGTAATTATGTGCTAAAACAAACATATAACACGTTTAACAAGTCATTCTCTTAGTATCTACTTGTTAGATATTTCAGTTCATGAGTTGATCACGATTGCTTACTGTTACTGAAAAAGACTTTCATGTTAGACGAGTTAGAAATCTCCTACATTAGGCTAATGGTGACTTGAACGGACTGTTGAAACCACATTAGTACACAGTTTAGGAAATCAGTCTTTCTCTCACAAGTGCACACAGACAAGTCATAGATACACGCAGACACACACAGATTACACACAAATAAACATACTGTACACGCAGGTTTACTAGGTGATATTAGGTTGGATATTATACCACTAAACATGTATTAAACTTTTATATGGGAATGATATCCACTTCATCTAATTACCACATCTACAGGACTGACCAAATTTCAACCACAACATCATGCACACTGTCTCTATATCACTACAGTACATGCCTGGCATACAGAGCGACCACAACACATCTGTTGAACCCATGCTTGACTGGATTATAAAAACACAACGGCACAAACTACTATACATTCCATACACAACACAGGGCCAGGCTAGGCCGGACCATGGTGAAAGTGACCGCCTAGGAACTGCCTCACCTGGGACCGTGACCAACAGCTCCTCAGAGCGGTGGAGCGGCTGGTCGTGGTGACCTTTGGCCACCAAACGCACCCTATAGGAGAGGCCCCCCTTTAAGCCCTTCAGCATAATGTTCTGAGAGCCGTTCACAAGCTCTTTCTGCCACTCCTCTTCACCTTCACCTGCAGGAGGGACGTTTGTGAAGAGAGGGACGTTTGAGGGAGCGAACACAACTTCAAACGGGTCAAGAGGATTGTGACTAGATGGGAACTAATTACTGAAAAAAAAAAAACATCTACTGACATGGGATGGGCAATGCTGTTTTTTTATGGGATTATGGAGTTCTAAAAAAAACCCACTGTAGTCTATGAATGAATTATTACAGTGGTCTGGAAAGCTCAATACACTGCAAGAAGATGAAGAGAAGAATTTCACCAAATTGACAGCACATGTGTAGCATTAAGAAAAATGAAGAATGCTGCAATATGAGAAAACAACCACATATAGAAATGCTGCAAGTTGCACAACGAAAATGAGCTCCAAGACAACATATGTTTCCAGGGGATAATAAAAAGTGATGAACGCATTATATATATTGTTCCCAGGAAACCTGTTTTGTAACTCATTTCTGATGTGTTCTGTGAGACTTGCAGTGTTTCTGGATGTGACTGTTTGTTTTTAGTTGTATTTAGCGTTTGCAGTAATCTGTTAGTCGGTCAGTCTGCCATTGAGTCCAGACCCAGACGGAAATATCTACAATCTATATCTATCTATTGTCCTGAATGTTTTTTTGTACACACATTCAAGGTGCCCAGATGATGAATCCTACTGACTAGCACCACCATCTGGTCAAAATTAAAAATTTTCTGACCGCTAGCATGGCTATAAACTCTTAGTCTTGTTTTTTGTTTTTCTAAATTCTGCAGGTGTTGTCAAATAGCTTTTTTCATTTGCTTTTGTTTAGTCTATATGCATGTGTTTTTTTAAGTTGCAGTGCGTTGATCTCTCTGGGCCATCATAAATTATGCATGTGGTGATGAGCTAAATATGAAATGGGATTTTTTAACTGATGATCACAAGATTACGTTTTTGATAACATTTCCTAAATTACTTGGATCCATGATTAAGATATTGCCTAATTGGATAAATTAAACAGTAGGTGTGAAAGAGCCATACTACAAAAACACAGTCTTTTTCATCCTCGCTGCAGGTGGATAAAAATAATGGAGAGCACTTCAGTCGAAATCAATTGGCATAACAAGAATGTTTGTGCTGCTTTTTATGATGTTTGTATACCTAAGTTCTAGCGGGACTGTCACAGGAAATGCACGCAACTACAGTCAATAACAGGACTGGGTAATTAGCAATCCAATCACAGACAGCCTTGTTTATCACATCTGGGTCCACGTTGGTAGGAGCCAGCATCAACGTGACTGCCAATATTTTTATTCACCTACACAAGTCAATAATGAAGGAGACTCTTGCCATCTATGTGTGGAACTGACAGAAATAATAATAATGTGTTGTTTTGCTTACTTTTTTCTACTATGTATTCTACATAAACGTTTTTCTCCGGGCCCCAGTACTCCCAACTGATCAGGGCCCCGTCCTCTCCAACCGAGGAGCTAACATTCCCAAAAGGACTCACAGGCCGCACTGAGCACACAAGAGAAAAGACAACCATCAAGACTGGTCTGTTTATAAAAAGACAATCCAATAACTGACAATTAATTGCTTTGATTTAATTATAGTTCCATAAAAAGCTCTTAGCATCACTGAATGTAGACCCTCATAGCCTTACACAATAGCAATTTCAACACTCAAAAGAATACACAAAGCTGATCATATAACAAATCAATTTGTTGTGTACTAAGGTCACAGCAGTATCTGTACCCTTGTGGGGCGGACGGTGTGGAGGAGACCATGCAATGGGATGAGAGGTTTGGGTGTTTCCTGTAAACAACATGGAGAGAGGTAAACACCGCACCACATACAGAGAAGAGACGCAAACACTTTCCACAGGCAGAGACACCACAGACATCAAAGTCATAATACACAGTGCACCCAGTTCATTGGCATGCCAAGCAAAGTCTTGCCATGCAGCGCAAAGCATCACCAGCAGCCACCATGGAAGAAGTGAGAAGAGGTCAGTTGCCAAAGGCACAGTCAAAATATATAAATAAGCAGCTGAGCACTTTGAAAGACTCATCTAGTTTTATCACATGACATTAAAAAGGCTCACGTCACATAGCATCTTTATCTATGTGGCTTTGAACTTTCTCCAGCTTTGAACTCAGCGGAGCATTCTGGTGGGCCGCAGAATTAAATACAGACGCAAGGAAATTGCTAAAAGATGAGGACTGCATGCTTGCATTGGGTTTTGAAGCCACTGGCTGTATCTATAAACCAGTTCTATCATCATCAATCAGTCCTGACACTGGTACCTGTGCCCACATCTCCGTCAAGCTGTGATATTAGAGCTTGTAGAGAGAAATGGGACACAGAAAAACAAGAGCACAGGGGTCACTATGAGATGACCCTGACACCCCCTATCTGTGTAACAGTAAGACATTCATGTGGTCATGCTGTGTCACGTTACACCTTGTGTAACAATGCAACTGTATCACACTCGTGTTCCACTAAACTCGGACTTGGATGAAAAGCTTATGTACTCATGCTATGTAAAATACTAAAAATAAAAGATAATGCTATGAGATAGTGTGCATTATACTGTAATAATGTAGACACGATGAGGAACATCTCACATACACAAAACACATGACAAAGTTCTGACTTTTGACTGACAGTTAGGCTGTAGCAAACAATTATTTTTATTATTGATTTATTTCCTGAACACTTTGACAGACAATTGATTAATCATTAAGTGTATAAGTGTCAGAAAATAGTGAAAAATGTGCTTCATAATTTCACACAATTCAAGGTGACATCTTCAAATTGCTTGTTTTGTCTAGTTAGTTTCTGCACTACTTTACAGAAAACACATAAACAGAATGCCATGCTTCACAATAAACAACATTTCAGTGTTTGGAGGAACGTTTTTCAACTTTGAGAAGGCATACACAGCAGGGGGAAACCCGTGTGAGCGTAACTGTGAGTGAGTCCATCGACAATGGACACACTTGCTTTATTCTTATATTATTGGCTATCTTGCCTTCATCAGGATAGCGTCTGGGGTTAATTCTGGTTTCCTCATACAGGCCATCAATGTACTGTCACTTATAGATAAAAAAAACCTAAAGATTACAAAAACATATTACCATCAACAACTACAAAATGCTACATTTATTAGAAGGGAAACCTAAATAGCCCTAAAAACAAACGTCAAAATAGTCAAAATAGTCAAATACGTTTTGTGTACTGAGTGTGGTTTACTGTGGTTTTTATTTAGCATGACTTCATACTGTACATATGACCTGTTGATTAATGGCATATGTGAATCCACTTCTGAGTTATGGAAATAATTCATATTAATCACCTTAAATATTTGTCTCACTTTCTAGTTGAAGAAACATGCACACTATTTAGTTGTCTGCATTTGCTGACTTACCTTCGTCCATGATGGTGACAGCTTCCTGAGAAATGGCTGGGCCTGCTCCCCTGACTGTTTTCGCATTCAAATAAAACTTGTAGCGTGTGCTGTACTTGAGGTTGGACAAAGTGACTGAGGTCTCATTGGCGGCCAGGGCCAGCTCCTCCACTGGGCCCAGCTCATAGGAGTTATTGACTACAGGGGTGGAGGATGGGTGACAAGAATAATGAGATGGAAATTGGGAAGTCGTGAGGTAAGTTGAATAGAGGTATGAAGCGGGGGGGGGGGGGGGGGGGGGGGTCGTAGATGGGGTTGGAGTGTCAATGATGAGAAGGGTGGAAATGAAAGCATTTGGAGCACAGAGGTGTAGGGTTCAGGAATAGAAGGCGAGAGTGACAAAAGTTGATTTGTTAATTTGTGCTGTAATTTTATTTATTTTACAAAATAACTTGTTTGAAATGCTCTAAGGTTATGTCAAATCTTTATTTTTATTTATTTCTGTTTAAATAATCTGAGTCTGAACAGGGTGACAGTACAGACATGAAAAAGGAGGACATACAAAACTACAAACTACATGAAGGAAGGTGACATTAATTAAGTAAAGATACAAAAGCTCAGTTGTGGTCTTAAAAAAGCCTCACCTGGCTGATATTTGAGGGTGTAGCCAGTGATGCGTCCATTGCGGACATGAGGAGGACTCCATTCAAGGGTTAGGGAGTCCAGGTTGAAGTTGGTGACTTGCAGGGAAGTAGGAGCCCCCGGCACTGCAGAAAACACATAAATCATGAAACGTTTGCAGAATGATGTATGTCCAGAGTTCAAACCTTTTTTACTTACACAAGTGTGATGAGGCTACTTAAAATCTGAAGCTACTTGAAAAAGATGTGCATTTAATATTTATCTATTATGTTGTTGATTTTTTTGTGTGGAAAAACACAAATTAATAATCCTAGCAGAGTATTTGTATATGTGTTCAAACATGTCTGAAGGGTTCAAGGTAACTTTTATCCCTGAATCCCCCAATTTGGATTATAGCCAGCACTAACAAATATATATATCAAACAACAGCACCTTTATTGTATTAATAACTGAACATCAGCTGGAGTTTAAAACTGAATTTACTTGTCCACTTTCCAACATCAGCTATTATATAAGCATATTTATTTTTCACTATCAAGTTTTTCAATATGAGAAGACAAGGCTAAAGTGTCAGCTTTCTGAATATATCAGTATATTCATTTTTGTTTTTTCTTTACATCACCAACAGATTTCAGGTATACATGGAAAATTGGCATTCTGTATTTTTCAACCATTCATAATATGACATCTAGGCCAGTGGCCTGTTCCAATTAGCACCTTTACTTAATTACAGCACAAATAAAGTATTGTTCTCATTTGTGATATAATACAACAGACAAAAAAATAAAGCAAGAGTTTTTCCTTCTCCTACCTCCTTCTGGTGTCTCAAACTGCTGGGTGGGGCTGTGGGGACCCTCTCCTTTGCCGTTAAAAACCCTGACATTGAAAGAGTAGAGACTGAAGGGGTGCAGACCAGGCAGCATGCCGTGGCTGTGGTTCCCACTGAAGGTCAGGATCTTATTCTCCACATGATGAGGGTTGTGGTTGTGGAGGCTGTGCTCTCTCCAGTAGTATACCTACAAGACACAGTTTGTATACCGTAAGTGTTAAGGGTGTATTGTGCTTTATGAGATTGGTGTACATGTTACACTGTGTGGACTTTTGTACTGTACCTTAAATCCTTTAAGATGCCCTCGTATTAATTTAGAGGGCACAGGATCCCAGTGTACCTCTGCCAGAGTGCTGTTCAGCACCATGGCCTGCACATTCTCTGGAGCTGCTACTGGCACTGTACAATAAACAGCAACAACAACAGCTAAACTCAAGGAAACATGCTGATTTTTTAATACATTTTATGTTTGTGCATTTTATGCACATAAAAGGTTATGGGTTACACAGCCGAATGCATCGTCCTAGATCTAACAGAACATTTTTTAAGGGTCTATAAGACTCAGTCTAACTCACAGTCCTCTCCTGAGTGGCCGTGGGCAATAGGAGGCTCAGGTCCTTCTCCGTAGTCGTTCACAGCCTGAACTTTTAGCTCATAAGGAACAAATGTGGGCGTTCCAGACACAACAAACTTAGAGTTGTTAGCCACGGTCACTGTGTTCCATTCACTGTTTGCCGTCTTCTGCCTCCACATCACTTTATAGTGAAGCCCGGGACCATTAGACTGGAGGCCTGACAGTGGCTGCAGAGGAGAAAATGTTCAATGTTAACATGATTTTTATTACTTCACCTTTTTCAGAAAAACACTGAATGTACACTATGAAGAATATGGTTTTGATGGATGATAGTAAAGAGAGAAAAGTAAGAACAAAGGAAACCTCATCAGATGGGACAATAACAAAACCATGCTTCACAGTGCAAGGACACTCTTATGTTTCATGGTACTCCATGGACAACAGTAAATGCTTCAGTATTAGAAAAGATAGCCTTATACAACTTTATTACCTTCCATGAGATTACAAGATTATCATGTTCTGTTCCAAATCCCTGGACACCTGTTGGGTTCTCGTCTGGAGCTAAAAATATAACAATAAAGACAAAATGAAACATCATCCCAAGGAAAACCTTTCACTGATTAACATGCTGATTTGTTTCCGAAATGACCCATTAAACAAAAGCTGATGCATAAACTATCTTACTTTAAAATGTTCACAGTTATAAAAAATTGTATTTAGAACATATCAGCTTATTTGTTGATTATATATCTATTATTAAAATGTGAATACACATTTACACACATAAATCAAAGAGCTGAGGCTGCTAAGTCTGTACCTGCAGGTTCTGTTTTGAACACCCTGGAGGGGAAGCTGGGGCGGCTGAAATTGACGGCATTGAGGGCCAGAACTCTGAAGGTGTAGTGGACGTAGGGTGACAGTTTGAGGTGAGCTGTCGTCTTGGTTCCAGGGACCTCGGTAAGATTGTGCCAGTGACCTCGGTGGTGCAGTGAGTCTTCATACTGGATCAGAAATTCTGTTTAGATAGAAAAAAGAAAAGTATTGTACATAACAAAACACTTTATACACTGCCTGACAGTTGATTTGCATAACTGGAATGAATGCCCTCAAGGTTGTTTTTTAGTTTTTTAAAAAAGTTTTGTTAAAATGTATATAAATATGCTACTTCGTCAGTGCTTTGAAGCTTCAAGGCAATGGTGGATTTAACTATGTTTCACAAAATTATGTGTTTGCAGCATACTAATAGACTGGAGAAGAAGATTATGCTGCAGAATTGGTTTAGGACATTTCTATGGGTGTTTTTTTTTCACGCTGTTAAAACATGTCACTATTGGACACTACTGTAACCAATAATTTCCAGCTGACCTCAGTAGCTGTCGTCTGTCATTGAAGAAACTACAAACTAAGAAACTACAAAAGACAGATTTTTAACTCTGTTTTTTTCTCCACTGACCTTGCAGACTTTATTATTTTGGTTGACTGATAATTATGGAAACTTAAGTGTTGTGTCACTTATCTGGAATTGCTGCTAGGGAGAGCCAGCTAAACGCCAAAAACATAATACTTCAGCAATTAAGTTTTGCACGTCCATAATGTTGGGAGAATCATTAGAAACAGATTTCTTATTAAATGTCAAAATCAAAACAGCAAAGGCCAAGATATCCCGACTTCTAGTCCCTATTATGCAGCTTAAAAGCATATTTAACTAAGACCCACCCTGCCTCTTAAATGCCCACTTTTTCCAAATGACACACCTCAAGTTTTTAATGCAGGCTTTCCATTAGAAGATATAATAAAACGTGTGTCGGCTTCACTTATCGTAATAGCACAAACAGCTTGTGTAAGGTGCATGAACACATAAATCACAAACAGAAAGAAAACCAAACTGACACAGATACATATGCCCTCATACACACAAGCGCGCACACACACACACACACACACACACACACACACACACTTAAGACATACTCTGAATAGGACTGTTGTGTTCATCCCCTGGGGTCCAAGTGAGCTGAACACTCCTCTTTTTGTGGTCAGTCAGCTCTAGGTCAGTTGGGGGGTCGGGTCGCTCTGGCAGAGATACAGCACAGGCAGCAGCATCAACACACAGTTACCGTTACAGAATATAAAGGGTTCATGCCACGAGAAGATGAAGCAAAAACAAAAGAGGATATCTGCTTACATACATTATGTTGGGTTAACCAAGCACACCTTAGTAACTCCTCCATTTCTTTACATGTCCCTTTTGATGATGTTACTTGCCCTACAATACACATGCAGACACTGCATCATGCATATGAAACGACTGATGCTCAGCTGAGCATCTTCCTTAACAACTCTGCATGAAATAAAAGTCTGGAGCTCAATGGAGAGGTTAAATTGAAGCTCATGTTTTGGAATTGTAAAGATAAAGTGGAATGCATGCTTGGAATAAATGAGTGATGAGGAAATGGTGCATTTGAAAAGATGTGTGCTTTACAAATGATCTTTGCATTCAAGTGTGAGTGGAAATTGCTTCCCCCTTCTACTAAAAGTTTAACGTTTGCATCGGTGGTTTAATTCAGTCTTTATGGAGTTTTGCCAAAATGGAAAAATATACAATTTATTTAGAAGAAATGCACATGAAAAAAACACCTTGCAAACACAACAAATAAATGCTGGTAAATCAAAATGACAAGAATAAATTGAAAATGCTCTGATTGTCACAACAAACAAGCTCATGTCAGCAGAGCACATCTGGGTGCCCACGTGTGCTGCAAGTTTACCGTAGACAACAGCAGGTGTTGGCATGGCCTCTACCAGGTGGGAGGGCAGGAGTGAAATAGGGAGTTTAGTGGTCAGTCAGCCATAAGACAACAGAGAAGATTATCTGGCTCGCTAAGAAGGCAACAATCAAATATTCATGCTGCTGACACGATAGCTGACTAAATCCGCTCTGACCCTCTTAAGTAAACTCTCAGGCAATTAACCTTGAAAAGCTGAAAGGCAATCTGTTGTGTAAGTTACTGGACAGATTCACTTCTCTGGGAAGCCCAGAGACGGAGAGAGGTAACACTTTAATAATTTGTGAGTTTGTTTTGTGAGTCAGTGAAATTGAGCTTCTGCAAAGCTGAACATACCAACAACAGTGAGCACAGCGCGGGCTGAATCATGGTCCAGTGTGGTGTTCATGATGCAGGTGTACTCCCCCGCATCGTTCTCTGTCACATCAGTGATGGTGAGGCTGTCTGAGTCTACGATTAATCTGTAAACATTCATACAAAGAGATATTTCACTTTTTTTCCCCCCAGTCAAGCTAAGAATAAGCATTCAAGCCAGGACAAGAATGCCATATTAGTAAAGAAACAGACACAAACATGCACCACTATGCGTAACAGTACAATTTCATTAAAGGTAAGATTGCTAATTTGATACTGGCTAGAACTATTACAACTACTGCAGAGAGAGAGTAAACACAGGTTAGACATCTGCAGACAGCTCTGACCTCTCATCATCAGGCAGCTCTCCATCGTCTTTGAGCCAGGTCATGGTGGGGATGAGTGAGGGGTCGTGTTTCACCGTACACTCAAACACCACAGACCTGCCCCTCAGGACTACTTTGTGATCCGGCTGCTTCAGGATTCGGGTGGGCTCTGATGGACGGGGGAGAAGAAAGGTTTTTTAGAAAAGTAATTAAAGACTCAAAAAAACAATAAGTCTCATCAGTGTGAACAAATATTTTATAAAACCATGTGTCTGGAATAGGGCTTGACTTCAAAGGTTAATATTAGGCTGCAATTATTATTTTCATGAAATACTGAAAATGCTGATTACCGTAAAAATAATACACCAAATACACCAAAATAATGTTGTAAAAACAACTTACTTTGTGACTAACATTCAAACATGCCAGTATTTGATGAAATAACAAAATGAGCCATTTATTTCTGTGGATGCTCTGACCAAGGCTTTGTGTCAAAGCGTGTCAGCAGATATGTCACCCTTTGATTGCAAATAAAGTCTACTCTGGACTTTTTGGGTAACAGTAAACAGAAATATTGGATACTTTAATGCCAAAATTTACTAGCTTTTATCACAAACATCAGACTGTAATAGCACTATGTGAGTTATTCGCTAGCTGTATGCCCTCCCTGGCTTCTAATAATAGGATCTTCAGGGTGGAAACACTCTCACCTTTGACCTCCAGGTAGACGTGATTCTCATAGATGCCCAGTGTGTTCCCGGCCACGCAGGTGTATTTGCCACTATTGTGGGCTTGAGCTATGGGAATCTCTAAAGTCCCATTGTCATGAAGGATGTAAGGCTCTCCATCCAGGGTGCTGGACCGGCTGTCTTTGAACCTGAGACAGAAAGGCAGCCGCTTTGAGCTTTTGAAGAAATATAATGCAACACTTGCATCTGTTAGAACTTCATTAACTCACCATGTAATTTTAGGGATGGGTGAACCAAAGGAAGCACAGTCCAACAGGGCCTGGTGACTTCTGATGATCTGGTAGACTTTGTTGGCTTGTGTCAGCACTCTGGGTGGCTCCGCTGCAGAGGAAGCAGCAATTATTGCCATGTTATTGCAGTCCAGAAATCAATGTAGAAGGAAAACAGCTTTCTAATACAAATCGATGAACTTACAGAGCACATTGACGAAGGCGTTGGACAGGAGGTACCCGTAGTCATTGGAGACATTGCACTGGTAGACGGCGCTGGATCCAGTCTGCACATCAGTGAAGATGATGGTGTCGTCCTCCACCTTTCTGCTCAGATCCTTGGGAGAATCTGTTGATGGGTGACAGGGGGAACAGATGTAACTCTGGTTGTTTGAATTCTGGATGAATGACTAATTTAACTTGTTGTATCTTGCTTGTTTACAAAAGTGACAGTGTAAAATCGACATGTTGAGGCAAGAGACAGCTAGATTTTGAAAACATCCAACTGAAAAATCCCACCCCCTCCCTTCAGGCCTCCCTCCAAAGCCAGTCCCCCAAAACAAATTTTCATGAATATGACTGTATGAGCAGAGTGCGTGCAGGTAGGCAGGCAGGCCAGCTAATTATTTCATTTAGGCCTAATGAAATGATTGGCCATGCTATTTACAGTCCTGCTAGAGTCACATATACCGGATAAAAAAAAACAAACAAAGCTTCTAAAATAAATTGCCTACCCTAGGAATCGGTATCATAAATATCAATCATCAACCCCATAGAGATCCTGTCTCAAATAATGAAACTAATCAATGTTCAGCTTTTATGAAAAATGGAAAAAGGCCATGAGGACAGGTAAATTTATTTTCTGAGCACAGTAAGTTTAAGTCAAGGAAACAGGTTGCACTCACTCTCTATGGGGATGCCATTCATTGCCCAGGTGATGGAGGGCTTGGGCGTGCCACTGGCCCTGCAGGTCAGCGAACCGTTCTCTCCTGGAGCTAGAACAAGATTGCTGGGAGGGCCCCTGATCCAATATGGAGCAGCTGAAAATAGAACAGAACGCAGCAGAAGGGTGGAGAATTAATCACTGAACACACTGCCCGGTTGGCATCTGTGCATGAATCAATTATGAGATGGAGGGAGAATGGAGAGAGAAAGAAGGAGTGACTGTGTCGCCACATAGTGAGCGAATGGCCTGATGGGATACTGTGCGTTTCATCACAGACAGACCTTTGACCGTGACGTGGATGGTGTGGTGCACCGAGCCGAGCATATTTCTGGCGGTGCAGCGGTAATCTCCTGCGTCTGATTCTGAAACGTTCACAATACGCAGGGTCCTGTCGTAGTGCAGGAAAGACGTGCGTTTGGCTGGGAGATCGCCGCTCACTTTGGTCCAGGAGATTTCAGGGGTGGGCCTGGAGTCAAAGTGAGAGAGAGAGGGGAAGACAAAGAGTGATGATGACACACGACCAGGCGAGCACTTGAGGCTTTAAAGATTGAAATAATGGCCGATTATTTTTTACTTACAATCCTTCGGCAATGCACTCCATTTCCAGCACCTGTCCTCTCAACACTATCTTGGAGCTGGAGGGGCCAGAAGGGATAAGGAAGTTTGGCTTTCTCTCATCTGCTGGGTCTTCTATAGTTACACACACACACAGATTCACAAAGAAAACTATTACCATTTATTCTGCATAAGTCCATAACACACCGAGTGAAGATCCAGCCCTGAACCGAGCCTTTCACATTCACGATCCTTTCTTCGCTGTGGTATAATAAAACCTCTCTTCTACAATGGGTCTGCAATGCATGGGCATTAAGTCACTTCATTACAGGCCACAATTCTTACATTTTATGGTTATACGTAAATTTTATAGCCATGTTGTGTTTCATTGCACTGCTTTCTGTTGGTGTTTATTGCCAATTTATTGCCCTCTGGGGTTATAATAAAGACTAAAATGAAGCTAATATAGAACTGAGAATTAAGAGACATGAAGATCTGCTTTCTGCTACTGAACTAGTAAAGAAATACTCTGACATACTACGGTAATAATAAAAATAATCTGACTATATGTTTGTAATGACGGTATTGATGAAAAGTTAACACCATGGCATGTGAGCAATTTGATGAAAATCAAACTGCTCACATGTTTCAGGTTAGCGATGTGTGGTATTGCTCAGACAAAGAGACAGACCAATGATCTTCTGAGCAATGAGAAATGAAGTGAGAGGAAAATGATTGGTGAGATTATGGGCAGCAGGGAAAGAGTGAATTTGAAAACGAAGACTTCATTTCTACTTGAAGGAGTTGTGTTAGAATCAAATTAATTGTTTATCACCAACCAGATTACATTTTTAATATGTTTAGATGATTACCTAATTACTTTATTTCTTTAATTAAAATGTACTTTTGTTTGCAAAGCTCAAGACTGTACAGATGTTGTTACATGTCCAAATTACACACCTCAGTTGATACTGGAATAATCATGCAGTGCTAGTACAAGCAATTCAGGAGGAAATTAATAGTTTTCAAAAGGGTTTTGATTGGATTAAGTAGGAGTGACAGAGGGATAGAGATTTAACTTGTACTCTTGGATTTAGGGGTTAGTGTTAGTGGGTAACAGAGTTTGGGGGTAAACACTAGGGGGTGCCAGATCTCACCCCTAAAGACATCAGGAGAAATTGTAAAAAGCCTTGGGTTTTAGGGTTGAAGGGTTAGTGATAGTGGGTAAAAGCTAGAGTTCGGAGCTCTAAGTTGAGGGGGTAAACACTAGGGGGTGCCAAAACTCACCACTAAATAAATCTGTGTCATTGTAAAAAGCTGCCACTGTGTCATTGATTGCATCCACTGTAACACAACAGAAAAATCAAACACGCCACAAGTTGACATCATCAGGCACAAAAAAAACCCACAACTTAACATGAGAGTGTTTAGAATTAAAAGCTGCCAAAACAAAACTTGCAATGACTCAAAAGTCAGACATGAGGAATGATCGTAATAGGAATTCTTGTGCGAACAGCCTGCCAACATGTCAACTGCAAAATGCTAGACTGAGTGAGCCTAGTCTTTGTGGAGAGTGCGTATACAGAAGGTCTCACAGAAGTAATAAAACGCACGTCTGCCTGGCAGATCTGCTGCTGCAGCTCTGACAATATGTCTTTTCAGTGGGATGACGACCACTGGCATCTCTCAGGATGGGATCAGAGATAGAAACTGCTGTTTCCCTCCTACACAGTCATGCTGGAACATACTAATGCAAATGAATAATGTGGACACACATTACACACAAACTCAGACTCTAGTCGTCTCAATCATGCTAGCTCATTACACATTACACACACACGCGCGCTCTCAGACTTACTGCTGAGGACCTTGACGGTGATGGGTTGTTTCTGCTGGATGGTTTGTGTGTATGGGAAGCGGGCGTAGCAGATGTAGTCGTTCCTGGAATCCTCTTGGAGCACATTTGAAAAGTAAAGGTCTCCGTTCAGGGACTGGGACACCCTGCTGCTCTGAGGCAGCCTTTGGAAGTCTGAAATGTAAAGCAAATTACATATTTGTGTGACCTTTTTTAAAGAGTAAATTCATTCAAATTACTCAAATATGTGTAGTTAAGTTTTTATTGGAACGTCTTTCTACCAAAGAAATAGTCCCAATTGTGTGTTCGGTGGATTATCCAAAGTAACTGCGAGCCAGTTTCTGGAAGGAGATGCTTGATGTTTTTTTTCTAACGTAATTCAGAACAACAAATTAAATGCCATCGCTGTGGGTGGACGCATACATCTCAGAGAGAGATATTTCAAAATCTAACAACCTGACTAATTAAACTAAAACTTGATCTTGTGGTAAGATTCTTCTGTCAACTAAACCAAAATTGTCTGCATAGCTATATACTACCATAGGTAAGAGAGAAAATTAATGAAAATTGGGATGAACTGACCCTTGAAAATCAACACATGAATGAAGTAATAATTACCTAATTGAGTGTGATACTTAGTGTAATTACATTAAATATACAGGACCAAGGTGAGACTGTTAGTAGCATCTAAAGAATTGCAGTGGCAAAGTGCTTGTATTTCTCAACATTAAGACCACATTTCCCATAAACCTCGAGTTCTCTGCCATTAAAAGGACATATAATGGTCGCAAACAGTTGAACACATGCATTTGCCACAAGTACATATAATCCACAGTGTCGCCTACAGTGTGTTATAATGTGTTCATGTATGCAGCTGAAACATTATCTTCCATGACTGAAGTGCTTACAATTGTCCATCCAGAATATGATGGGTGGAGGCAGGCCAGCAGGGGGTCGACATGGCAGCACCAAGGACACGCCCTCCCTAACAACGATTGGCTTGATTTTCTCCTTTGACCACAAGGGGGACCCTGGATCGGTTGGAGAATGATACACACATCAGTGGATGAGGAGTCCCATAATTTGACATGAAATATAGGTTGCTAATGGACTGTCGCAGGCATGATGACAGAGGTGACGAGGGAACATGAGAGGGATGATGCCTAACTGAATAACAATAAGCTAAAGGAGAGATACAAAGGGATATTTTCTCTGTCTACTGTAACATCCTACAAAGTAAAACAGGCCGCTTTCCACGTGCAACCTTTACCTTTCAGGAGTGTTCTTAAGATGGAAAATGCTACTTAATTGTTTGAAATGGAAAAAAAAGAATGATGTGAGAAACATGTGAGCTATGCATGACATTAAGAAAATGGAAGACAAGAACAATTAAATGCTAGAAATGACAGACTGCACTGCACTTACTGGACTGTTGTACGACTATGTTGTTTGAAACAGCAGTTCCGTGTTTGTTCCTTGCTGTGCACTGGTACACACACTCGTAATTTTCAACCTTCGCTCTGCTGATGTCCACCACCAGGGTCCCAGAGTGGGGCCTCATGGTCACGTTGGGATCCTGGTCGATGTCAAAGTGGGTCCCATTTCTCGTCCAGGAGAAACTGAGGGTAACAAAACAGGTCGGTATCATAACAGTGTAGCTAATATCCACTGATGACAAATTGGGTTATTTTAATCTGGTGAAGAGTACAGCCACCACACTGTATTATGATACAGGGCTAGGCTTAAGGAGGTACTGAGAAAAGATTAGACACATCTTAACTGGTTAGAATAGCACAGAGAGTCAGAACATTTGACATTATGGTCAATCTTCACTCAAAAAACATCTGTGTAACATTTTAACTGGAAAAAATAAATATAATTACCTTTTCTCTCCATCACCTTCTTACAATAAGTAAAGGGGTCGTACATGAACACATCATTTTATGACAAAGTTCAAACTGTCTTGGTTATTCCACATGAGAAATGTTTGTATCTGTGTTTTTCTCACTGCTCTTCTCAGCTGTTTGAGGTGGGCAGAGTTTGGCTACCGAAAGGTGATATCACATATTTCTTTGCACCAATCAGTTTAGAAACAATTGGATCAATGCCAATCAAATCTGATCCCACACAGTCCCAATGAAGCAGATTAGCTGAGTTTTCTTTTTACTATTAAACAAATAATGCCTAAGGATGTTTTTCCCTTTACTTTAACTGTGATTCTAACTTTGATTTGTTTAATTTCTTATGGACTGGCGACCTGTCCAGGGTGTACCCCGCCTTTCGCCCAATGTCAGCTGGGATAGGCTCCAGCCCCGCGCGACCCTGTACACAGGATAAACGGTTGACGATGGATGGATGGATGGATGGATGGATCTAATGCTATAGAGAAATTCTTGAATTCAAGATTTAAACTGAATTTAATTTCCAAATATCTAAACATCCTTTTTTTCTGAGGGTTATATAAGGTTATGTTAGAGTAAAGTTAAGGTTAAAATGTTAACAGTGATGGTCCTCACAGGTATACAAGTACAAATGTGTGTGTGCATGCATTATTCGTGCCAGCAATTGAATTAGGTGTTGCACTGACAGATAAGGAAAGAGGATGGCATAATGGTAAAAGATTCAAAGCATTAGCTAAAATCAGCCTCTGGGAAGGGCATCATGTGCAGGAATTAATATCATCTTTACTTATTATAAAGTTTGAATAAACCAGAACTTTACTCATCATCTTTTAAACAGAATTTGGAGAACTGCTGTCAGCTGAGGGTTTTAAATGAAAATTTGTAACAGCATTATGAATGCAAAATCACACTTCACAGATTCCTACCTGGGATGAGGCTTCCCCTTCGCCTCGCAGTGGATTATAATGTTCTCTCGTGGGTCGATGATGTAATCCTTGGGGGATTGGTGAGTTATGGTCGGCGGCTGCGGCACTACAGGCGATCAGATAGAGGGTGATATTCAATCATGACCTTTACTGCATAACTAAGCCTTTTTTTCTGGCACTGTATTGACCACACAAGCAGTCATTACCAATCACATGCACACTTACCACACTGAATCAAACCAGACGGCTGTGTGCTGACAGACACAAAAAGCTCTCCTAACATGTGCAAATACAAAAGGGCATGCAGAATGCTCAGGTACATTTCACTTTACTTTAATGATCTGATGCTTAATGTATTCCTGTCAGTGCTTGGGAGATAACTAATGGACTATGACCAAACAAAGGATATAAGAACTCATGCTGTTTGCAATATTTTTATATGCTGCAGCAACACACACAAAGAGCAAACAAAGAAACAAAGAGATCAATGCATGCAACATACTAATGTCCACTCCAAACCACACCCAGTGTCTTATAACAAATAATAAAGTACAAAACACAATAAGAAAATATAATTAAAAAGATCAAATATAACCTTCAATGCACAACAAAAAAACTGCTAGCACAACCTCTTCAGTGAATTCACACTAGTTTGAAACTTACATCCTTCCAGGACTTTAGTGTTTTTCCCAAGAATCAGCAAACAAGAAAGACAAATCGTGACAGTAAAGAGAACCAGACATTAGTGTTGAAAAATATCTTCCTGCATTATTTCTGCTTCAAACATGATTTAAACAAAAGTCAGTTCCCAGCCTCCAGTTGTCAACAGCTCCAACCAAACAATATGTAGAAGATCTACCACCACAGTGACATCAGACTGTGGTGTTGCAGGTCAGTCCGACAAACTCTTTCGTTTTCTGTCAAAATGAACACTGTGTCCAACAGTGCTTTACAAACTAAGGAAACAATATATAGAGCTTCCTCCAAAAGAAGATATCAGATGTTTAGAAAACAGGAATCTGATCCTAGTAATAGATAGATCTATGGTTAGGATAAATGAGATTAGAGCTGAAATAATTAATCGATTAGTGGATCGTCAGAAAACTAATCTATTTTACCCATTTTTACTTGACCCATTTTCATAATAAAATAATTGTTAATTGTTAATTTTCTTTTGGTGCTTTTATTTGTCATATATGTCAGTAAGCCAAACAACTTTGGGTTCTTCTGCAAATTTTCTAGACAAACGATCAACTACCATAAAGCTATTGAAGGGGAAATCAAAGGATAAAGTGAATGTTAAGGCTTTAAAACCAAAACTTTATCAACCAAAGTCTCACACAAAACAGGATTGCAATTAGTTTCATTACCAATGAATCAGATTATTTCCTCTATAAACTGATTAAAGGAACAGTTCAACATTTTGGGAAATATGCTTATTCACTCTCTTGCTAAGGGTTCATTGACAGGCTTTGTATGGTAAATATGTAGCTATGGAGAAACAGCCAGGCTGGCTGCCTACCAGCAACTGCAAAGATCCTATATCTCATTTTTTACTCCAAATAAAAACTGATGAGCTCAAAGCTGTGGTTTTACACAGAGTTATGTGAGAAAGCAAATACAGGTATTTCCCAAAATGTCGAACTATTCCTTTAAACGCAGTTTCTATAAAATGTCAGAAAATAGTGTAATGTGCCTGTTATGATTTCTCAGAGTCCGAAGTTACAGTAGATATTAAAATAGCTTGTTTTGTCCCAGAAACAGTCCAAATCCTAAATAGATCCAGTTTATTGTCATACGACAAAGAAAAGCTAATTCTCACATTTGAGAAGTGGCACTTTTGCTTGATAAATTACTTTTCTCTCAATCGGCTACTCGATTAACTGACTAATTGTTTCGGCCTCAGACAAAACTGAGAGCTGGCATTAGTCCAGTTACACACTCTTGGATATGAACGTGTTGTGTGGTGTGTGATCTGTTGCCTTACGGTCTAGTGGGACCTCCAGCGCGGTGGCGAAGTGTCCCAGGAACAGCACCAACAGTGCTGCATCCATCCTCCTCCTCTCCATCATCGGTGTGTGACGCAAAGGTCTGCCCCGAAATACAGTGACGCCCCGCCTCTCTGCTCAGTCACACTGTCGGAGGACACGTACACATTCACAACTACAGAGAGGAAAAGACAGAAAGGGAGAGACAGCGTCAGAGATAAGAGGATAGAAGCAGGAACAGAGATTACTGGGTTGAATAGCACATCCAGTTACTGCGGCTATAAATCATAATAATGAGTTTGTTCTATTTTGTGTTCATCAGCTGGTGAGAGAGAGAGAAACAGAGAGAGGATGGGAGAGAGACAGACACATATAGCTCTGGCCACAAATCGATGTTTGTTGCCATGCAGTGCAGTATTGCCGGAAGCTATCTTTTTGATCTAGTGCACTCCAGTACGGACCGATGCAGCCTACATGGGCTCATTTTGCTCGGCTAATCACCGCCGTGGCCATGATGCCATTAAACTTCTCTGCCATATCGATCACATCAGCCGACAAATGACACGCCAGGGGACAAGAGAAGGGGACACTCACTTTACTTTCCATTTCACTCTCAGCTTTATCAGTTCGATTGACTGACTGACCGAATGACTGACTGACTGAGCCAGCAGCAAACTGATCTGACATGAGGTCAGATTTCAGACACTTAGCAATTTTTTCTTTCTGTGTGTCTGGGCAAATCTTAGATCTCTAACATCTTAGTAGACACCGTTCAACGGGGACAGATGGTTCAAGTTCAACAGGGGATTCAGGTTCAAGCAAGGTGGCTTGTTTACAGGTTTGAACAAACTATTGAAAGGCTAAATGGTAATTGATTAACTGTTAACTAAGTCAGGACTTTCTTTTGTTACACAATAAATCGAATTATGCCTTCATCACAACACTAGTGTTGGATGGTGAATGGACTGTGAATAGACTGGAGAGCTAAACAAAATTCTTCTCTTGTTGCCAAGCAGCTCGGTGTTGCCATTTCGCACCTTCCTTCAACCAGAAGCAATTATTTTTGAGACAGCTAAAAAGACATTTTAGCAAAACACAAACACTGAAATAATCACCGGCAGGGTCATCAAAACCAGCGTGACCCAAGCTTCAGAGAATAATAAAAACTAAAGAGTCAAAATGACTTTGCTCAATTTAATTCATAATCAGTATAATTTATAATTTTCATATAAATGTGAGCGCAGCGTGCAAATGATGAGTAAAAAGCATGGGGAAACGGAACTTCAGAGGAGTCATTTTCTGTCTTTTAACAACTGCAGCCTGACCTGTTTTTATCTTTGCTCTCCTGCCTGTCTTACCCAAGGCATCCGCTGGCACAGTATTAAAATGTCACAGCTTAATTTAGAGCTCAGGCAGACTAATTTGCTGCGTTATCATAAAAGCAAACTATCAAATTTGGGATATTAATGTCTTTTTCTGTATGAAGGAATCAAATTGAGCCCATTAAAAGGGGAGCTGCATACGTGTACTGCTCTCCTGCCTTTGGGTGTGGGTCAGGTGCAGATGAGGTGGTAGAACCAATGTCTGAGACCAGAGGCTAGACAGCCAGGCAGTCAGACCCTGGCTTGGTCCTCCATAGGGAACTGATGTATTTGTTAGCGCTGCCCTACAGTCATGATTCAGTACCGGCCCCAGAGTCGGTGTCTAGTAGCTTGGGAAGAGACCAAGGCTAACGTCTTCTGCCCCCAGCTTTCACTACACCTCTCCAGGGAAGGCCAGTATTACTCGCCTAGGGCAGCCAATCACACTGCCATGAACGCCATCAAGCAGCACTGGCTTGGGATATGACATAAAAAGATCCAGGGGGGAGGCAATTTCATCAAACTCATTTGCAGGTTGCAGGCAGGGGTGCTGAACCCCTGCCTGCAACAGACCTTTGTCATCAATGTTTATTTTCAACTATGTGTTAGAAATTTACGATCAGAAGTAATTTATGCAAAATCCATTTATGGAGATTAGTGAGGTATTGCATTGTAATACGATCTCTGTGCCAATTTAATTTAGTTAGTGTAAAAAGTTATTAAGATCAATATAATTTGTGAATAAATAAATAAAATAATTAAATGCAGCCTGAACTTGGCAGTGCACAATCACAGGTGAAGTGAAAAAAGCAGACAGCCTGTCACAGAAGAGAATAAATGTGTTAATTATATATTTTATGGTGTATCCCCAAAAGCCTGGTGATTCTTATCTGGAAAGGAGCCAGGGCTTCATCCAGGATTCATTTCCCAATTTAATGAGGTGTAGCAGCTCAGCTCAAGCCAGTCAGCATGTGTGTGCCTTTATGTGCACACTGTATATGTGTGCCTGCATTCATTCGTGTGTGTGTGTGTGTGTGTGTGTGTGTGTGTGTGTGTGTGTGTCCTATAATTATCCCTGTGAGCTGCAGTGATACGGGACCAACCCCTTACGTCCCTTTCACAGCACGACAACCGTGGAAACTCAAGTGGGGTTGTTAAGACAAGGAACCAACCACCAAGGACTGAAACAGTGAGCATAAAATTATTAAAAATTGTTACACTATTCAAATTAAGTAATTCTAAATCCTTCACTTTACCAATGTGACATGAGGCAAAAGCTTGAGGCTAAGCTAGAGTAGCATTGCATCTTAAAGAAGAAACTACAGTTCAAAGCCCATTTTTCATTTGAATATACAATTCTTCCCAATAAGAAAACATCCATCACAAATGTTGAACCTTTCTGTGCATCTTGTGCTGACAGAACTGGAAAAGCCAAAGTCAATAAAGCTCACTTCAGCGCATACCGCTGAGGCCCAGATAAAAACACAAAACAGTTTGGAGTGCTGTGCCAAAAGCTGTCAGATGGCTGATAAAATCTAACAGGAAATGGTCTCTTAGAAAGCAACAAGACAGGTTGGTAAGGACACTTCCAGCGAGGATTTTTAGCTATTTTTCAAAATAGATGAGGCCAAGAGGCTGATAAACTGAGCTACTGTCTCACTTAGATAACTCAATACAATAGTTACTAACAACTCAGAGAGGCAGAGTACTTAAAGGACCAGACCGGTGTTTTGGCAAGTTTTAAGTACTTAAACATGCACAACACAGATTTTTCGTCCACTCGGATGCAGTGGAAACAAGTTAAGTTGATACAGTGAATATGTTAGCAAACAGTGGCTTATTTCAGCATCCAGCAGATACAGAGCAACATTAGCATTCATTTGGAATCACCACCAGATAAATGTAAGTCCAATATTTCCACTCTTTTGAGCTCTGTTTTGTTCTCCACCAACTCCCAAGGTAAATATCTGGCTCTGCAGCTACTAAACGCTCTAGTTCACCATCAAGTCGCTAACTGTGTCTGTCTGCCACTGGGTGCTGAGCAGGTAGCGTGCAGTGAATTTGTTGTTGAGAGCAGTGAAAGTGATGGGCCGTAAAGTTGTGGGCTGTAAAATCAAAACACTGAGCTGAAAGATGCTTAAATGATCCATAGGGCTAAACAAAACAATAAAGTCAGGTTATAATCCTCTGTGGATTCATCACTTCGAGAGACTTTTGAAATGCATGCCGAGTTTGATATCATTGGCTACATAGCATGTCAGGTAGCCATCGATTTCCATAAGATGTGAAAGTCTCTTTACAAGTTGCTTGATTTTTGTCATCTATTACAGTAAACATTTAATCAAAACCAATTTGTGCATAAACTGCATTAGTATGCAACAGTAATGTAACTTAGAGCAACATTAATGCTGACTTGATGTTCACTGTAATGGATCACACAAGTTCAGCACGTTTTAAGTGCTGAGTCTGCATGGTTTGCAAAATGGTTAGCTGCGATATGAAGCAAATTTAATTATATACATTAATTGATTGTATTAATTTAAATAAAGCATGCAAAACCACTGTTAAATAGCTTTAAATGCCATTGCACAAACTAACCAGATTGTAATGTTAATTACTGTCTTCAACTACATAAGACCACCTTCATGCAGGACTTGCTTTTCTCCCTGTTCATTTTGTCTGTGGGGAAAACACTCAGCACTCGTGTAAAAGCTACATTGAACTGTCTGGCCTCTCATTCAGCCAGCCTCTTCAATTACTCTATTGTCATTTTCCCATGGCCGGCTACTTCACCATCCCATAACTAATTGGTTTTGTGCACATGTCAGAGTCGTAGCGCATACAGCGACGCACACACCCGCATTCACACACGCTGGCCACAGAATGTGAGGGTCAGGACATGTCTGTGCACACAGATAGAGCTAACGGGCATGAGCACTGAGAATTAAAGCACACCATGGTGTAAATGAATAGGAGTCAGCGGGCATGAAAGCCCAATTGAATTTCCCTTACAGCAACAGATAATACTACTCTATATGCTTTATGCTAACCACTAGCGAAGATATTGCCATTTTCTGTTCAAAACAATAGTGATGCAATACTGCAACACTGACAGAATCACTGCTGTTGCATCAGTACTGTACTGTTTTTATATCAATGATGAAAGATAAGCTTTTCTCTCATGCCAAGCACCCTAATTAACTCATATAATCAGTGCTATTGATGGCTCATGCAATCAGGAGTTTGTGAGCCTCAGTATGGCCTTAATGAAGCAGCAGGGATCCCCTACAGACAGCATGAATGTGGGGGTATAATGATGAGAATGACTCTACACTCAGGAAGGTGGTGATAAGAAAATGGATACGGTTGGATGAGTTTATTTTTCTGAGGCTGCCGGGTGCTTCAGCTGCAGTGCAGGATATCACTGTATGGTATTCATGCCCAGGGCTGCGTGCCTATTTCTCTGTGCCATTAAACATCTATGGGGGAGCGGGAGGTCGCTTGAAAGGCCTTGCTGTATAAGAGTACGACAGCTCTTCGTTTGGTTACCAAAGTTTGGAAAGTCACAATCATATGGGATTTGAATATAAAATGATCACTCTGTAAATGGTTCTTTGTAAGTCCTTTTAAACAAAAGCTGAAAGAAACACTAAATTTAGCAGTTGTCTTTTATTGCTGTGCTTCACGTCTAATGTAGTGCAGGCATTAGCAGTGATATGAATTACAGCAGTATAAGGTTGAATGTTCGGTGGCTTTGAGTAATACCTCTCACAGGCCTTTTATCTACAGCCACAGGATCACAATGGAAATTCCACGGGCCGGCTTCAGTATGCGTTTCCCATAATCTTCTCATTAGCTTTTATAATTGGGTGACCGTATGCAAATAATTGGTGTGGTTAACATATGAATTGGGGTCCTGTTGTTCAGGGAGACCCCGCAGCTCAAAAACCCACCATGGACCTTTCATCTGCACTGTACAATGCCAGACAATAAAGGGAGGATCTTTAATTCATTGGCTCCACTGTTTTTTCCTTCTCCTTTCTCTTGTTGGATCAATACTGCAATACTGGTATATAGGGACATCTAATCCACATTATTTGCACATTTAAATAATAAACCTTTATGCGTTAAAGGTCTACTCCACCAATTTTACACATCAAGATCATCTTTTACTAGACTACTAGACTACTAGATTTTTAATAGAAATGCGTACAAACTGGTAGTGTTTGAAAAATGTGGGCTTTTACCAGGCAGGGAGGTCAATTAAAAAATTGGGTTGCATTATGGGATGTGTATGCTCTGCTTCTCGGTCAAGTCCCCAAGTGGATGGAAGTCTCTGGTGTAGCCCTTTAAGGATATGTTGCTCTGTGTTCAATGCATCTCTCCCAGCTATCAATCTACCAAAACTCTTAAGGCTAATGGTCATTTGCTACTAATGCAACATGTCCGGCAATTTGTTTGGTCCTCCTCCTTTCACAGAGTACTGCACATTGGCATTCACTAAGCTTCCTCCCTGTACACGCCAAAAACACTCCGGGATTCGCTCTCTGTCCCCTCTGCCCAAATGCTAATCACTGCCGGCGCCGACACTTCTGAGAGGGGGCTCCTCTTTAGCATGCAGATGGAAGCAGTACCATTAGATGGGACGGCTGCGTTGAGGAAATCCCTGCCTGTTCAACCTGAATGGAGCCGAAAGGCTTTTTGCTTTCATCTTATCATTGCAGACCAGCTAAATATGACATATAGTTGGTGAGTCATGTCCTCACATTGTACCGGCACTCCCTCTGAGAGCTTTCTCATGATTGGATGGGTGTATGAGGCCCTCTCTTTCTCCTTAGGATAATTGCTGGTGGTAAATTGGAGGTCTTTCAATCTTTTCACTGCCTCACAATGTAGCAAAAGCTATAAATCACTGGTTAATAAGTTCGCAATGGCAGCAAGGTGGCAGAAGTTAAGTCCCCAAAGTGCATTTGTACACTGACACCTGACTTGTACAGTAACTCATTACTGGAAAATTAAGTGAGCGGAGGCACTTCTAAAAAGCATTCATTAAAATGAGATCAGGAGGGGAAGCAGCACAAGGAATGAATGAGCAACTATGGATCTGAACTTGACCTTTATTTGATAGCTAATCCCCAAACTATAATTACACCTTAAAAGAGGATGTCTCAATATTGCCAAGCAGCCCTACTCATGTATATGTGTATGTGAATTCATACTCGCTTACACCCATTTGCATTTACATCCTCCTTGTTTGTGTGTGTTGACAGAGTCTATGGGTAAGTGTAGGAGGTCAGACATTAAAGATGGAGTTTGAGTATACTTGGCCTGCCACATGAATGTGTTATGGGCGAGGCCATTCATATGCTGAGCAGAGGTTCATTATAATGAACAAATGCAGGAGAGTGGGAGGAATGCATTCTGACTGAATAGCTAAAAGGACTCTCAAAATCCTCGGCATACAACGTCACAAGACACACTTTAGCTACAGAAACATAACAGCTCTGAGAAAGTAATCAACATAAAACCAATCTGCTATGGGAAGAGAATCAAATGCTAGAGATAACACACAGAAACAGCCATGCATCTGTGGGATCAGAGGCAAATGCTATTATTATAGTTATAGGACATAATCCATAAGCCTCATAGTTCAGCAAATGCAGGAAAATGTTTTATAGCCAAATATAGGGACACTCACATTTTCAGCAGAGCCACTCAAAATTGCACTCAAAAGGGCACTCTGTATCCATGGCAATGCTCTCGTGTTCTCGGATATCCATGCTGACAAAAAGATGTTAACCCCCACATCAAACACACACATAAAGGAGAGGGGGGGTGGGGGCAGACAAATTTGTCATCTCTTAAGTAACCTTGGAGAGAAACTGTATGCTTGACATCTGCTTTGCCCTAAAAACATCGCAACCTCCTCTGAGCTCAACAAAAGAGGTATGATTAGAATCTCAGTTTGCCACCGTGTCTGCACCGGATGGCTTTCTCCACATGTGAGGGGTCTCTCAAGATGGGGCCAATATGTGGAGTTTACTTTAAGCTTAAAGGCGCAACAAAAAGAGTGTGTGTGAGACAGGCGGTGGAGGAAATGTTCACCTCAAACATACAAAAGCTGGCAGCAAGTGAACTCCTGTGGGCAATGTCAGCCAGGGTAACAGAGAAACAGTGTCTACATGTGATTTCTCAGAGTCAACAGTTAATGCAACCAGGCATTTCTGGAAACACACTACTGTATAATAAAACACTCTTCTGGTGGAATCTGAATTGTGCTGATACAGTACAGGCAGGCAGCGATGGGTCAGTTAGAGCTGTCTGCACATTGTATGGTACCATTCAGTCTAGCAAAATCTGCCGACAACATCAGATAACAAAGCGTGAATGCTGACAGTGCGCTGGAACAATCTGTTACCACTGCGTGTTACCGGAACATGTAATTTACCAGTGAGGAAGTAGCAGGTGGACAGAGGCAGTGAAGTCTAGTTTTATTGAGAACAATCTTTTCTGTCCTGAGGCCATGTCGGTGCTCAAAATCAGACTAAACAGCATGATGGAATTCATCCACAGTGTAAATGGGATTCAGAGGGTTAGGGTCAAGTAAAAGAGATGAAAGAAAAAGGCTTTTTAATCATGCAGTGTCTTTAAAAAAGGCACCTATAAGAATTTATGGACATCTAAAATGAGCTTACACAAAACCTAAGAGTCTACAGCCATTTGAGTGGCACTGTAAGGCTGTACTTAGAGCTAAATGATAATACCAGCATGATAACATGCTCAGAATAATGCTGATGTTTAGCAGGTATAATGTTTATACAGTATTTGTCATCTTAGTTCAGCATGTTAGCATGCTAAAAGTTATTTAGACACTCAAATCCACAAATATAAACCTCATAGTGGTGCTAGGGAAAAAAGTCAAGAGATCATCAATGTTTGTAGGATTTGCCTTCTGGGGACCGTTACTGTCTGTACAAAATCTCAAGACAATCCATCCAATGGATCATATGTTTCAGTCTGGACCAAAGTGGTGGACAGACCAAATTACGTCAACAGACCTACATTGCCATCACTACAGCTATGTCACGCATGGCTAAAAAAGAGCAAATTGTGCGAACGGTTGTCTAGGAAAATGTACAGACAGCATCAGATAACAAAGACTGATTGTACGTCGCAACAATCTGTTACCAGAATTTGTAATTTGCAAGTGATAAAGTAGCGTTGAGAAAATCCCGGCAGGTGGACAGAGGCACCAAGGTCTAGTGTTATTGAGTGCCACCTCTACATTCGCAGAGCACCATAATGGGCCTCTCCCCTCCTCCCCCACCTCCTCCGCCAGCCCCTTCCACTCCACCCCACCTGTGTCTGTGAAAGGTCAACGCAGAGGAGGGTCCTCACCCCCTCCCTGAACCCACAGCTCCCACACCACAATCAGCCCCAACACTGAAGCCTAGTGCCAGGAAACTCAATCAAAGAGGGGCTTCAGAGGGCTCCAGACCTCTCAAAACCCTCCATTGTCTCCTGAAGGCTTCCCCACATCGCGGCCGGTCTATATGTAACACTGTAAGAGGAGTTGCTCATTATTACCCGTCCACTTTGTCTCTTTTGTACGGCTGACAGAAGAATCCAGTTGCCCAGCCGGGCAAATAAAAGAGAGTGCAGAAATGAAAAAAAAGAAAAAGAAAGAAAGACAATGAGAAAAGGGATTCGTTTGCAAGACTGGATGATGGCAAGACACATATGTTGCATGTGTTAGTGCAGCGTATTCACCCTAATGGGTTTGAGGTAGAAGAGATGTGTAATCCATAAATCTGTCACCTGTTGTGACACTAGAAGACAGTTCTTTAATAGCATCTGTTTAAAATGTGCCATTCATCCCACAAGTTAGAGTATTGACTGATAGACACACCACACCACAATGTGTGTGAATGTCAGAGCAATCCATTATCACATAAAGGAAGCACTATGTAGTTGCCCCCCCACACTCAGCCCCTCCTCAGCTCCATTCAGATACAGCAGGTGAATACAAATCATTTCCCCTTCGCTTCTCTCTGAAAGGACTCACCATCCAATTTCAGACATAGAGGACACAGACAATAGTCCTTTCAAAGTGTGAGAAAATCAAATCATGGCCCTTTTAAATGAAAGACACAATCAGGAGTTAACCCTTCCAAAATGATAAACAAGTTATGATAAATAGAGTTTTGTTTTTACCATCAATACTCATCAAATGATTTGTATTGTAATATCTTGCATACTAGTGCAAGAGGTCAAGCAAAGAAACTTCTAAGAAGAGAGATTTTGGGGCAGCAGAGGATACTGTTTTACCAATCGGAAGCTCAACTCTGGCATTTTGCAGATGCATGCAGACTGCAACAAGACATAATTCATGTCCATTTCACATCATTGTTTAGTTTTAAATTTGTTGACAAAAACTACTTACTTACAGACATATTTTTCCCCCCCAAAATTATTTTTCTAATATTTAAGTCTTGTATTCATAGTGGAAAAAAGGTTGCCAACAAATATTTTTCATCATAGTTTTCGCTGACAAATTTACAAATTTTCTGTTTGACAGAGACACAGAGCAACAAATCTTTACATTAGCCATTAGTGTTCGTCTTAGTATTGCCTAATTGATTAATTGGCATATAATTTCAGCATTACTTTTTGGTTTAGTGTTTAAGATAATTACATCATTTGTATATTCACTCGATAAATACAGTAGCAATGAGAGCAGTTGCTGTCAAAAAGTTTCTGTTTTCCACTGTTACTTTTTCTATCATTTTAGTCTTGCTTTCATCATGGAAAAATATTGTATACAAATAATTTTCACCATAGTTTTGTTGACACAATTAATTAATGTAATAAAACAGGGAAAAGCAGCATTTGTGAAGCTGGATCCAACAACTGTTATATTATGATGTTTTTTTGCTTGATAAATGACTTGTTAATCTGCAGGTATTATCAAAATCATTGCCAATGCACTGATTGATGAATCGAAGTTGGTTTAATATTTGAGACATTTCTAGTCACTCTATTCATGCAGAAGCAGTTGTGGTTAAACTAGAAACACGCCATTTCTACAACATGTTAGTGTATGAAAACTGAATCACAGAGAACAGAATCCACATAAGACACATGATGCACCAAAATGCACCACAGCACATACAAAAACGCTGTCTAATGTGCAAAGAATGTGTGTGCCAGCTGCACTGATTCAAACACTCTCTTTCAGCCCAGTCTGAATGAGTTTTAATTACACTGGCTTGAGCTATAGCCACTCTATTTCACGAGTCAGGTTTTCATATGTTAAACTCAACAAACAACTCAGGGGAAGCGAACAATCCATCAAAGATAGCCCTGAGTAAACTCCTCTGACTGTATCTGAACTGAAAGGTGGCGCTGTGAATTTTCATTTTAAATCTTCCCCTCACAAAGACTTTCGATGGAATTTGATCTAATGAAGTTCTGAGGCTGAGAGACTTGTGATATTTTACCAGAAATTAAATAACAGGGAGAGAGATAACATCTCCCTTAAGCAAATGGAAGCATTTTTATGTTAGAAAGTAATTGGGTGGCCCCAATTTATTTGAAGCGCTCCTATTTTTGGGGGAAATTAAAGAGAGAATTTTTAAGATTAAAGAATACAACGGAAAGCCCCTGGTGGTGACTGACTGATGGTGGCTGTTGGCACTTCACCAAGGCTTAGTGTGAACATGTTTCTATTTGTCTCATTGGTGTCGGTGACTGAAATGTTGGCTAATGAGAATTAATGATACTAATGAAGGACTTAGCTTTCTCATAAAGGAAGTCGCTTTATGTGCTGGGAAACTCTCTTTGCAAGTTTACTGAAGATGTGATGTGAAAACTCAGCAGAGACTCAAGACTGAAAAAAAAAAAGTTTCCTGGTGTTACAGCATAGAGTTTTCCTTATTACATCCATCATTTGGAGAGTTTGAGTATGTTTCGAGTGGGTTTGGTGTTTTGCCCAGAAGACGTCACAGCTCAGACAAACAGTGCTCCATCCTTACAGATCATCTGGCCCCATCAGAAATAATGGCCCCGACAAAAACTGCTCCATCAGCCCTCATTTGTCAAATGGTGATTCCGGAGGAAACATTGCTCCAATTTAACACTAACAGTCTGCCCGACTTCCAGCCTCTGTCCTGTGTCTGTGTTTTTGACGGCATGAGGTCATTAATGTAGAAGAAGTGTGTGCTGAGTGTTGGATAATGGCTGGGTGAGGCTTTAGTGAAGTGTTTCTGACTGCGTCCATCGGCCAGTGCAGGTATGGCTAAAGGTCAGGGATGGGAGGTTGAGCAGCAATGACTCGCCTCCAGGGTGTTTCAGAGTGTTTGTGCCCCCAGTGTCAAACATGACAGAAGAATGAATTACTGCCATAACAAATAAAGGTTCAGTATCTCTACTGGGACCACCTCACCCTCCACTGTCTACACATGAAGAATGACTAAATGCATTTCATGGTCACCTACAAGAAGCATAAACATTAAACAGGGTGTTTCAACTGCAGGTACTGTATATGCTTTGGTACCTGGTATTGTTGGAGATTTTTCACCACTGTTGCTGATATATGTGGTAACGATGTTGTAAATGGAAGTTGAAAATGTTCAGTTTAAAGAAGTGGATTATATACTTGATACAGACTCCTTAAAATGTAATAGAACACAAACGGTAATCATGATAGCAAAAAAGACAGTTTCAGTCATGTTAAACTTATTTGGTGGTTAATTTAAGAAAATAATTCAACAACTTTTTATAAACAGACAAAAATATACATTGGTGGGTAGAGGCTTGATGTAATTCACACCCACAAGTCTATATATAGCTTACTATTTCAGCATGCTCTCACATTTCATATTTATAATTCTCTGCAAATACAGAGAGAGATTTCTCATTAGAATTGGCTGAGATGCAGGTGAGCGAGGGGTTACATCTAAATTCAGCCATTTGTATTCCACCCTACGAACGGGCTGTTTATATAGATAAGCAGATAGGCTTGGCCTTGGACCAGGACCCACGCCTAACAGCCACATAAATCATTTGGTTTCTTAGAGGCCCTTCCAAACAGATAGATCCCACCAGCTTATGACGGTGTGAGGACAATCTTCTCTGTCCTGAAGCAACATCGATACTCGGGATCAGACTAAACAGACCTGTGGCATTCATCTAAAGTGTGAAGAAGGATTCAGAGGCGTACCAAGTAAAAACATGAAACAAAAAGAGCTTTAATCATGCAGTCAATAATTCTGTACTTTGAGAAAGAAAATATGGTACATTAGTGTGGTGAAAAAATAAAATTAGATAGTTAACAGGTTAGGATTTTAAGCCATATTTAGGGCCACTATAACCTCAGGCAAGTATTCTGTCTGAACATTTTTTAATCTTTAGCTCAGGTGATAATCTTGGATCTTGGAAACAAGAAGTGGTTCACTCCATTAAAGGAATAGTTTTGGGGACATATTCTTGTGGGCATTCTTGCCGTGTTAGATGAGAAAACTGATCTCACTTTTACATCTGTATGCTAAATATGGAGCTGGAGCCAGGAGATGATTAGCTTAGCTTAGCATAAAGCCTGGAAGCAGGAGCAAACACTTATACTGGCTCTGTCCAAGAAATATCTCCAGCATATAACTTCCTGATAAACCACAACTTTCTAGAACACACATTATAACATGTTAATGTATGCTTTAGAGTATACCTTCTAGCTGTTTCCCACTGTTTTTCGGTCTTTGTGCTACTTAATGTCTGTTTAATACAAAAAAACCCCACCAAAATGTAAGAACAAGCTGGGGTTTAGCAGGGAGGTATGTGCTGGATTGATTCCTTGGACACAGCCAGGCTAGCTAGCTGAGAATGGCATTGTTACAGAATCACAGTATATCAAAATAAACTGACTGCATTTCAAACTGTTGGATACAAAATTAAATGCAATACTTAATCCTAGATTAATTAACTTGGACAATAAGCAAACATATAGAGGAATGAATAAACACACATTCAGCAATGCGAATAAGGAAGATCTTCGGTGCTGGACCAAATCATTGTATAGAGAAGGCGAGTAGTGAAGGTAGAACGAGGCCTAAAGGAAGGTTGTGCAGGTGAAAGGTGAGAGGAGCTGGGAGAAAAACAATAAGGATGGAGATGTAGAGCCAGATATAGAACAGAGTCTCCTCAGACTCTCCAGGCTGTCTGCTGAGCAGTTTGTGAGTCATTTGTGCATGAAGCTGACTTTCTCCACAACCCTAGAAGATAGAGAAGGAAAGCAGAATCCCCTCAGGAGGGGGCTCACCAACTTCTTTCACATCACTCAGCTTCTTTCTTTCCCTCACTGTCTTTGTATCCATCTATTCATCTACTTGTTTATTCATGTCCTTCTTTCTGACACTTTAGCTGTGTCTCTTTGCACTTCCCTGTCTCTTCTACTCATACAGTCACAGAAACGCTGGAAAACACACAAACAACCCACTCAATCACATCCACGCACGGCATCTTTCTCACACACGGTAGCTCTTAAACATAACATGCGTAGACAGGAATGTTGACACAGAGAACCATCGGGCTCATATCAAAGAGACGCCTTAGAAATATCTTGACGCGTTCATCTGAAGCGACGTGCATTGGGAGCAGCCCAGGGGGCCTCTGTGCACGTATGAATCCCATTACTCCCTCATCTGATCCCAAAACTGCATAATATCGCTGCTTTCTGACCACATGTGAGAAAGCTGCTGCTTCACTCATAGTAGATGACACTGTTCATGCACACTGCCATTTGAGAGAGTGTCAGTGGCTCACAGTCCAGTCCTTATTGTTGGCAACTGATTTATTCGGTACAGTGCAGTCAGAAAGTATTAAGACAGAGGCACATTTTTTTACACTCCAGCACATTAGGTTTGAAACTAAACAATGAAGTTAAAATGCTAAGCTTTAATATGATTATCATCACATGGACTGTGTAGGAGTTATAATAACTACATGTAGCCTCACAATTTTGAGGGACAAACAAGGCTATAGTCATGGAGTCAACAACGGGGACCAAATTTGCTCACATTCTAAAACAATAATATCAATACAATAATATTTTACAATAATTTCTAATAGTGTATTATATTATTGCACTGGTCTGTTTTCCATTTTTACCTTTGCTTGTATCTCTGTATGTACTGGCAGAAATTACAGAGTAATAACGTCCAACCATAACCATAATCATACAGACACAAATCTATGCTCTGTTATATTAAGACGTTCAAATATTATTATATTAAGGTTTTTATTTACATATTTAGAAGTAAACTTGGGTGGGCAGCAGAGGCATTTACTCTGCTCTCCTTTAATTTTCTCCTGTCATCCTGTCTTCCCTCTCTCCTCTGATCCTATATTATCCTCTCGTCATCTCACTTGCACAAACCACAGGCAGAATTGCAGTGCACCACTTTGTTAAGTTTAGTTATATTTGAGAATGATATTTTCAGACTGTGATGCATGGTTGCCTGATTTCACAGTGAACATGACAGGAAATGAGGGTGACAGAGAAGGGAAATTACAGTAAATACAACGAACAAAAGTGCATGGTCTGAACCTCATCCTAAAACACATACTTTTATGGATATTTCATATCTGGTTGCAACTCCTTTGCAGAAAATGACTGGCTGGATTTTACAACTCATAGACATCAGTAGACGGTTGGCATCTTCCCTGGTTTTGCTCTGCCAGGCCTGTACTGCAGCCATCTGTACTTCTTGCTTGTTTCAAGGGCTTTTTGCCTTCAGTCTGGTCTTCAGCAAGTGAAACACATGATGAGTTTGCCTAAGGTCAGGTGACTGACTCGGACAATCAATAGTTTGGCCATAAAACTCCTTGGTTGTCTTTTCTGTACGCTGAAGATTGTCCCCGGCAGCACTCTGCTAAAAATGGGGTTTTAAAAAGGGCTTAGCATCATACTGTTCATCCAATACGAAGATGCACCCAATATGGATGTGGACAAAATCAACAAAATCATCACTTTAAATCATGGTCACATTTTTCATTTCAAATCCAATACATCAATTCACAAATAATTTCTGACTGCATTGTATATGAAAAGACTGGATTATGTATTTCTGTCTCAAAGATTAACAGTCAAAAGCCATTCACATGTAAAGTTAACAACATCATAGCAGTTTCTGAAGAGACAAAGATATGATTGGGTGATCCCTGGTCGTTTCCCCACCCTCCCCCACTTGGCATTATAACACACAAACACAAACAGTAATACCACACTCCCTGACGGCCACGTGAGAGAACCCAGTGAAAGACAGCACTATGGAGGTAAACAGAAACCTCGCCGGCCTTCTATTGAAGCGCATGGGACCTGAATGCTGTTGCTCACAATGGACACTTCACGCCTCACTGTGTTTCAAACTGCACATTCGGCCTGCAGCTCCTAAGTGTGGCTCACTATGACTCGGCCATTGAAAACTGTGGACTCAGCCTCTCTGGCCTGCTGCACACCTCCACAACAACAACCAGATGCCACAGCGAGATGACAAAAGACAAACAGAAAGAATGAATGAGATTCAAAGACAGTCAGATTCAGATAGGCAGAGGCAAAGTGAAATTTAAATAGACACATAAAATGGATAAGCTGAGAGAGAGAGAGAGAAACCTCCATCACTAAAATTAAAACAAGCGTTGCACCAACAGCGGAGGCGTCAGAGTTCCTTAACTCTCCGCACAGCTATGCGTGATGCCTCCCCGCCTGGCTCGGCGGGCTGCAAGGCCGAGGTGGGATCCTACCTTCACACTCCGCTGGGCGGTGGACACACTTACACCGTGTCACCTCCACTCACTGAGCATCAGATCAACTCCCCGCTGAATCACAGACACACTTTCTGCACCGCCGAATGAAGGGATGAGTCAAAGATTACTGAGGGTCATTTTCAAAAACCCATGTGGGAGCTGAGAGTCAATTCTCTGGGCTCTAATGCACACTGAGACCTTGTACTTAAGGGAGCTCCTTTAGCCCTTAATTGTGCAATTGCCATTAGGGAACTTCTCTACCTCTACGTGCTCCATTTTGACACATTACGTGTCAATAAGTACTACGCACAATTTAGGCTCTAAGTGCAATTTTATGATTTCTAAGTATTGACGCCCACTGTCAAAGCGGTGGGCGAGGATGAGAGGGTGTGTTACCTTGACAACCATATGCATCAAACAGACAGTTGGACACTAGAAACACAGTGTTATTTTTATTCCCTGCCAAACCTCGCTGCCAAAATGGATACAGACCATCATTCCAGTGAAGCAAGCAGTGACCTTTGCCTTACAGCTAGAATAAAAGGAGCAGGCAACCCAACTGAGTCTAAAGGAGAAAGAGTCGTAGCGTTGGAAAGGCCTTGTAGCTATTTAGGGATTTAGGAGCTCTACAGAGAGTGTTAATATTAATCCATTCACACTCTGGCAGTATCATAGATGAAGATATTTGGACTGGGGACACTTGCCAGGCATGGCAAACAGACTGACATCTGTGTGTATTCACATCCTACGGGAGGGGAAATGCCTTTGAGAAGAACAAGAACATTTGATTCTGAAAGGCCGGAAGTTCACGCTGTTGTGGAAAATGATGTTGGTGGAGACGATGTGATGAGGGACAGAAATGTTTCCAACTTACCAGAGAAATCCGAATCCCTTTGCTCCTCCTCCTCCTCCCTGGGTACGTCTCTGCTTCTTCTTCTGTGATTTTTCTTCAGTCTGGTTAAACAAAAATGGAAGAGAATAACAAATTTTAGTGCTCATAATTTAGATGCCTTTATGGAAACACCAGGGACTTAAACCAACCAGAAAGGAAAAATCCCATCTTTCTCAATCAGGTTAAGGAAGTTTTACACATACAGTATACATATTTTCCAACATCCAGTACATCAATTTGACTTCACAATGGTCCTACTACTGCATGTACGGTTTTATTATAATCTGCCGAAATCCTTTACATCGCCTGCTCTGTCACAGTCAAACCAGAAATTACACACCAGGATGTGCTTACATGACATCGTCCCTTCACATCAAATCTGGTCTTGTAAAAAGGAGTGATTTTTTTAAGTGTGTTAACTCTTTGGAAATGTACTTAAAAGACGTGTCATGTTTTCCTAGTGAAAAGAAAGCAAACATCCAAGATGTGTATACCAAAGTGTGAACATGGATTTTCAGGGGCAGAAGTGTGTAATCCAAACTGATAGACACAAAAGCATGTTGCTAAGAGCTGGAGGAGAGACACATCTCCTACCCTCGCCTCTCCTCTTGTCTTGTCTCAGCTCCGTGGTCTCTTATGTCCTTCTATATGCTTCTATTTTCCCTTCTTCTCCTCTTTCTCCTGTCATCTGCTCTTGTCCTCCTCCCTCTCACCTCATCTCCTCTTCTGTAAAATACTGTCTTCATTTTCCTTTTCTCTACTCACCCCTCCTGTGCTATCTCCTGCTTTCTAACTCGCCATAACCAATCCCCTTTTCTTCACTCTTTCTCATCTCATCTCCTCTCTTCTTCTATCTGAAGAGATTTTGATCCTCAAGGTCAGGAGCCTATGAGGAGTCGCATAAAATGCAAACGCTCCATTTCTGCTACGTTATACTGACACAGATGTTTGTCTTAAGGTATCATCTATACAATCTATATTTTCTTAGAGATAAATCGCAATCTTGGTTCACTTGTGATGTAAAAGAAATACATTTATGAAAGCAGACGTTGTTTTGACATTATTTCAAAAGCTAAACTACCAATAAATCCATCAGTTCAAATGTGTCCAGGAAGTGATTTGAAAATTGATCTATATAAGCCATGTATATATTTATGCAAATCATTTGGTAACCATAGTAACACATATGCACGTCAGCGCGGGTGTTTTCCCTGATAAATAGGTCAAATACTGGTAAAAACAGTGTGCTTGTACTCTGTGCACTTTGTCAGTTCATTAAGTCAATTAACACATTTGTGACAGCGATCCCACAGTAATAAACCCCGAATCATTAATGTACTGTACTGTTTCATCCTGTCTCTACGTCATTATTCATAACATGCGGCCGATTTGGAGTAATAATAGTAACATTAATAATTCTAATAATGCCTATAATCATTTATTTCTTCGTGAGCTTGTTTCGACACCAAAGAACATACACAAATTAGAAGCATTAAAGTGCTGTATAAACTTCTGTCAGTCACCGTATTCGATTTCCCCACGGGGGTCCTGATGATGTGCTTATAAAGCAGGGTGACAATCACCAAAAAATTCCAATCAATGAGTTACCTGTCAGTCTGTTTAACTTCATGTTCACTCCTCTTGGTTCGTTTGTAAAAAGTCAGTGCGGACTAAAATGCAGCAATGTATAATTTTCTTCCAGACCAGATGAACCAAACTACAGGTGTGAAAGCACCCTAAGATACATTGTTCTAACCTCTCCTGTCCTATCCCCTCTTCTCTAATCATCACCTCACATTACATCTGTTCTCCTCTGCTTTCCTATCCAATTCAACCCTCTCCTCTGCTCCTGTCTTCTATCTCAGAAAGAGAATATGCAGACAGTCGGATGAGTTTTCGAAGGCTGATGTACAGATGTTTGTCTTATCTTCAGTAAAAATTAATGTTCTCCGAACCCATGTTCTTCCACACAAAGGTATGTTTGACATGATAAAATGATCCTTGCTGTGATTATGAGAACCTAAACTTGGAGTCATGGGCCAGAGAAAGCTTAGGTATCCTGTTCTGATTTATCCGGCCCTTTTCCTTTCTCTCCTCATCCCTAATCATCTCCTTACATCACCCTTTCTCCTTTCCTGCCTTCCCACTCACACTGTCATGCCCACTTTTCTTCCCGCCCCAATCCTCTTGTCTCCTTAAATCGCCTCCATTCTTTCATCCCAGAGTTTTTAAGCCTTAACATAAATCACCCCTCATGCAGAAAGTCATGGGAGATAATAGACAGATGTTCTTCTTGACATATTTTCAAAAATAAATACATTTGTTGTGATAATAACAATCCCTCCATAACACAAATTCTTATAAACAAAGTACTAAAGTAGGTTTTATGTGACAACTTCAACTACTTGCTCTGATGATGAAACTTTATGACTAAAACATGGGGTCACAGGCCAGAAGAGACTACGGTGTCCTGTTCTTATCTATCCTGTCCGTGTCTTTGATCTCCCCCTCTCTAATCACCTGCACTCCTCACATCACATTTCCTCCTCTCATGCCTTCTCCCTTATACTGTCATGTCTTCGTTTTCTTTTCCACCCAACCTTCTCCCTTCCTCTCCTCTCTTCTTCTATCTCAGAGGTTTTTAACCTTAAGGTCAACAGTCGTGGAAGATGTGTCTTGACATATTTTTAATAATATATATATATATATGTTTGGAGATACATCTCTTCATAACAAATGTTGTTAAAATCAAAGTACCAAAATGATCTGACGACCTAAACATGTAGTCACACGGCAGAAAAGGCTCACATGTCCTTACCTTTTCCCCCTCCTCTCTACTAATCTCTTTACGTTATATCTATTATCTTTCCTATCTTCCTATTCCTGTACTTTACTCCTTTGTTTTGTGCCCAATCCTCTCCGCTCCTCTCCTCAAACACCGTCCCAGTGAACACAGACACACCTTCTGGAATCGATGGGAAAAATGATTGAAGAAGCCAGTCCAATTTACTTCTAGCAAAGGCTTATCGACTTCAGTCTGCTGCTCCAAATAAGAATGTAAAAGCCCCATTGAGAGACGCCGCCGTTTCCACTTGGTTAAATTCGAACACTGCTTTCTGCACCGCTAAGCAGGTACAATTGTGAACTATAGGTTTACATTAATTCTGTTTCACACATATAACATATGTGGTTTCTTTAGTTGATTTCGCTCAATATCAAAACATTTGAGGTGGGTTTTTACATGCTATTCTCCCCAAACCTGCATTATTTACTTCCACCTTTTGTACAATCCAAGGATTTAGAAAGCCTTACCCCCATAGTGTAGTCAATAACATATTACTTTGTAAAGAATATTACACCAGAAAATCTAATCTTTTCATAGCCCTGAATTTGAAAGGATCCTGACCCAGATTTTGAAAACCACTGACATACATGCTTTTCACTCACAGCATCACGTTGTATTATTGCTCACACCTGTGAGAACACCATACCATACCACAGAACTACAGTACAGCTATTATCTATTCTGCTCTTCCAGTGCGACCTTACAGGATCAAGCTTATAATTTCTGCCTCAATGTGCATTTCTAGATAGCAGTTAAACAGCTAATTACAGCTCAGATCTATGAATAAAAAACAACAACAAAATGACCTTTTCACATCCTGTTTGAAGGATGATCCTATCAAAAGCGGCCTCCCCCGAGCCAGCCATCCCGCCACCCCACCTCTGCCCTTACACACCACAGAGTCGGGCTGAGCTCAGTCCAGCTCTGCTGCCATGGTGATAACAAGAGCGACGGAGAACCAAGACTGAAAATAGCCTGAGATCAGATGCCGACAGTGAGCAGGACTACAAAACACCTCACAGCGAGAGACACGCGCTGCCCTCAATACCTCAGGGAGCTCTCTTGTGTCATGAGTGCTAACAAACAAAAGAGACACCTGGCTCTCTCATGAATACAGATAACATTTTACGACAAGGCAAATACATAAAGGACATGTATTTACAGTTATTCTAAAACTTAAAGCTGCTGATGAAAGATACATCCTGCAGACGCTGGGATGCATCATCAGTGATGGAACCTGGGGTCATCGGGTGTTTTGGATCTTTCAACAGCAGACACCCTCACCCAGGTAACCCAGCCGGGTTGATCAATTCCCAGCTTGCGTCCCAGCAGCATTCGCCTACAGATCTACAGATCAGTAGCCACCTAGTGGTTTTCTCTGCAGCTTCATTAGCAAATCTGATTGCCTTCATCTTTGCCACCTCAGTGATGCCAAGCAGTGTAAAGACTTCGCAGAGTGAGCACCCTGCGAATCCTCAAAAGCCCACCTCTACAGGCTCACAGCAAGTTCTCCAGCATCGCCTTCTGCACTCTTTCAAAAGCTCCTGCTACTAGTTGGCCTCCTCCGTACACAATGTGAGTTCCCGCATGATCAATTGTTCGGTGAACTCTGACACAATAATCATGTCTGGTCAAAGTTACATGACTGGAAACTTCTGCTGCTCCACTTCCACTTCCTTTTGGCAGTCAGTTGCAGTAGTGAGGAAACCAGACTTTGCTCTTGGTTGGGGATGGGCCTCTTCTCCAGCTCTGAGGATGGTAGCGCTAATCAATAGTTTTATACTGAAAATGGATTAAATGACTATGTTTAACGTGAAAGTGGTCACTCATAGTGATGACCCTACAGATAATTACTACTGCAGTTCCTCTCAGCTCTACAGAGTGTTTTTAGTGTCTTTCACCTCTCTGTTTTGGTATTATAGAACACAACCATACTATTTTGGTTCATTATCACGGCTTACATCAAAGTCATTTCCAGCAGGCAGCTGTTTTCAGCAAAAAATGATTAATCCACTGTACACCATCTGCTCACCACCAGACAGACAAAGTTAGTGACTGGCTGGTGCACATAGTGAGACATTTAGCGGTTAAAGAGTTATTTACCTGAGGAGTTGTGAACATCAAAATAGAGAGTCAGTATTGGATAGACACTCATTAGTTGGTCTGAAACTTCTGAATGCTAATGCCGCTCTATCTCTGCTGGATGTCTAAATAAGCAACTGTTTGCCATATCAAGTTTAACAGGTGACAATATATCAGTGTTGTGGTTACGGCTTGTTGTGCTGCCCCCAAGTGGCCAAAAAAAGCTGCATGTTAGCTGCAAAAAAGCAGGATTGCGACATTAATGATTGACCTTGGATGGTTAATTTTCATAATAATATTTTTTAAGAAATACATCTATCAATATAAACACTGATATATAAAAAAAACATAGTATTTAATCATGTGGATAGGCTGACTTTTAACACATAGATGAATGAATGCTACCCATTTCATTCAACTACAACAGTTAACTGTAAAGCTGCTCAAGGACAAATACATTTAAGTGATATCACAGCCACGAAAGAACAGATCTAATTAAGTGTTAAAACATTTTTGTTTATAAATTGGAAGGTGCATGAGTGTCGAGTAAAGTCAGATGTCCACAGGGTAAACAAGCATGGCTCACTGCAGATAATGCAATATAGCAAAGTGTCACACGTTTCTCTAATGAGAGTCTATTGGTTTTCACCTCCATGCTGTGTTGTTTTGATGTGTGTGTTTGTGTGTGTGTGTGTGTGTGTGTGTGTGTGTGTGTGTGTCTGGGGTGTCCTCTGACGGGGAAGGTGGCTCAAAACCGGCGTATCGGCCTATGGGTTTAATTTTAGATTCTTGCCTAATGAGAAGCAGAGTCTGGCTGTAGACAATACCGCTCTCCCAATGAAGCATCATTACGTCCAAAGAGGAAAGAAATAATTAGAGTCAGAACACATTCTTCCCCTAGGATGAATTTATATTTGGGGACACGTCTTACAGAGACAGAGATGAGCTCTTGTGCCATTTCACTGAAGACAAGCTCAGATTCAACTGAATAAACAGCAGAATAAAGATGATGTGTTGATGCAAGTGCTGAAAAAGTGCAAATTAACCATGAAATGTTAATAACATAGCTGATTGTCAGAGGAAACAAGCTCTCTTACTGCAGAAAAGGTATGCTATTTGAAACTTGACCACACTGCAAGAAATATCCTCACCTGTCTAGAAGTTACAGTCTTCAGTTAGAAGACAAAATTAACTGGATTGGCTGTTTTAATTGACAGCAGGTGATAATCTAGGGCTGCAACAATTATAATCCTTATTGATTAATCTGAAGATTCAATTTCTGAAGTAACTATTCCCTTAGGGTCAAGATAACATCTTCAAATGTCTTTTCTAACCAGCAGTTCTACAACCCAAAGATATTCAAATGACTTTAACATAAGACAATGAAAATGAGCAACTCTTCACAATTGAGAAGCTTAATGTCTGGTTTAAAATTACTGAAACCATTAATTAACTCTCAAAAAAGTTGCAGACTAAATTTCGGTCAATTAACCAATCCAGTAAAAGACTAATTGTTACAGCTCTGATAGATGTAACATTTAGTCTACGATCAATAGTGAAAAATAGTGGAAAATGGCCATCACATGTTCCAAAAGCGAAAGTTAACATCATCAAATGTCTTGTTCTGTGTGACCAACAGTCCAAACCCTAATCATATTTAGTGCACAATGATATAAAAGAAAGAAGAGCAGCAAATTCCTACATTTGAGAGGCTTAAACCCTTAAATATTTAGTATTTTATCCCTGTTAAATAACTAATTGTTTCTTGATAATTAAAATTGTTGAGCTCAACTAACAGATTTATTGTATTATTTATTGTATCAGAGGCTGGACTGTGGACTTTGACTAACACCTGCAAATCTTCAAGAGCATTACAAGCTGTGCTTTCAGGTGACTAAAATGGATAAAATACCAGTGAACAAAAGAGAGAATACATCACCTTTATCTCAGTATGTGTCAATAACACCAAGTCCCCTCAGAGTGTTCATCTGTTGTGTAAGAGCATAGTTCACTTGTCATAATCCCAGTGGCTGTGTATTCCTCGATGTGTCTGCTGTGACTGAGTGACAGTAAAGAGAGACAAGCTGATTCCCTCAAAAAATCACCCCCCCACCCCACCCCGACCCTTCCTACCCATCCACAGCCCCTCCTCCCACGTCCCTCCCCTGACCCTCCCTCCCCTCTCACAGTGGGATTAAAACAACCTTTTGTCTCTCTACAAAAGAGGTTAAACATTTCCTGGTATCACATGAACAGCTACCAGAATGCACAAAGTTACCGGGTGGCTTTCTAAAACCACATTTGTACAAGAGCATTAAATATTCAACAAGTTATTTGTTTTGTATCAGACGCAACTGTCAGAGGGATGAGGAGATGACAGAGCATAACTTCCTGCGATCTGAATTTGGCAGAGCATAAAAGCTAAATTGACACTATAATTGCATGTTAAATTAAATGGCACCCAGTGTACACTAAAATAACTGTCAGCTGCACTGATTGTGCTCGAGTCAATGCAGCTTTCTAGATGTTCAATAGAGGGTGGAGGTGGAGTAAAACAAGCAAAGCTACACAAATAAAAGGAAAAAGCCTCAAGGCACATCCTAAGGACTTCCTTTCCCATCCTGTTAAGAGCCAGGGAAAGTGCTCACCTACACTCAACAGATGTCCCTATGCAATGTAATCTAGTTGACTCAGTAAGGGGAAGCTTATTTATTGCCGACTCCTCACCGGTATTATTGTAGCCTGTTTTAAAAGAATAGATGTGAAAAAGGTCTTTTGATGTCCGTTAGCTATGGTTGCAGAGGGCAACAATGGTTGGAGCTATACCTTTGAAAGAGTCACTATTCTCTGGGCCTGGCCCTAAATAATACTCCTCTCACTACAAAAGCACAGAAAATGTAACATAATCAGCCTCAGAGCACATTGTCCATCAAACTGAACAAAGATTTAGACTCCAGTATCTTTTTTTTCCACACTTTTATCCCTTTCAGTTGCAGTGGTGGAATGAAACTTAAGTACAATTCTGAGGTACTTTACTTGAGTACAGTGATGCAGTGTAAGCAGCAGTGATCAGTCACAGACCAGCACTAGTACATTTTGGTGAATATCGGTGGTGGAATGTAACACACTACATTTACTCAAGTAATGTAGTTAAGTACAAATTTGAGGTACTTGTACTTTACTCGAATAATTTATTTTCATGCCACTTTCTACTTTGAAAACAGAAAATTAGTGACAGAAAACTATTTTGATAATCATTAAAAAAAATTTATGCAAAAACACTTTCCAGCTTCACAAATGTTACAATTTGCTGCTTTTTCTTTGATCTTTGAATATCTTAATAATGTAAATCTATTTATAATCAACGGTGTCACTTTGGACTAATTTTGACATTTTCTTGCTATTTTCCGAACTTTTACAAACCAGTCAATCTATTGATTAATCGTGAAAATAAGCAGCCAATTATGAAAATAATCAACCTCAATCAATTACAACTGTAAAATCCTGTTTTTACATTAATGCATAATATAAAAACAAGAGTAATAATAATTAAAAAATTACTTCAGTAAAGGATCTGAATACTTTGTCCATCACTGCTGATAATACTTGTGTAGTTTGACTTAAGGATTTTTTGCAGGACTTTTACTTGCAGTGGAGTATTATTTCATTGTTGTAATGGTACTTTTACTTAAAAGGTACCCTGGGGAGTTTTTAACCTCTAGTAGCGCCATGGAGCTGTTTTTCTATGAGTGGCTCCCCGTTTTGTTTATCTGTTGCACATGTGTATGGTGATGTGAGACACATTTGAAAATGCATTCAACATGTGTTACCACTCAAAGACACACACACTGCATTTTGGTGTAACACTGAATGTAAACATAACTTCTATTTGTTTACAAGAAAACTCCACAGGGACCCTGTGAGTAAAGCACTTGAGTACTTCTTCATCCACTGCTGATCGTTTCCACTTGTTTAGTGTTCCTTGCAGGTTTGGGAATAGCCACTTAATAATCCTACAAAGGCATATGAATTCTGTCTGCACCGGTGGGACATGCTCAATGGCTTCACAACATGGTCATTGTTGCATGCTAATGCGAGAAAATAATTCCCACCCACTTCTCATGATGAAACCATCAGCCTACAGACTTTCAGAACTTCGTTGGCGGTCAAGAGACCCGAAACCTCTGCGCTGGCAGGAATTCTACCATAATTCACTAATGAACAGCTTCAGTCATTTTCTATGTAAACATAACTCAGCACGTTAAGCTTTCTCAGCATCTAACGTCAACACATGAAAAGCCATTAATTTAAAAAATGTATAATAAATAAAAGCATTCACAGTGGCAGACATCTTTCAGAGAGATGATGGATAGTGGTGAAGTGTATGGATTATGGTATGAAATGAGTGAAAGGGCCATATTTCATTGAGCGAGGGGCGTGATTGACCAAGTCTAATGGGCATTATTTCTGCACACTGACTCTGTTGAGCAGAGACACTGGGCGATCCCCGCCAGCCCATTGCTCCTTCAGCCTCACACTGAGATAGGACCGGCGACCCACCCTGCTCTTTGTCACGACAGCAATAGAATAACAATATTTCAATGGCAACTGCATATTTCAATGGCAACTTTTAACAGAACAAAGTTCATGCTGCGGTCTAGACCGAGCCCTCCTAACTAGAGCTGCATGCTATCTGCACGGGTGTGTTTGTTTGTGTGTGTGTGGTGTGTGTGTGTGTGTGTGCACGTTTGTGTGTGTGACTGTGTGTGTGTGCATTTGTCAATCAGTGGGTGTTCGTAGTGAGGACTCCTTTCTAGTTTCCTATTCAGAAATGTGAATGGGAGTGAAATATGATTGGCTCGGGGAGAGAATAAGGGGCTGGGTTCACAAGGCTATCGAGGCAGGGTGGGGTGGGACACTTCATTGCTGTCAGAGTTAAGAATGAAAAGGCAAGCATAGATGATTTAGTATTCTTAAGTTTGCTCCTACACATTCCTATAAGTAATTTTCCATGCTTGTTTGTTTGAATACCACATCAAACCAGTAATTGATCAATGTGATTCTCTATCAAGTAACAAACCATGACAATAATACCAATAAGACAGAACAGCACTGCCCTCAGGCAATCATTCGGTTTGTCCATGTATTGTGAGGCTTGTTAACTGTGGCTGAATTTATTACAACACAACCAACAGTGAGGAGTCTAGATTCAGAGGTATCACACAGCAGGACTATCATGATTACTCAAGGTATCTGGTTACCTATCAAAGGAGTTAAGTGAAGGAATTTCACATTTAAGAAAAAAAACACTGCAATGATGAGACAGGCTTCTGATGCACTTTGGGAGACAATGACGAAAACAAAGCGGCCAGGGTCTTAAGGGAATTTACATGAATTACAGCAAAAGGCCAATAGGGACGGCCACGACCTCTTCTCCAACTTTTTGAAACTAAACAAGACGCCAATCCCGCCCATCAACACACAAACACACACACACAGGCAGAAAGACACACTGGTGAAGAATGGTGTGACTGGTTTCCATGGTGCCATGAGGCTCACTGACAGGGCTGGAGTGTTAACATGCTCACAGACAACAGAGAGGATGATGGAAAGAAAAAGAAAAGGACAGAAGGAGAGAGAGAGGGGCAGAGAGAGTGCAGTTAAAAAACAACAAAGAAAGTGTAGAACAGGAGAGATTTACCACACACAGGCAGCAGACCTGTAGTGTCGTGAATCGTATTTCTTTTTAACTGAAAGACCCTTAATGGCACAATTCGAAACACGCAATTGTCCAACTCAACAGAAGCTCTGGCTAAGTTTCCCTTAACGGTTTACGGAATCAATCCTGTATCTGTGATAATTCATCTATTTTATTTTTGCAGTTCCATTACAATCATTAAAAATAACACTGTACTCACCAAGTTAATTGCTGTCAGAGCAGGAAACAAGAGCAGTCAGACGATCATACAGGTTTTTAAACAAACCCTCAGGTTAATCAAACTTATACAGTTAATCTAGCGTGCAGGACTAAGTAACACTTAACAGTTAAAGGAGACCTATTATGCTTTTCCATATTTTTTGACTTATCTACAATGTTACAATGTTGGATGTTCATGTTAAACATGGCCAAAGTTTCAAATAATGAGGAAAAATGCAACAACATGCTTCCGGTCTTGGCCAATCAGAATACACTGGGCTTTGAGAGGGGGGGAGTTAAAGAGATAGGAGCATTTACAGCTTGTTTATGATTGAGGCTTAAATGAAGGCCTACATGAAGGGCCAGTATAAGTATATATGATTTTTTTGAACTTTGAATCATGCAAAAGTCACAGAACAACAATATAGGACTGGGAATGCAGTATAATTGGTCTCCTTTAAAGGAAAACAACAGTTTATTACAACAACAAGATTTATTACAATAATCAAACTAAATTGAGAGTTTTTTGGAGGGGACTGTAAGTGCTCAACAAATCTGAGGTGTCAAGAGGTGATTCAGAGGTCTGGAAATAGGCTTATCAATTCTATCAATTATGATAGCATTGTACTCACCAACATTGCAGAGATCTTGGAATGTGGCGACAATGAACAGTTTGGATAATAATTTTACTGTCCCTGTTTGTTTTCTCTTCCAAATAAGTTTGGCTAACCCGGGGACTTGTCTACAACTTGTATAATTGTCTCAACGTTTGTGCTGGTCGCCCCTTTGTATCTTTTTGAGTTCCCAGATCTTACTTTGGTGAGTACAGTGTAATCACAGCCAATAGATACTAATGCCCAGAGTTACAAAAATAAAACCCTTGCTGTAATTAAAAATCATTTTTCTTTAAGGCTTGGCAATCCAACTTGAATATCTTAAGCTTTGGATCTCTGAAGAACTAAAAGGCTAATACACTTAAGAATAATAATAGTTTTTTGTTTGACTGTGCTGTTTCCCTATGTCTCTTTAGGTTTGTTGGTATTGTCTGCTGCATTTTGTTTGTTGCTGCACAGCTGTTATAAGTAGGATTATTACTGATATTTCCAGTGTGCTAATTTTGAGTTTTAACTATGAAGTTATTTAGATAATGTGTCGAAACGGTTGGCTTGTTTTCAGTCTGTCTAACCATCAGGCCATCCTGCTTTGTTGCAGCAATGTTGCGTTCCCAGATTTAATCATCATTAGCTTGATGAGTATAAAAATTATATAAAAAACAGAATTTTGCTTTAAAGATATGCACCACCATAACCAACTGAAACTTTAACCCCTCCCCCCTTGGCTATTGTTAGCCCACCGTGTACAAGCCAATGACTTTGAGTAACTTGCTAGCAATAGCTATACAGTATGGCATTATGGCACCCATTCATGTGTTAATGAAGCAGCAAAGGAAGCACTACAGCCTGGTCTGATACAGTGTGTATATGGGGCTTGCCTCCAACTGCAGAGAGTGCAGGCTGAGGACACGAGGGGAGGTGGAAGAGATCCAAGTGGGAGAAAGTCCCACTGAGCTGGTCTCCTCCTCTATAAGCTCCAAACTGTCACCAATAAGAAGATCATCCTCGGTCCAGTGAGCAGCGAGCATCCGCAGGAGTCAATAAACACACACTGCCCCACGCACACACAAACACACACGGACACACACGCTCTCGCTCTCTCAGTATGTACATGTGTGCTGATCCCTGCATCCATATGTGTCCACAGAAGGTGCAGGCATTTGTGTACCTCCTTTGCTCCCCCACCAGGACCAATTTCCATCCGCCGTCTGTGTGAGAGGGGGCGATCGATGCTACACGAGGCGCGTCATCCAGGCTGTTCATTACTGTTGGCAACACTGCAGCCATAAGCACAAACATCCTGCCCCACTGATGCATTAGATACTAGCCATGGACAGATAAATGGACGTCGGTTTCATTTAACGCTGTGCCGAAGCATTAACCCAGCTACAGAAAAACATGAGTTTCCTACAGCATTAACCCAGCTACAGAAAAACATGAGTTTGCTGCTCGACTGTCATTGCTCGTTTACATTAATTTTCATTAGTTTCATTAGGGAACCACAACAACAGCTGAGGGCTGAGGTCTTTGAAGTGCATGTTTGTGGCAGCAGGAGGGGAATGAGATTCCTCTTCTTCCCTCCATCTTCTCCTCCATCCTCACCCACGCTGTGTGTCCAGCTCGCACACCACCTGTCTCCTCAGCACAACCCGAGCCTCACAAGACTATACAAACACATGCAGTACTGACAAAAACATTTTTTGCAGGGACAACATTCACCATGTTAGTTTAGCGTGTTAGCACAAAGTACAGCTGAGGCTGATGGGAATGTCATTCGTTCTAAGGCGAACATGAATACGTGTCCCAAATTTTATTGCAATGCATCCACTAGTTTTCAAGACATTTCACTTAAAACCACAAAAGTCAACCTCATGTTGGCAATAGAGACAAAGTCTCACTTTGATAGAAGTGAAAGAAGCCACAAACAGCTGGGAGAGGTGGGGAGTGTCAGTGATGTGTCATTACGTTGAGGTGTGCTGAGCCAGTGGGGAAGGAGACAGCGCTGAAGGGGTTTAATCAGCCTGTCTACAGCAGACTGATGTGTACACACACTAACTCACGCACACACACATTATGCTGCTGCAGGTGCTGAGATAAAATGCAGGGCGGGGGGGGGGGGGGGCAGAGAGACGTGTAATATAGGAAAGAAAGAAGGCCAAAGGCAAGAGCAAATGTAAAGGCTGAGCAGGATTGAATGAGAGAGAAGGTGTGGGGGTGTCATCTAGTTAGCTGCTATGTGTATGTGTGCAGTGAAAAAAATAATATATATATGATGTGCTAGTAGGAAGGGAGAAGAGTGTGTACATTCCTGCAGCATGAATCTGCAAATGTTTGTACATTCGCAAGTGTGAGGTTGTATGTCTGTTTGGCATGAGTACATCACTGAAACATGAATCCCTGGTGTGTGCGTGTGTGTGCACTAGTATGTGTGCACTAGTGCGTGTGCACTAGTGCGTGTGCACTAGTGCGTGTGCACTAGTGTGTGTGTACTGTAGATTCTCAAATAACAGCCGGGTGAATGGTCAGGGTAAACACATTAAGGCTGGGTAAAAACACTAAAGGGATGGCAAAATTCACTGTATAATGGTTTGTAAGGTCCCTGCCCACTATCTGATAATTTATGCAAGAATTACATTATAATGATCACTGCTTGTGCCTCTCTGTTGCTTGCTCCAAAAGATGTCTTTGAATAGGTTAGTGTTTCTAAACGGTCCAGTGGAGTAAGACCACAAAGTCCTCCATCCCTCTCAAGACTCCTCTCGCTCCCTCACTCTCTGCATGTTTTCTCATGACTCCCTTCTTCTTCCAGCTCTCTTTCCCTCCCCTCTCTTCCTGGACTCTACACTCTCTGGTGCAGGTGGCAGCACAGGGACAATGGGATGATATCACTGGTCGGCTCCCAGCAGCTTGTCTGCATGCTGCACAATAACAGACTGCTGCAGCTCGAGTGTGGCACATTGTGAAGTTTGTGAGAAAGAGAGAGAGAGAGAGAGAGAGAGAGTACAAAGAGCAAGAGAGAAAACAAAACAAACTGTACTGCTCAACTGAGACTGAAGGAAGGATAGGGAGGAAGAGAGAGGAGGGAAGATAAGTTTTCTCTGTAGCATCAGTGTACATGTGTTGTCATGTGTGTTTGCAATTTACATATGAATCTGTGTGGGCAGGACAGCAGACTGTGCTGCCTTTTAATTACAGTACTGCTCCTTCCTCCTCTCTGACAATGCCTCACACAAGTACAAAAACACACACAAACACATAGCAAACAGAACCCGTCGCACCTGCCATGAGGCAGATTGGATTTACACTGCATCAATAATTCAACCAGACATACATATATCCCCAAACACACACAGATACACACGAAAACACACACATCCTCAGCACAGGTTGTCTTTGAGTAACTGATAGCATTTTGAGGAGGCAGTGGTCACAAACTGTGGAAACTGTGGAGACAATGATACTGAGAGAAACAGGGAATAATGGTGGTTAGAGGCTAACACATGTCCCAGTGCCTGATCCTGAATCATTAAAACCCATATTACCTCAGTTATTAAAGCAATTATGAGCTGTGTAAACACAGACAACGGAGAGACTTTTTTGGAATGAAGCTATCCTATTCTTAGAAGCACGTGGGGAAAAAAACAACCTGGGCTTCCTATTCTCGAGATCCGTCATTACATTTCATCTGAGACAGGTTGAGTACCAGGCACACTGCTGGAGAGAGGCTTTCATCTCGTCCACCGTGTTGTACATTAGGCAGAATTTCAGCTGCCATTGTTTTTAGCAGCCGAGTACAGGATGCAAATGGGCTTCAGTTATTGTTGTTTTTGTCTGTTATTTTTGTCTGCCAATACCTTATTATATCTCAACTGTGTATTAAATGTGGTCAGGTGTTGTTACTGAAGCATCTGCCCAGCATTTAGATTGCGTTTTTATATGCTTCTCTTTGAGTATTAGGAATACTAACAATTATTTAATTATCAATCATTAAAATAGTGAAAAATGCAAATCACCGTTTCGAGGGGGAAAGCTCATGTTTTCAAACTCCTTGTTTTCTCAGCTAACACTCCAACACCCAAAGACATTCAATTTACTATAAAACAGACAAAAGCAACATAATCAGACATTTAAAAATCCAAAACCAGCAAATATTGCCATTTTTACTAGATAGAAATAACTAGGCTTTCAACTTTCAGTTGATCAACTAAAAATTTCAGCAGTAGTATATGTAGGACAAATATGCATCAAAGTTGGCTACAGTGGAGTATATGATATAGGAAGTGTGTAGCTCAGTCAACTGCATGATATAGAAGAAAGCAGGCTGACTAGAAGGAATAAATATTCAGGGTAAATAAATCAGTGGGTGATGGCCAAATAAAATGAGCACTTTGTTTAACAACTACAGGTTTTGTGAGGTATTTCAATCAATGAAAAGGTCTGTGTATGTTAAGAGAAACTGTTGCTGTTGCTGATAGTAAGTAACAGTGGGCCAATGACATATGGATTATATTTAGGATGTTGAAATATAAATATGGTATGGAGAACTATGTTTGTATATAAGTTATCTGAGAAGCAAAGGTGTGCCCAGTTGAGTTCTGAAATTTTACTAATCAATGCTGAAACTGGATGGTATGGCAGTGTAGAAGGTGACATCTCAATGATATGGGAAATGAGTTTTGGTTTCCATTGTTATTTTCTACTGGGAACTATGCAGCTAATCGTTTACTAAGATAAAAGCAAAAATAGATTTTTTGAATGCATGATGCACAAAGATATCCTGTGGAGTTTTTTAATCATTAATACTGCAGTGCTTTTACAAGTGGGTCCCCGTTTTGTTTATAAAACCTGCACATTCATATCTAGCCATTTGTTTACTGCTATTCCACTGAGCAACGATAACAGCAATGCGACAACAAAGGCAAGAGGGAAGAAGACTGCAAGCACATTTGCTCGATCTAAAGAATACACACAATGTGTTTTGGTAAGAAATGCAGAATGTCAACATAACTTTTGTTTGTTTATAAGAAAACGAGGCATCTTTAAGTTAGCCAGTTAGGCCTTTTTGGAGACAGTCTTGTAGTTGAGGATACAAAACATGTTGCCTGACATAAAGTAGATGTATTTAAGACGTTGTAATTTATGTTCTCTGAAATAAAACTAACTACAGGATTATAAGGACAAGTGTTTTAACTCAATGATATTCCAACGTGAGAATAAATCAGCGTGATATGATACTAGCTCCAAATGGTCAGCTCAAATGGTGCCTGAATACTTAATGGATTCTAAAGCTCTCCTTTAAATGTGTTCAGCCAACTATGGTATTTACAGTGGAAAAGCTCATGTATTGATCAAACGACCCATTAGCACTCTGAACCAGGTCTTTATTGGAATCGCGTAAAGTCGATTCCTTTAAAATGTTTTGAGAAAATGGATCCCATGCACTGCTAGCAAGGGATAATGCACTTACTGTGGATACATGCTTCCATTAGGCTGAGTACTGCAATGCAAACGTAAACAAGAACAGTTGACCTTGGAGGGTACAATCTAAATATTCTTACACAAATATTGCAGAGCACTGTTATTCCGAGTGGAAGGAAAATTGAATATTTTCTTGAGTTCAGTAATTTATTCACTTTGATGTCGAGCCCAGAAGGGGGCAGGAATTTTGAGGAGTGTGTAACAATTGGGCTTTTCTTTTCTTAAACCTGCATAATTATTGAGGTTAATTCCACACAGAGATTGTGTGCCATTGTCTTTGAGTGTGGCTGCCACTGCTTAAATGAATAAATTAGTGACAAAACGAAGCTGAGAGACAAGCTCTGCCTGAATGCACGATGTCAGAGAAACTGGCTCCAACAATAAGAAGAAGCTGCAAGAAAAAGCCTTCACTTGATTTACTAGCGACAACAGCCTTGTCATTTACAGGCATTCAGGTCTGAGTTTTCTCAGTGATTTCTCTGGTATCTGTGCTACATGCTCAGTTATTCAAAGCCTAGTGGGATTTCACACCATCTTCTACTGTATGTGTGTCAGTCTCTGTGGTCTGTGTTCCTTCTGCCTCATTCTTGATAAGCAAAACTAACATTGCTGCAATTGTGACAAGACACCTTGTACTCTTCAGGGAAATGATATAATAAAATGGGACAGATGCTCGCTGCTGAAATAACTTAGATGACAGCATAGACAGCGGCATAATAAAAAAGTAATGGAATGGTTTTGTTGGGTGAACAGATCACTTTTTTTTAATTCACAAATTGGTTGGAGGGGATTCATTGTGGGATTGAATGTATTGACAGTGTGCTTAAAAGTGTTTTCCATTATCCTTATCCACACCAGATGTCTTTTATTGACAGATTGGACAGAAAAATTGTAAATTAGTACGTAAAAAACTGTTCTCAAATATGCTGTACCACATAAAATGGAATGGGATGTATTGTATGAAAGTGCTTGACACAAATTGGCCTCTTTCTGCTCTAAAAAAACAATTTAAATACTTTATAAAAACTAGGACTCACCAGTTAAAACTTTTAAAAATGCCCCCCTTGTCAGAAAGTCAAGTGAGAATAATGTACTGCATGTTGCATGTTTTGTGCAATAGTCTATAGCCATGCTAGTGGCTCTGTGAGTCTCTGCATAGCAGTGCTTTGCACTAAATGCTACAGTCAGCATGCTAACATTCTCACAATGATAATGCTAACATGCTAATGTTTAGCATGTTCACAATCTTAGTTTAATGTGTTAGCATGCTAATATTTTCTAATCATTCAAGTATCACTTAAGTTATAACAATTAATTCTGTGGGGTACAAGAATGCTTGTACCACATTTACTGTCAATTTATCCAATAGCCGTCGAGACATGTCACTCAAAACCAAAACTTTCATGATGAAGCTAGATGAAATGTCAGAGGATCGCCAAAGTCAGGAGCCTTCAACCTCTGGGGACTGTGAATGTCTGTAGAAACCGTTATGGCCATATGACCTAATTTCAGTCTGAACCAAAGTGGCAGACCGATCAACCAACCAACCTAATGACAGACATACTGACGTTACCATCCCATCACTACTAGGGATGGGGATCGAGACCCGGTTCCAAAGGGACCCGGTTCCAAAATTTCTCAAAACCTGAAAATCAATAAGGTTCGAGCTTATCGATACTGCTATCAAGACTTGCGGGTTCTATGATGTATATCTCGAGCGTCAATTCGGTTTTATTTTGCAACGCAATGGATAAGAAAATCATCAGGCTGCAGTCTCTGCCTGCTCTCACACACACACACACACACACACACACACAAGCAGCGGCAGCAGAGCGAGAGGCGGCGCTGTCGTGGTGGAATACGGTGAGGGTTAAGTTAGCTCCAAACTACTGTAATGTTAGTTGATGACAGCTACACTCGTTACTGTAAGTACGTGTAATCCAACCTTCGCAAGTAAAAAGACAATAATTTATCAATACACCTGTCTGTAAGGTAACGTTAAACATGTAGAAATGGTTAATTTAATCATCTCTGTCCTCATCCTATATGTTTAAGACAAGCACAGCTAACGCTAGCTTGGCTTTAGCCAAATGTTAAAAACAAGCTAAATAAAAAGCTGTCTGTCTGGAGAAAAGACTGGTCTGTAGTCTTAAAAACTCAGCTGCTGGCTGAGGCAAACCAGCCTCTCGTCCTTCTACCTGGTAACGTTACCTGCAGCCAGCGAGAGAGGAGGAGGGACTGATACAGACTGATGTTGTTCTTTCTAAACATCACTCACTACTTGTGATGTCAGATAAAGTTATTGAGTTACTTTGCTGTTGTAAACATTAATGTTGCTGCTCTAGAAACAACATTTAGCTGTATTTAAAATATTAAATTTAAAACAACCAGGCAGTTAATATGTACACTTCAATATATGTTTATTTATTGCAAGTGATATGTCATCTCAATATATAACGTTATCACACATTGAATATTTTCCTCATACCGTGCAGGCCTACCTCATGCCCGTTGGGTCTGGTCTTACCAAATAACTAGGGGTGCAACAACAAATCTACATAGTCGACAAAAATCGATTATTAAATTTTGTTTGATAGTAGCAACACCGTCAGCTTAACAGAGTAAAGTGATGTTAACAGTAACGTTAAGGTTACTAAAACAACATCAGAGCTGCAGTAACACCTTCACAACCTAAAACCTCCAGAGTGTGGCAGCATTTCACTCTTCACGCAGCCAGAAAGGTCGTGAACTGCAGCAAAGCTGAGCTCTCCTGGAAACACCGGAGCATCTGAAGAGGAGGCGCATAACGTTGTGTCTCTGTGGATGATGAAGACTCGTGTCGGTAAGCTAGTTAGCGAGCTAGCTTCACGTTAAAGCTGTGTTACTTCACGTTATGAGCTGAAACGTTTTCTATACAGTTGGTCAATTTGATTGATTGTTACAGTAATGGTGCTGGGAGTAGCACATAATTATGATACACAACGGCCATGTTCACATTCCAGATGTGCCCTGACTTTACAATCATAAACGACGTTTCCAGCTGGAGAACATGTTGCTGCCGAGTGTGCAAGATTAGACAACACCGGACAATTTCATACATTCTAAAGTAGAAAAACAGTTCTCCCGTCTCTCCCTTAAAAAAATCACGGAGTTTTGTGAATTGTTGAGTAAGGGGAAACTATTTTTGTTGTGAAATGTCTACTACAAAATCGTTATTATTGATCCCCTCTTGTAAATTCGGCAAATTAAATGCATGACGTTATTCCTTTCTTTCTATACAGTGTCAGTTTGTCCCGGGGTGTTGCAGTACTGGCGTGAAAGTTGCTCTGTCACTAAACAGCAGATACGCTGCTTATCAGGACGTGTTTCAGTGGAACTTTCTGTTGCTGCAGCAGAAACGTTCATTAAAGATGCATTTTTGAAAGCAGTATTTATTTTACTCTTTTTACTGTTAATTGGCACATGCCTAAAACAACCTCAGGTTTAATTTCAAGGCTAATTGCTAAATGAGAGGCATTATGTCATTTTGCGATTCATAATCCGAATAGTCGGTTATTCAATAATCGATAGATTTATCAACTATCAAAATAGTCGTTAGTGGCAACCCTACAAATAACCATCACTAAATCATGGTAAAGTATTGATAGTTCAGCAGTCTCAATAAGGGTATCAATATCAATAAAAATTAATGATCCCCATTCCTAGTCACTACGTTTGCTAAAAAAAAATGTTCTGCTCAAACATTTTTTAATACAGCCAGCAGCACTATTGTCTCAGTGAGCTGAGCTACATATTCACCCAAATGCATTGCCATCAACCCACTACACAAGCAGAAATCAAATTATACAATTGGTTTACACACCCACGGTTACTTCCTTATTTCCCATAGTGACATCCTTCTTCTGTAGTGGGACTACAGTTGGGTTAATGTACTTAAACATGTCCCCGTCTGGGTGTTTATGTGTGCAGCGCTGTTCTTATTTCTCCAGGCTCTTGACACGATAAATGTGTGTCCTTGACATGACTGACAACCAGTTGAGGACTGGAGACCTTGGATAACTCTTGTCAGGGAGGATAAACCCTCTGAGTGGTGCTGGGGGGCTAAAGGGACCTTAGCTTTAGGAGGAGGTCTGAGTGCTGACTGTCTCCAGCAGGTCCTTCTAGGGCCTGAAATCATGTATGGGGTGCGGTAGAGACTGACTGTGAAGGGTGACTGACCAACCAGCCTGTCTCGTCAGGTACCTCTGGCCTTTCAAGGTCCCTCTATGGTTGAGTGCTCAATTAGTGACTAAGAATCCTTGCAGACAGACTACCAATAAGTCCAACAGCAGTACTGGTTCAAAACTGTTTTTATAAGGGGGGCGGGGGGTGGTGAGGTCGGGGGCAACATCATACAACAAGACCTGAGGGCAGACAACTCGGAACAAGGGGAGCCTCTTCAACTAACTGACAACAAACAGCAAGACAAGAGAAGACAGGTACTAGTCAAAAAGAGGAAGCTAATCATTTAACGGCAGGGTTTTTCTGTTAAGCCTCTGTAGTCAAGCTGTTTTCACTTCACTTCTTAGTTCTACATTTTGTTGACTCTCAAGATAAAGAAGTCTGAAAAGATCAGTGTCCTCATCCAGAGGACACCTGCCACGGCTGTTTCAAGATGCAGCAGAACTCAGGTCAGGGATTGCTGGCATGGCACTGCGCTCACTAAAATGTTAAAGCATTATAATAATTTGTAGGACAATCTGTTTTCGGGTGGACAAAACTTAAAATGCACGTCCCCTTGCAAGTTTTATCTGTTGTGGGTGTTACTGCTGACAAGCTCATTTGATGTCACAGTAATCTCTGTAAGATCTTTCTAGTAAGTATTAAAAGTCCCGGCTGTTGAAGAATAGCCTGGATCAGCACTTTATACTGCATTTCCTCTCTCTATGCAGTGATCACAATGCCAGTTAAAGCTGCCTGCTCCTTTTCCTTCCAGTGTGTACTCATTATAGAGTGGCAAGTCAAAAAGCCCCACACAGTGGTAGGCATCCTGATCCCGGTGTGCCTTTCACATGGTAAACAGTTTCAGATGGGCCTAGTATTGTGCTGCTATAAAACAGCATCTGCTTTATGGCATGGAAAAAATGCATTGTCACTAAGTGGCAGTGAAAGAGCCATTGAAGGACAGCCTGGGCTACTCCCCAATGCTGAGGGTTTGACCGTGACACAGGCTGGTGGGTGGTGGTCAAACAACCTGCATACTACCTTGACACTGATGTTGTGAAGAGGAAGGCCAGGCTAGAAATACAGGTCAAGTGACAGAGGAACTTTACAGTCCGGCCAAGTTTGAGAACAGAAACCTGTGCTTCTAGTCAATATACTGCATAACTTCAGTGGGGCTAAAAAGTCTCCATTGAGGCTTTGTATTCGGACTCAATGCAGCAGCATAGCGGGTCAGAATGCTGCAGTGAGCACTGGAGCTTGGCCAGGTGGGAATGAAACACTATGCAGACAGAAACAGAGAGACAGAAAATGCCCCTCATCCCTTGACTCTCCATTAAACATTTAAAGCCTGCACTCGGCACAGCTGAGAGCTGTGACTGTGTGAGTCAAAGAGGCACTAACATCTCAGTGTCACAAAAGTGTCCATTTATGCCACCTCAACCAACACTATCATAAATCATCCAGCATGATGCAGTACTCTGTGGGATGTTTTGCTGCCTTTTTTTTCTCTCTAAGAAAGCTTTGTTCTGAGTAAGAAATGAGCTGAAGGAAGCAGAGGAGAAACGGCATGGTACGATGACAGAAGCTATTTAAATTAGCCCGTAGGGATTAATGAGATGTTATCTTGTGTTATATTTAATCCTCACAATTTCATATCCATGGCCAGAATGCTTAGGCGGCTAATCATAGTGATCCATGATGAAGCCTGACTGTCCCACTTACAATCATCTGATCAGTTCAGTAATACAATGAATGCCAAGTCAAAGATGGAATAAAGCCGTACACACGCAAAACAGAGTTTCCCAAATGGGGATATCCCTGCTTTTTGCATCAAAGTGATTTATTTATTGATTGATTGATTTAGAAATACCTGGGAGAGTGCATGCCATTGTCCTTGTGAGTTTATCAATGTAAATGTGTTTGCCAAAAAGAAAATTTTCTGTCCCTTGGCCAAATGTTACATTATCTATTAGAATAACAATAACGCAAGCAACATGTAAAATCATAACACGAGGAAGCAGATGAAACATTAGGTAGCTAAACAGAGACTAAAAATCTATATGGAGTAAGGCAAGCAACATGCACAGTAAGAAATGTACAATGCAAGAAGTTTAGACAAAATCAATCAATCAGCATATAATCACATAACATTACAGAGGACATTGGTAAAACAATCAAGACAGTATTTTGAGAACAACAAGGGACACAATCTGACAGGAATCCAAGCAAATGAGAACAAAACGGAACAAAAGAGATAACAACTAATGAAAAGTGATTCAAGATCCTGATGAAGCCACGAGATGTGGTTGTAAGCTTTGAAAAAAGCAGGTAAGTGGACCAGTTTTTGTTACACTGTTATTTTTAATGTCAAGAATGAACCTTTAAGCTCATGTTTCTCAATTGATTTCCAGAAAATGTTGTATATCACAATTTAGCGATATACATTTACATCCTCCATCTATACGGCCTATTCATATTCCCCATGTTAAATGTCAAACCAAAACCAACACATTTTTTGTTTAATTTAAGAAGCCAATTCTGTAAAATACCCATGGTATAATGGAGAATTAACATTCAAACACAATTTCCTTGCCCTATTACCATATCAAGCACATGCCTTAGATTCTGCTAATTTTAGCATTACAAAACACAGATATGTTGAGGTTGCTCCAGTTTGAATTCACAGAGGCCCAGTGGTGAATGAAGGAGGTTAGCCATGCAATTGTCCAATGTTATGTAAAGGAGCCACTTTTATACCATTTTGCCACGTCTGATGTGAAAAAAGAAGCGCTATGTCAATCAAACTGAAGTGCTATGATGAGCTGTCCCGGGTGGTTCCTCCGTGGCCACTACTCCATTATGCTTCTATTCCACACAATATGAGTCACAGGAATAAAAAAGGATGGTTTCACAACACATTACGGGTAAAAATGGACCTCCATCAGAGCAGTGCATTAGATCAGTTGTAGGTTTTTTTTCAAGGCTCCTCTTTTCATTCTTTACACAAGCCATTTGGAAGGTATTAATTCAACAGGGCTGTCAGGGACGTGGCCCTGCCACTGCTGCCAACGCTCTTCTTCCACTCGAAATTCATATCCAAAGTCCCATTCCGGCTGAATCACAGCTTAGATAAACAGAGTGAGTGAAATAAATTTGGGGCTTTTGTTTTGAGGCCAGAAGAGCATATTCAGCTCTCACTCAGGCTGCTATTTAATGCTAGACCGGGAAAAACAACTCACAACCATCGAATCCTGTCAGAAGGCAAGAAGAAATGACAAGCAACTTTTTATTCTTATATATAACTTTATATATATATATATAAAAGTCAGTGACACCTTGGAGACACATGGGGAAGGGACATATCCGCAGGCCTTCCAAGATCAAAAATAAAAAGCCATATTTCAGACTTGGCTGCATCCTGGTGAGAGGGAGAGCATGTCCTGGTCACTGGCTCTTCCCTGTCTCTCGCCCCATCCTGACCCCTCACTCTCCTCACCTCTACCTCCCTTCATCCCTACTTCCTTGAGACAAGCACCTGATCAACAGTGGTCTCCTGTTGTGAGATATTCTCCTCACAGACAAACTCTTTCAATGACCACAGTAAACATGTACTTTTTCTCAATGGACACTCAAAAGACACACAAAAGAGTGAGTGACAATCAAACCCTAAAATTCAGAGCATACATCCAACCCACATCCTAAAGTTGGACAAAAGGAAAGATACTTTGTGGTTTTTATTTTGTCTCAAAAGGCAGATTTGAGGAGGAGGAGGAGGAGGAGGAGGAGGAGGAGGAGGGTTATATGCTCTTTCAAAGCATGTTTTCTGTTCTCTAATCTGTCTGTTGTTTCCACCCATACAGACATACTTCTAATTTGACTTCAAAGTGCGGGGGATTGTGAGCAATACGGATAAAGCACTGCATGAAATCAGTTTTTCTATCATTATCTCCCCAAAACACACTGACGTTACTGTATCTATATGCACTATTTCCTGTTTTAGTGTTGAACTTCAGAACAAAGTGGAGTACTTTGGCAAATCTCAAATTGTGATGTATGATTTGAACTTAATTTACCTGATGTGTTTCACTGCTTCGTGGTTGACGTGACTGACATACCAGTGAACCTGAGGTGACGTCAACCATCCCTGCAGTTGGGTTGGCAGAGCAAGTTTGCAGGGATTTCATCATCAATCCACCCTCACCACAGTCAGACTAGCTTCAGATTATGGGAGTCTAGTTATCACTCTCTCCCAGGGTTAGGTTTTGGGTGCAAGGCCAGGGTAATCCTGGGAGTTTGACTTGGGACGCCTAAGGCTTAATTAGATTTTTTTTTTCTGCCGATGACCGTGGAGAATCCAATTAGTCCGACCTCCATGTGGTTCCCCCAATTCTGGTCTGATTATGCACTATATCAATGAACAACGCCTACATTTAAAAGCAGTACTGAAAACAGGGAAATCTAAAATATGCATTGATATAATGAACTACTAGCTACTTTGCCTCAGGCTTTACCCTGGGATAAGTCAGTGTCAACATGTAAGCTCCAGAATTATAATAACCTTACGTAGACCCAGATGATTCTATGTAATAGGGACTTTTTGAGGGTAACCAGCTGTGAAATCAGATAGTGTTTTGTCTCAAATAGCATAATGAGTGTCCCTTTCTCAAAACCAGTGAAAGGAAAGATAGAAGAGGGAAGGATCTACGCTTCTTTTCACTGTGGCCTGTTGCAGTAACTGGAGATGGTTGGTCTGTCTGGATATTAAACACAGTGTAGTCACATGTTAACTAAGTAGAGATGTAAACATAACTAAATCAAAACGGGTTGCACCTCATAAACCAGTTTCTCTGTAGAGGCTAGTTGTTACTAAATATTTACACCATGAAACTGCAAGGTGTAACTGTTAGGAAAGTGAACCAAATGACAAAGCTAATGTTATCTTGCTAATACATTAAAGAGTAAAAAATGTAGTAACAAATAGTACAAAATGCTGTTTAAATATGAAGTAAACTAGGAAGGTTTTAAATTACATTTCCAAACAAATTAAAATGACAACAGCAACAATGTCAGGTATAATCAGATTTCCACTTATTCTGAAAAGGATGCATACCAGGACAACTGTGAAACCATATGGATAATGTCATACTTACATGGTTTTATTGGCAGGACTATGTTTATTACATTGTTTGTGCCACTAAAAACTACATTTTTGGAGGATATGCTACAGCTTATAAAGCTACATTGACTTCATGTATACATTATGTAAACGTTACCAAAGCTAAGACATTTCTTAGGTTTTAATGTTAGTATAGTAGTTACCAAGAACACATACTACACTACAAATAGTTGTTGCCAGGTTAGCAAATGCAGATATGAAATATACTCTGAGAGTCATACTGAAGGAAGGACAAAAAGGAAATAATCAGAGGAACAGGGACAGACAGAGACAGACACTGGTAGAGATCAGTGGATAATCTGCTCTCAGGGTAGCGATTGCTCTTTATTTAGATCTCATGGCTACAAGCTGTGATTATAAAACAGGTTTTAATAATTCCATAAGTGCTGTGATATCATCAACTCAAAGGCCGACGTTGGATATGAAAATACTATTTTAATCATTACCATTCAATCACGGGGAACTGAGATTTTTACTGTGATAGCAGTTTTAACGATTATGTAAAAGTCTCAGATGGGCATTTAAGTTTAGCTCGTATAGCTTACAAAATGCGTACAACCTAGGAGTACAGCAGCACACTGGATCCCCCAAGTACATTAACAATTTCATATTATTTCACACCATTTACATTTCATGAAAGCAGTGGTGAACATCTAAAGAGCGCCCCTTGACTCTGACTCTGAACCTTCTGAGTACCCTGAAATGTCAACTACAATCAAAATACTGACTTCAAAACCAGGAGCTATATGAATTCCACCTCAGTGACACATCACAAATGACCAATGAGTGAATGTGTCCTATTTTTCTCTCACAGGATCTGTGGAGGCGTGCTCTGTGTCACGCAGTAACCCCTTTGAGTAACACGTCCACCATGGCTCCGCTCATACAGAGATGTGGTCATTGTGCCTTGAGCCCTGAGAGGCCCAAAACCAGCCAACCTTGAAGACCCAAGCATTAGGTCTGCTTCAGACCAGGGTCTTTTCAACCTCTGCCAGAACAATACAATCTAAAACCAATATAAGGAATGCCATTCATCACCAAGATCCAAATCATACAGTGGTGTAAGTGTGTGGTAAAATATGCTGCATTCTGCTAAAATGTCCATAAAATTAAATATTATTAGTGACATTTATTCTTTCAGAGACTTTGCATCAGGCTCTTAAGACCATATTGCTTTGGCAGTAAAACATGGCACACTGACAAAGACTCATTGATATTTCCACATAGGCAGAGGGAAGAACACAGAGTTGAAAAAGCCCAGTGTTGGTCCAGACAGCTCTCAGCCACACTAGACATTTGATTGGGTTATCAGGCCAGCCAGCCTCAAAGGAGATCCTGATAAATGAAGTTGCCATTTGTCCATCCTCCCCTCCCCACAGCTAGGCACAGCTAGCCCACAGCAAGGAATTATCTTAGTGACAATTACATTCTTCCAGCTCCTAAAGACGCCCAGTGCTGAGAAACCAGCAAGGACTGACCGCAAGGAGATTACACTGATTGCTATTCCATTACTTGCATTTGATCCTAAATTGCTCTGGCACAGGGCCTGAGCACAGACAACTTTATCCTGGATGTCCTTGGGTTTCTCTTAATAAATCAAATTTACAAGCAATTTTCTTTTCATAGTGGTTGAAATTAGTATTTGAATTATGTCCTTGATGCAAAGGAAATCCTGAAAATTGCTCAAATCTGTTTTGCGATCTGTGTTGTGTAATTACAGGGGAAATAAAGCAACCTGTACTTTGTATACAGTACAAATACATATTAGTTTATAGTTATTTTTGCAGTAGATCAGTTTAATTCTAGTGCTACACATAGTGATTATCAATAAATCTGTTGATTACCAATTTGTTTAGCATAGGACTATAATAATATTATTAGAAACCAAATATCCAGAGAATAGTCAAAAAGCCCGTACATTATATATTCAATCATTTAAAACTAAGAAAAACAGCAAATCCTCACATTGGAGAAGCTGGAACCAACAAATGTTTGACATTTTTACTTGATGAGTGACTTGAAACTAATGGTCAATCGATCTGGGTTTTTCAGTGGCCGATGTCGACATTTAGAGAGCAGGGTGTCCAAAGGCTGACATATAATGCCAATATCAAAACAAAGAAAAGAAGTAATTCCATTATTCCATGCAGAGTACAATCTAATATACTGTACATGTTTATCTCAGTAAGTAACATGTTGTTTTAGATGGAAGATTTATTAATTAATAAAATAGAAAAATACAGTGGATATGCTGCAGATTTCAGAATGTGGTGTTGAAGGGAGAGTTAGAAGTTAGTTACAATTTAGAAAACACGATGATGATTGAGGAAATTTGGGTCTCGAAAGTAATTTTGCACGACCTTCCCAAAACTCACAAGGGGAAGCGCTAACACAGCAGCCACACTGACAATGCTGTCTGCAGATGTGTACATGGACATCTTTTGTTTATCAGCATCGTGAGTGCAGGTATCGGCGAATGTCAATTATCTCTAAATGCCGGATATCAGACATCATCACTATTTGTGTTTTGCCAGTATTAAGTGAACTTCAGCATGGCAGCGTGATCAGCCTGGAAAAGGAGAGTTTGCTGTAGCTGCCTGGTACAGTCACTCAGTCTACCGGCAAACTTGTCTGATGCGAATTGTTGTATGAATGGTAACTATTGGCCTGCTTGGACCTCTCTCCACACGTGATGTCTGGACTGCTCAGCTGATTGGTGTAAAAGAAGGAAAGGGGATTTGGATTGACAGCGGCGCCACATTTTATGATTCTAATGGTTTTCTGACCTTAATCTTCCCTAATCATTCACTGGAAGCTTGGGCAAAGATTATCTGGGTATAGATGATGTTTTTTTACACAACACGTGGCACCAGGACAATAAAAAACACAAAACAAAGCAACCCTAGTCAGCATTGTATTTTGTGCTTTTGATATCTCAAAGGACGTGCACATTTATCTTCTGCTGAATGAAGGAATCTCAGATCTACACTTGGTTTTGTTTACCATCCCATTCCTTTGTCTATTTTTTTCCCAGGATTCCTGTGGCTGTGTTTGGGGGGTTTAAGGGATGAAAAAGAGGAAAATAAAAGCCCATTGGTCTCAGCGCCACAGAAACAGCATCTAGAGCCAAGCTGTCATCCCACTTGGATTAAGGGCCCTTCAGTGGTGGCTGCTGAGCTGCTAACATGGTGTCTTACCCTCGGCCCGGGTGTGGGAGGGGGCAGAGGGTGGAGCAGAGGGTAAGGGCATTAGGCCTGGCCTAAATAAGACCTCGAGGTCAGCAAGCCTCCTCAACCATGGCAAAGCCACTTTGTGTTTCCATGTCAACTTTATTCATGAGCTGACAGCTAAGTGTCCCCTTCTCCTGTTGATTCAATCACTGTTGCATCATGTGCTGGGACAATAAAGATAATCCACGCCTTTACTTTGTTTATGTCTGCAGACCCCCACTTCTATAAGTTTCCAGGATGTAATGTTGGACAACAGGCTGATAAGAGTGTGGAGGCTTGTGGTGGATTGTTTGGCAGGGCCCACTCTTTAAATCTCCAATGTTAGAGGCCGAATAAGAGCTGTGGCGATGTATTTGCTGAGCTATTAGACAACACAAGCGAGCTGCATCGCTGTGCCAACAGAGAGTGGGATGTGCGTGAGTTTTTCTTAAGCTCTATGCAAATAAGAGGAAGATGGAGGCTTGAGAACAGACTAGAAAGCATTCAAGTGCACATTCTTCATGAATTCTCTGTACTTTTGGCAAGCCTGCACCCTGCCAGTGGAGCAATGCCCACCTCCTGTTGTTTTCAGGAGAGGAAAGGGAAGCACTGGTCCTTGTTTTGTGCTGCCACTGGGCCACAAACTACCTCTCCAACATCTGCTGCCCATCCAAACTTGGCCAGAGCTACAACAGGCCCGAAGCTGTGGGTAGCAAGGACTGCCTCTCCAGTCTACTTCAGCAGGAACAACTGTGTGTTCAAACTGAGGCTCCAACACCCGGGTTTCTATTGTGGATCTCCTCAGGCATAACCCTGCATCACCCCCCTATACTGCAAGAAAGAGGCGAGAACAGCCGTCCCGCCAGTACAGACAGCGAAAACAGACCCCCTTTGTTCCCACTGCCCCTTCTCAGCGTCGCCTGAGGTACATGATCCACCCCTCCTCCTCCCTGCAACCCTAAAAGCTTCAGAACACTCCCACTTCTCCTTTCCCTCCTTGCACTTCTTCTACTGGGTGGCAAGACAGCAGATCATCTTATGAAAATTCTGAAAACATACACTGAGCGCACATTTCAAGTCTCATCTTCATTTGTTCATATCAAGTCCCTTAAATCAAGGTTGACTGGAAGTCAGATCTAGAGATGCATGGAGCTAGTTAACCTGTCAGGCGCTCTACTGGGGGTTTAGAGGGAACATAAAACCAACTCCACTATCCCAACCTCCCACTTCAAAAGGGGGCTCCATTGCTGTCACTCCTCGGCAGTTAGTTTGGACATCTCTAAATGCTTTGTTCTCACTAAGAGGTGTAATAACCTGACATGTGCAATAATAGCGTTCCCTGGGCAACCTTGAGTAATTGGGCTTGATGACTGTCATGGTGTAAAGCTCTGGTGTGTAATGATTCCATCACTGTGGGCCATCCAGGGGCGTACGCACTGACCGCTACTAATTCACCATCTGTCCACACTACCTGCTGCCCCAAAAAATACAACCTAATGTACTAACATTCAAGATGGTATCTGTGATTAACAAAGCTTGAGATTAATATTTTTCATTATTGAATCTGCTAATGATTTTGTCTAAATGTCTAAAACAAGCAAAAAATGAGCCCAAGTTGACATATTCAAGATGCTTGTTTTGTCTGACCAACAGCTGAAACCCAGATGTTCAGTTTACAATCATAGAAGACTAAAAATACAATATCTTGAGAAGCCAGAACCAAAAAATGTTTGCTTAAAATATAATAAACAATTAATTGATCATCAATATGAGATATAATGTACCTTAAGCTACCAAATCATTAACAAAGGGTGGCAACTTCATTTATATTATGTTTATATGCTTATTTTTCACAAGTTCCCAGAACCCGAAGAGACATTGCACAGCCAGATTTACAATAATATAGCAAACAAATCCTCACATTTGAGAAGCTGGAACCAAACGATGGCAAACGATTATCCCATTATCAACTGTTGTTGATTAATTTTCTGTTGACCAACTATCAATTTATCCACCAATCATTTAAGCAATAACTCATCATAAATCATTGAAGCTGTGCTCCTGCAGGAGACAAAATAGAAAATAGCAAAGGAACTGCAACTTTTATGTAATTACTCAGAAAACCACTCTAGCTAGCAATACATAACTCACCAAATATCCATTTGTCTTAGTCATCTGTCACCATCCACTCCTGATAATATAATACAGGTCTAGTATGTAAACATCAACAGTTGTAGCTGTGTGGAGCGGATTCGCAGGAACGTGTCAATCCCCATTAGAGCTGCTGCCTAACTGAGTGTGAAACTCTAATTGCACCCACCAGCTTGCAAACATACAGGCCCCACTCACAGAGCGGGACAGAGAAAGTGAAGTGTGTGTGTATGTGTTTGTGTATGTGTGTAATGAACATCTATGTCCTTCTTTGCATGTACTCATCTGCCCCTGTATAGATTTGTCCAAATTGCAACCACCAAGGCAAGTGTTTAGGCAGCCGTGAAGCGGGGGGGACAGCATTCCCTCTGTGGTGCTCTAATGAGGTGCTCATCAGTCCTAAAATGAGATGAACATGCTTGTGACAAGGAGTTCCAGGCGATGTCAGTGTGCTATGCTGCTGTGTGTGACTGGCCCACTGGGAAGAAACACCCAGTGACACTAATAGATAGGCATGGCCCTCCATCAAGTCCCCTGAGATTTAGCTTCATCACAGCTGAGCAGCACAGCACTTCTATTCACAACGGCTGCTGGATCGACTCCACTCAGGGCAACTACACGTGTCTCCAGAACACACTCACTCATTCAGTCAATCAGATGGGCTGACCTGTGATGGTGCGTTATTTAACTGGGCCCGTGCCACTCTCAATGAAAAAGAAATTACTGCAGCACATTATTGAAATTTCAATTTTCTTTAACTTGGGCATTTCTTTGTAATTGCTACTGGTAAGAATAACACTGCACTGAGATTACGGCAACATCAGTAAAAGGAAGTCAGATCGGGCAGAAACACAAGTAGTCAGATGACCATAGAGATTGTAAACAAACCCGGAGGTTAGACAAACTTATTTAGAAGAGAAATCAAAGGTGGACAGTGAAATTATTAGTCAGTCAACCACAGCTCACAGACCAACACTGGTTCAACATTGACCTACTTATTGTACTTGCACAAAGTTTTCCTGTGCAATGAGGGATTATTGACATTATTGGTGCACTCACATGTAGTTTAACCTCTAAATAAAGTAGTTTAGGATCGTCTGGTTAGTTCACAAACTTATTGCTTGATTAGGCTGAATAGAATGATAATGTTTCAATTATCAATTAATCTGTTGACTATTATTTCAATTCATTTTTACTATGTATGTTTTTGTGTATGAAAATGTCCAAAAATGTGAAAATGCCTGTTACAATTTCCCACAGCTGGAGGTGGTGTTTTCACATTGAGCTTGCTTGATTTATTGGATGGTTAGTCCAAAACCAATATATATTCAGTTTACAATCCTATATGACAAAGAAAAGTATTAAATTCCCACGTTTGAGGAGCTAGTTTGGTGAATATGAACAAATCATAAGTCATAGATTGTAATTAACCCCAAGTAACCTTTAAAATGTTGTGTCTTTCAATGCCACACAACAGAGAGGACTTTGAGTTTCTTCTTTTTAAATGTCTACTGACTTCAACAGTAGTTTGTTGGGTCACTACATAAATGAAGTGAGTCCTTGGTGAAATGAATCAACACGTGAAAGGTTCAGATCAGTTCCTCTAAAGAATGATGTCATCATTATTACCACAAGTGACACAGAACTCTTTCTATGAAACACTTTGTCCCATCCTACTGTTGGCGGAGTTCACAATGCCACAGACAGCTGCTTACAGAAGGAGCGTTGATCACTTCTCGCAGAATTGTCTGCGTGTTTCTCCGGCCCACAGAGTGAAATTAGTGGCATTTTCCCTCCAACACCCAAGCTTTTCCCATAGCCCCCGCAGCAGAGCTGCCCGCCACTGGTTTTAGGTCAGCAGTGTGACTGACTGGTGCTCTCACAATAACTCCAGCCAACGTGTGTCATGATAATCCCTTAGTTATGCAAATCTCCCCTCCTAGTGCCATTTGTGCTGAGGGTGAAAGTAAAGATGGCAGCACAATGTAGGTCACTATCTTGTCCCGATTTTTCTACATTGGTCAAATGAGCCTGAAATGTCCTGTCAGTAGATCTCCAGGAGCAGCAGAGTGGTGGCTCTCTGGGCACAAGCAACATCCTGACTTACCATGCAGAAGATATAGAAGACTGGAGAGACCACCGAAAGGCACACAAACAGCCGGGGATATGAATATGTAAAGTGGTATCGCACATTTTGCCGCCTGTTTCTGAATTAATGCAAACTAGACATAAGGCAGGGATAGAGGGGATATTGTTATCTTCTTAAACAGATTAACAATAGTCTGCCTGGAGTGAATAAACATTACTAGAAAGTGTGTCAGCCCTTTCAGAGAGAAGTAAGAACAACAGCTTCGGACAATACAGCAGGGGTCATTAGCATGGCATTCATTTGGCTATCTGAGCAGGCAGCGAAAGTGTGTGGCCAAGACATGTGTGTTTGGGTGGTGTATGAGCAAGAGTCTGGGGATTGGGGGGGGGGGGGGTTGCATGATGGTGAGTTCCCCCTTGACTGAAGCTTTCACCAAGAGGAGTCAGAGGGAGGGGGTGGAGGGGGAAGTAAGCAGAGGATTTGGGAATGTGGTTTTTTTTCCAGTAAAGGAATTGTTTGGCTTGTATAATAAATGGCATGGGACTTAACTGGTGAATCTCAGGGGGGCTACCATAATCAGATTGAGTATGATGAAGGGATTAGACCAAACAAACTGACTGGTCAGTCAAAACCAGGCAAAGTTGTGATATAAATATGAAGGGAATTAAGCATGTGGGGAGCAAATCAGCTTAGGACATGGGGGATTTTGTGTAAGAGGACAGCTATTTCATCAAACATGACATAAAAAAACAACTGTCAAATACAGCAGATCCATCTATCTGTCTTTACTTACAGCGTGTAATGTGAGCACCATATAGCAAAGGACAGATCACATCAAAGGTTCAAACTGCAGGACAAGTGACAATGATTTCTCAGCAAGCAGCCACTATATATCAAGCCATGATTTGACAGACGGAATATGTGCACCTGCACCTGCTCTCTGGTGACCGAAAGCTACCAGCGAACACGTAAATGAAAAGTGTGGTGTATTTTTAGAGATTCAGCTTTGAAAAACAACCTCGTGTCTTTGCGGTCCTGAGGAAAAAGCCTGAAAAGGAAAGCGCTCTCATTGGCCGCGTTACAGCATCCAACTCAACGTGCTGCTTCTTTCTCCACAAACTCCTGACAGTGTAAGCTACACGACACGTGTTATTATGTATGGTATAATTTGGCTCACCTTATCTCCTCCCTCGGTGGGCGAAACACGGAGCCTGCTCTGTATCTTCAGTCTCCGCGACAGAGCGATGCCGTCTGCTGTTTATTTACGTGGAGTCCAGTTGAGCCTCCTGCATTTGTGTCATCTGCCTCAGTCACTGGTCCCCTCCTCTCCCACCAGTTCACCAACACACACATAGGCGGGGGTGCGCAGCATCATCAGGGGCGTGCGCACGCCGATTGCGCGCACTGCAGCGCCGCTGCCGATGGATGGTGGCTTCAAGGCACTGAACAATTCCAGCAAATTGTGATCCAAATACACACTCTAATAGTACTTTAGCCTCCTACAGGCTTACAACCACAGATGAACAACAGCTGGACGAGTTTTTTTTTGGGGGGGGGGAGTCAAAAGTTGTATTTTAATGCTCAGCTGTGTCCTTTTCTTGTTATTTAACAGCAGGGAGCAGCTTTTTAATTTAGCTGCTGTATTATAATTGTTAGATTGAAATAATTCCAAGCCTTAAAGTCTTAATAATCCTGTACATTTTCATTAGGCCTGCAAAATTAAAAAGAGGAAATGAAAACAAAAACTCACATAAAACATCAAATCCACATTACTTCAATATGACAGTGAACTTAATTCCAGCTGTTCTGGACCTTAATTGTTTAGAGCCATTTGCATGTGCTGATACACTACCATTTTGCCCTGAGAGCAGTATTGCACTAATAATCATACAGTAGCCTCTGGGATCAGCTAAGACTCTTCTGAATGAGGTCATGTGACTTTAAAAGCAACCTTTCCTCTCAGTTCAGTCTGCTGCCAGCCAGCATGTCTCCTCTCTCAGTGCATGTTACACACATGCATTATCTCAGGCTCAGCAGTGGTAGCCTCCTGCAGCCATAGAGTCAAACACTGAGAGAAATGATGCAGTTATTACAAGGATAATCCTGGTTTGGCAAGAAGACAAGGTTTCTGGATTGAGTGGCTGGTCGACAGAGATTAGCTAAAATTAGGTTGTGGAACCGATTTCAAGCAAGATGAAAATGAGTTTATAGATAATAATTTGGAAATAAACCAAGATGCAGTTCATCATAAGATGTCAAAAGAAATTAACTTAATGACCCCTAAAATCCATTATCCCCACCCAGACACTCATTCACTTCTCTTCACTCTTCAAGTCTTCTGTATGTATTTGTGAAGTGTTTCCAAAGACATTTCTGCTTTGTGTAACAGTATATTTTACAATGTGAAGAAAGACAGAGGTTGACATGCAGCCAAGGTCATTTGCTGGACATAATCCCCCAGAGTCAAATGCACCAGATTCCCTCATCATCAACCAGAGGGGACATGGGGATTCTTACCCACATCTGCATATAGTGCCACACTGGAAGTATTGTAATTGTCCTTGCCTCCCATTTCAGACTGCCTCCAGATATGTCTGCATACGTCTTGAATCTCATTAAAATATTCTCTTAATTCCCCATGCATATTATCCCTAAAATGCTCTGAGGGATTTTCATAAGTTCACGGATACAGCACCATGGAGACTTGCAAAGTTACAAAGTGAATCTCGCCAGATCTTTGTGTTGAAATGCAAAAAACTCACCAGAGAAGACGTCGTCTCTGCCTCACTGGTAACTCCAATTATCGTGCCTATTACTGCAGTGCCCCCTTGAAATCCTCTGCTCACTGAGATAAAAACTTCAGGCATGGCTATTGTGTGGGAGAGACATAATCAGCACTGGGTCTGTTGGGCCTGTTTTCCTCACTGATTTTGTGTTATATATTTGACTCTTTTCAGAACAAACTTCATAACAGATTCAGCACCAGCAAGCCGGCCATAAAATGACTCGCTCCAGCAGAGGTGATGATTAACTAACAAAGCTTCAACACAGATCAGCAAGCTCATAGTCAGAATTTGCATCAAAACACAACAGTCTTAAACATATCACTGCCATATGTTGTTTTATTATGTGACAAAAAGAACTGTATTTACAATGTTGTGTATCCGGCATGTAACAGTTTATGACAGTTTAAGGCAAATTATTTTTGTTCAAACTGTGTGGATTGTTTTTCTATCACTTGTTTGTCTGTCACTTTTTCCAAAGGTGGCAATATTTTGCAGTTAAACTCCTAATATCTTATCTCGATATCTGCTGCTCATCCCAAAACTAATTAAGTGCTAATGAGCTGGGTTTATATGCAGCAGCTAATTGTGAGGTGCAGTGAGTCCCAGCCACCTCAAGGATAAACAGTTGTTACATATCAACAAAGATGGAAGAACACAGTACCTGTCAAAACCTCCTCGAGATCTGTTCCCAACATGGATTGAAGAGATATATTTATATCAGAGTCTGGAGGTTGGCCAAAGGTGCAAAAGAAATCAAATTATTGATGTGATTACTGCCGGGGGACAAGTTCATGAGTCAGATCCGTTTACATCAGGGGAGGATGTATTTCCTCTCTCAGTCTGCTGTGTAATTACATTATGACTTTCTATATTGAGTGGGAGCAGGCTTTACTGGCTACTTAACCGTGTTAACACACAGGGGGCAAAATCGTGACATGAATCTACTATATACAGCACAGTGACCAGATATGGAGCACCTGTGTTTCAGTAGGTAACATGTTTTACAACTATTATTCATCTGAATCACAGGCAAAGCTGTTGTTTTTACAGTTCAAATCTTGTGCATTTATTTGATTTCTTCCCATTTTTGCATTTCCAACAACAGTAATACAATAATTATTCAATTTGCAATGCCTGTATAACGAACTGAAGCGTTTTGCACCGTCTCATTGCTCATCACTGAAGACTATGCTGAATCACTGTCAAATTGGCTGAGATTCGTTTTTTCTGTTGACAAGTTTGGCTGCTATTACAATAACTGTGTTTTTACCACACCAATTACTCAGGGCTCTCCATTTAAACCCGGTAATGTGTTTTTAATGACCACATCTCAGGGTTTGACCTTTCCTCATTTCTGTGTCAGAATATGAATTTGCTCTGAAAGAAACTACTGGATCAAATTATCAAGTTTTAAGGGCCAACAAATCTGCTTCAGTGGCTAAGTAAAGACAAGCAGAGAAGTAGTGTGCTTAGTGTTTAAGTACAGTTCGTATCTACAAGCAGGTCTTTTTGTTTGTGTATCATGTACGACACTAGATACTTGCCTATAGTGAAAGCTGCATAAGACTAAAGACTAAAAGGTCTAAAGTTAGCAGGTGATTTGAGTGCAATAAGAAAGCAAAGGCATTCATAAAAAGTCCCTATCAAACGGTGGAAGTCTGGCTCACAACACTACAGGTTTAGACCAGCTTCCTTCAACAAGTGATCACAAGAGCTACACGTCGCATGACAGGCCAGGCTCTGAAGGACCACATAAAGATTGAAGACAAACATCTGCAAACAGCTGGCAAGGACAGAATGAAAGTATCCATATTGACAGGGATGTCTGTGTAGGACTTAATTAAAATCGTAGATAAATTGCAATATGGCCTACAGAAATTTTCAAATCGCAGGGGATGCAATACTTGTTAAATGTGAAATGTGTGTCAAAATACCATTTTAATTAAATATTGTTGTGCTGCAGAGATGTTCTGTCCTACATATCATTTTTGGTCCTTGCAAAAATCACACCATAATTGTGTTTTTGCTTGAAAATGAGAAATTATGCAAAAATGATCACCTCTAATATACCGCAATTGCAGTATCAGTCAAAATAACTGCAATTAGATTCAAAATCGTTCAGCTGTACATCTGTGAGTCACATTGGACACTTGACAGCACTGTTTGATCGTGGCAACACAAGGTTAGCAGCAAAGAGGTGGGACCCACATCTCCTGGAAATCTCTGTAGACAGGACTGCTGCAATGAAGAGCAGCCTTCAGTATAACAGTGCCGCTAACTGGTCCACAGTCTACAAGCAACGCTTGATAACAGAGTGTTCATCAACAGACTGTTTGATGTCTTTAAATTGTCCTGTTGTTGTTTATTATAGAAATACCCAGGACTCCCTGAAAGCAGCATTGAAACTCAATGTGCTGCTTGCTCCGCTGATTAGATGCACTGAGCTGCCATACCGGTGACTGATTGATTGAGAGGAGAAATGTCTCTCTAGTGAAAGATGTGTCTGTCATGTGATCTTAACTTAACTTGCTAGATAATAAGGATGATTTTACTGAGGTACAGAAGTGCCTCTTGATTACCCACCATCGGTGCTTTGGTGTCAGAAAAATCAGCACTAAGTCAGGGAACAGCAGCTTCACTCTTTTGTGAATCTAAAATGTACTGTATGTTTCTCTGCTTTTGTAGACTTCTGCAGAACAGTGTTGACCGTATTTTAGCTTTTTTTTTAATCACACATGATAGGTATTATTGATTATTTATTCCTGGCTCTCTGAATGAACCAGCTCAGGATCTGTTAAGATGTAATCTTTCTAACTGAGTGAACAATCAAACAGACATCTTAAGATAACAGGGTTCAGAGTATAACCATGCATGTGGAAAACACAGTGTGACGTTTTCCTCTTCTTCAATGTCGGCTTAAGCTGCAGAGGCAGAGATGGTACTTCATCACATACAGATATTTGGATCATCTCAATCTTTTGATTTGTTCTATTATTTTGTATTAAGTCAATGTACACTTGTTTATTCATTTGTAAAGCTGTTAAATTACAGATAAAACAATATATAGGCACTGCCTACATCCTACATCATTTCCTCCTCAGACCACTGTTGATGCTGTTTGTTGTGTCCTCTGTCTTCTGTGGCCATCGCTGCGTTTTCATGCATGTAAGCAGTTGGGTGGAGAGCTGTGTCAGTGTACGGTGTTTATGCTGGAGGGAAATGCAATCCATCAACGGCTGGGGATGTTACCCAGGTGCTTGAGCACAGCCTTGCACTCATCTCATTTCACTTCCTCTCTTTATGACAGGCAGCTCTGGGAAGATCCTTCAAAATTATCTTCCCCTGAAAAATACAGCCCTACCTTTTCACGCTTAGACAAACCAACATGAGTTAGAAGGAAAATAACCACTGGCAGTTCTAGATGTGCCAGGATTCGTAATCTTATAAATTAGAATTTGCTGTAAATCAAACAAAGCACCTTGGAAATTGAACCAAGAAGGTGAGGGTGCGTATCAGTCCAGATCTCTGTTGGAATAATGAAGCAGTTGTGAGTACAAGTTAACATTTTATCGCACATCCCAACTTCCTGAGATGATCAGCTTTCCTCAGATCACAATATCACATAATCTTCATAATTAGGAGGCAAGAAGCAGCAAGGTGCAGTGATGTTTTTTTAATTACATACAATCTCAAACAGTCTTTACACAGGACCAACAGGAAACAGCGGAATTAAATTAATCTGGGTAATATCTGTGTGCATTTTACTGCAGGTCCTTTGGGAGTGACCGACATTGTTGTATCATTTATAGTAACTGACCAGGTTAGGCATGGAAATGAATGTCAAGTGCATTTTTTTTGCAGTACATATCATTACGATAATTTTCAGCCATAACAAATCAATACACATCTATCTGTTTTAAACCAGTCCTTCAGCTAAAAAATGCATGATTTGTTTTGTTTTTTTACACCAATGTTATATAGTATAGCAGAGGGGGGAATGAAACACAGTATTTGGTAGAAAGGGTGAAAGAGGCTTTTAAGAAGAGGCATCAAAGGGAAAGAGGGCACACTGAAGACAGAGCGAAAATGTGCATAGCCTGTGGGGGATCCATAAAACCAAACATCAAGCACACAAGGATGTTTCAAATAAGTGAACTTCAAATACTCGGAGGCTAAAATAATACATAAAAGTTGCATCCTTATGACATCAAGGCTCCATTTGGATACTTACGTACTGTGGTCTTTCTCTTCATATTTATCATTATTATTAAAGCCGGGGGAATGCGCGACAGGTAGCCCAGCAGCCAATCATTTTATTCTGTCCGAAAAATAATTGGCCGTGCTTACTACAGTCTTGCAACAGCCACAGATACCGGCTTTTTTAAAAAAAAAAAAAAAAGCTTCTGAAATAAATTGCCCACCCAGCTTTCATTATTATTTTATTTTAGAGTGAAATATTACAGGTAAATCATTGCAACTTAAGTCTTTTCAATTTGTTACATGTTTACTTATCTTTGTGTGTAAAATCTTAAATATGACATGCATTTACATACAACATATGCAACACTGTAATACTTAGGCCCTCATGTACCAATGTCACTATAATCAGCATACAATTACACAGTGACCAGTAGCTGCATTGTTCAATGTGCAAATTTTAAATCATAACAACTGAGAAATGTCATTTGCATTAGATGCTCAAATTGGCCTTGATTAGAAAAATAATGAAGTAATTAATTTATTTAAAATTACTGTTTTACAGTGTTACAGGCTAGCAACTTAGCTTAACAACCACAGGTTTGTGAGCAGATACCGGTCATCATAACAAATCTTTAAAACAAAATCAAGTGGTTAAAAGCGGTGACTTGGTAAAACAGTCAGCAAATACTGTTACTTGCTACAGTAGCATTTATAGTTCAACATTTTAGGAAATATGCTTATTTGCTTTCTTGACGAAAGTTAGACAATAAGATAGATACCACTCTCGTATCTGTATGGTAAAAATGTAGCTAGAGCTAGTAACCAGTTACCTTAGCTTCGCATAAAGTTTGTAAATGGGAAACAGCTAAGTAGGCAGATTTTGGACAGAGCCAGGCTAGCGGTTTCCCAATTTTCAGTCTTTCAGACTCTACAGACATGTGCGTAGTATCCATCTTCTCATGTAAGACTGAGCAAGACACACACACACACCACACACACAACCACACACACACACACACAACACACACACACACACACACACACACACACACCACACACACACACAACACCCACACACACACACACACACACCACACCACACACACAACACCCACACCACACACACACACGTATTCCCCAAAATGTTGAACTATTGCTTTGGGCTCCTTCAAGTAAGACGCAAAGCTGACAGTGGATCCCTATTTAGGGAGTTCCCAAATCCACGTGTCATTTGACACATCTTCTTTGAATGTTAAGTTGAGTGTTGCCAACTGCAAAGGCAACCGGATACAGTATAGGTGAGGAGGAAGACGTAGTGTTGGCATGTTAGATACATTACCTACTTGTGCACTTACACAATGTTCTTCAGAGGTACAGGTCAAGAAGGCAACAACTATGACACACTAATCATGGTAAGATTACATTGCAATTTAGAATAAAGGAAGAGTGAGGTAAAGGTGGTTGTATTAGATCTAAAGCTTGGAGGAGTAAAAGGACAGACCGTTGTACATGTCAGCCCTGAGCTTGGCCCACTCAGCTGTCCTCTGGACGGAGGTTTCTCTTGGGTGAGGATGCGGGCGACCTTCTTCAGCT